>NC_044303.2:162021855-162340436 GCF_007474595.2 Lynx canadensis
TGTGATTAAATAACCATCTTTCACAAACCCTCCCAAACTAGAGCCCCAGGTCTATGATATAGATACTTTTACAATAGGCCTACAGGTGCTCAGACCTGGGATAATCCCCATCAGTAGTAGCATCAGCAGCAGCAGCATTTTTTTCTTTCCTTAGCTAATCTTCTACTAGGTTCTATTCTAGTTACTTATTTCTCATTTCATTTAAGCTTCACACTTCCTAGATTCTTGTACCACTTAGTTCTAAATAAGCGAAACTAACAAGAGCTTGTTTGAATTGTAGGGGCACTTATTTTATATTCAATAGAAAATCCAAAGACATGAGTTCAGGGTTGAGTCAGCAGCTGAAAGATGTTGTCCAGAACACTATTTTGCTATTTTGCTCACTGATATGACATTGTTCTATTCTTCCATCCCCAGTCTGCTGGTTCCCTTCTTCACATTTGCTTCTAATGGTCACAACGTGTCTGCTGCTTCTCCATATATCATATCCTCATAAGACAAGCTCCAAGATGCAAATAATCAAGAGAGAAAAGGGATTCTTGTAATATGGCACTTTCTTATTTATGAGGAAAATCATTCATAGAACTACCATTGACTTGGCCATTTTTTCCTTTGATATCTTTGGTTATTTAACCTACCTCTAAATTAACTAGAGGAAAGGGGGACTAGTCTATCTAAGCACATACTAGAAATAGAAACATGCATCATCTTCTGAGGCTGGGAACATCATCATTGAACAAATTCTAGGTTCTCTTAGGTAGGAATATTCTTTTTTATGTAATATATTATTATAGATAAAGATAGGTAGATAGATGCAGGTTCTAATAGGACACATAAGGTTTCTGGATCAGAAAACAGATCATTATTACAAACAGAGCATCCTGGGGGATGCCTGGGTGGCTGAGTTGGTTAAGCATCTCACTTCAGCTCAGGTCATGATCTCATGGTTTGTGAGTTTGAGCCCCACACTGGCCTCTGTTCTGACAGCTCAGAGCCTGGAGCCTGCTTCAGATTCTGTGTCTCCCTCTGTCTCTGCCCTATCCCCGATCCTGCTCTCTCTCTCACTCTCTCAAAAATAAATAAACATTAAAACAAACAAACAAGCAAACAAACAAACAAACAAACAAAAAAACCAGAGCATCTCGGCACTAGGTCTCCAAACTCCAATCTCCAATGAGCAACATGGTAAGAGCCTAATGTTATTGTGTGCTTGTACCACATAGTAGGAATCCTGAATTTATGAGATTCTTAAGTTGTATGGGACAGTTGACATATCTGTCCCTCCTTCCCTTGGATAGAGTGAGAGAGAGGGAGAGAGAGAAATAGAGAGAGAGAGAAGCCTTTAAGCAGGAATGTAAGTAAATCTTTTCCTGAGAAGGCAGAGAAAATTCCCAACCTACCAAAGCTGGAATAGCAAATGGCCTCAGGGGAAATATGTCTCTAAGTATTTGGAACAATACACCATCTCCAGCTTTCAAACTATGTTTGCTAGTAATCATCCTTTTAATGAAGTTTTCCAGTGAGTTTTGATCAGAAAACCCAGACCATACACAAATATGAAAAAACTTATGGAGGGCTGCTCCCAACAATAGCACACTATCATTATCCCTGCTTTACAAAGATAAACAGAGCTCAGTGATGGCAAGGAACTTGCCAAAAATAAACCCCTACTCAAACCTAGATGTTTTTGATTCAAAAGCCTTTATTACTTCCTGGATGTTATGCTACTTTTGGTAACATGTGGCAAGGGAAGGGGAAAAGGAATAAATAAATGGGTTCTGGAATCTAAACTATAATTCCAAAATATTTGGAAATATAGGTCATCTTCTTATTTTATATCTTTAGTTCTGTTTCAGACTCTACTTGGAATGAAACCATGATTTCCAACATTTAATACAAGTGAAAATGTATCCCTGAAAATGGAACCAACCAAATACAAGTGAAATTTGAAAAACATCTGTTTGAAAGCTGTGACTATTTATAGTTGGAAATCTTTGCTTCCTTAAATATGACTTGAGAGAATACTTTTGTTTATGAAGCAATACAGTCCATTTATAAGATAAAAGTACAAAGGGACTTTTTGTTGAAAAAATTGTCACAACATATAAAATATATACACACACAAAATCATTTTCTGCCTTTAAATATAGCTGCTATTGACTATGTAATACAGCAACTCCTACAGATGTTAGTAGCCATGATATAAAGGGTTGCAATTCTTTTTTTCTCTCTCTCTCTTTTTTTTTTCAAAAGAAACCTTAGACAGTTCAAAGTAATACTATACCAAATAGAATGCCACAAATTGAGATATTGTTTAATCCTTCATAGCTCCTGGGAAATAATGCCCTTTGTAATTAAGCCTGTACTCCATTGACGCTGTGTTTTCATAAGTCAGAGAGGGGTGTTGTTCAACTTACTGTCAAATATTATATGAAAGTATTTCTGCAAGATTACAATGCTGAAAAGCGTATCATTAAGGGTGCTTATGTTTTGTATTTAATTTGTATATATGACAATGTATAAAATAATAAAACTGCAAATCTGAAAAAAGGAAAAAGAAGAATGCATATGAAATACCACAAAGTTGTATGCATGTTCTTCACCTTTTTTTTTAATAGCCAGAATGAATCAGGCAAGCTGCATGTACAGTTGGTTAAAAGAAATTGTCCTGCTAATTTACATATATATTTTTAGAAGTCCTATTTCAGAAGTTCCTCTAATTTTAATCTTCAATTTGGAGACAAATTTTGGCCATCGACAGATGAATATATGGATCATTTACATAGAAGAAAATCTCCTATGTATAATTTTTGACTAAAATTTTCCATCCGTTGTGCCACCTTGTCATACAGAGTGCATTTCTTGTCACTTACATGCCTATGATATAAACCTCAGAGTAAATTTACTCAGACTTACCTGAAAGCTTAGTTTATTTGAAGAAGTTTATGGCCAGAAATTTTTGCATAAATGCATTTGGAAATTATAAGGAATACTGATAATTTTCTTTCTGGTTTTCCTGGTACTTTTTTCCTCAGTTGGTGAAGTCATTAAAACCTAATCAGCTCATAATATGTACACAGTTCCTGATCCATATAAATTGAAATATAGATTTCAGAAAAGGTTTAAAAGTCTAGATATATTTACATGTGTGGAGAAAGTATAGAGAAAAAAGAAAAATTTTTAAAATAAATTTTAAAAATTGGGGCACCTGGTTGGTCCAGTCTGTTAAGCGTCTGACTCTTGATCTCAGCTCAGGTCATGATCTCACAGTTCATGAGTTTGAGCCCCGCAATGGGTTCTGCGCTGACAGTGTGGAGCCTGCTTGGGATTCTCTCCCTTTCTCTCTCTGCTCCTCCCCTACTCTCTCTCTCTCTTTCTCTCTCTAGATATAAATAAATAAACTTAAAAAATAAATAGAAAACACGAAGAAAAAAATTCAAATAATTGGAATTTTGGAATAAAATTCTTTGGACACTTTAAGTGATTGGAAAACAATTCAAGTTGAAGATCAGATGTAGTGTAAAGTCATGGCTGAAAACTCTGTCAGCATCAGGCTCTTTTTGGAAGCCTTACAAATTCCACACACGACATAGAAACATGCAAACCTGCTCCACTGCTCATCTAATTTTCAAATACCTGCTGCCTTACACAACACAAATTCAACAAATTTGCTTTACCCTCATATAACAACACATTACAGAATGAATATTCTCATTCAATGTTTTCACTATCATAGATTCAGTTTTAGTTTGCCAGAAACAGTTCATAAAAACACAGACATACATGCACTATCGATTAGACAATTAAATGTAAATATCAATTGACCAATTAGATATAAATGTTAAACATATGGAAAAATATTCATAAGAAAAGCTTATGCCTATTTCCATGATTTTAAGATGCCAAATAAGATACTTCATGAATTTAGCAAGAGATTTTAAAGTGAAACAGTAAATACCTAACCTGAAAGATTCTTAGGATTCTTGATACATTAATAATAAACATGTCTTAAATTTAAGAATGTTAAAAACAAGTAGGGTTGCCAGACTAAGCAAATAAAAATACAGAACACTTAGGTAAATGAATTTCAGGTTAACATGAATAACTTTTTAGTATAAGCATGTTCCAAATACTATATGGGACATACTCATACTCAAACAAAAATTATGAGCTGCTTATCTGAAATCCAAATTTAACTGGGTAATCTGTATTTTATGTGACAACCCTAGTGATAAGACAAAATACCTGAAAAATCTCTCCATGACCACTCAACATTGATAGAATTCTCTACTCATACAATCACAAAACCCTTATCCTGTAGGCCATCCTGGAGAAGATTTGATTCTACTTTTATGTTCCATTTGCCCTGCCTTTTGTACCTTGCTTCACTTTTTTTCAGCTGTTTTTTAAATACTTTCTCCAGATACCAGTTTTGAGAGTGGCCTTTTCTGCTTTCACATGTTTCTATAGTACAAATGACTTTACATGCTCTTAGTATAAATTAGTGTAAAGTGAATATGACATAAAATTCACATGGGATGATGCATGACTTTTTCTAGCCTATTCTATTTTCTGGCACCACTAATAATAGTTGAGAACAAAGCATAAAATACAGAAACATGTTGTATTAGTTTTCTATTTCTGCTTAATAAGTTATCACAAACTTAGTGGCATAAAACACAAATTTACCCTTACAGATTGAAAGTAGTAATAGCAGTAGTAGTCACAGCATTAATAGTAGCAGGACTAGCTGCAATAGTAGTCTGACACAGCTCTTTATCTCACTGGGCCAAGATCAAAGTGTCTGCAGAGTTGCATTCCTTTCCATAGCTTCTGGAGGAGAATCGGCTCCTTTGACTTTCCCAGTTCCTACAGGCTGCCCACACTTCTTGCCTTGAGGTCCCCTCACTGAAACTTGAAAGCCAGCAAAGTATCTCTCTGAACTTCTTTAGCATTCACATTTCCCTGTGACCACAGCCAGGTAAGAATCTCTGCTTTTAAGGACCTATGTCATTAGATGGAGGGTACCCAGATAATCTAGGACAATCTCTCAATGTCAAAGGCTTTACATGTAAGGACTGCCATTTTGCCACATGAGCTAATATATTTACAGGTTTTAGAGATGAAGATATGGATATGGGGGGGGACATTATTCTGTCTACCACATGCAGCTAAATTATAGCAAGCCAAAGAGGGACATTTAACCATGTCACCACATGTTCTTTGTCTTGGCTCAGTTTGGCCCCTTGCGTAGTCTTTACTACCTACTTCTCACCAGTCCTTATAATCTTCTCGTCTGTGTAACTCCACATGTTTCCTTTATTTTTTCTTAAATACTGAGGCTATGAAAGAGTCTATTCCTACTCTTTTTTTTTTAAGTTCATTTATTTGTATTGAGAGAGATTAAAAAAAAAGTAGAAGTGGGGAAGGGCAGAGAGGTAGAGAGAGAGAGAATTACAAGCTGGCTCTGCACTGTCAATGCAAAGCCTGATGTAGGGCTCAAACTCACGAACTGTGAGATCATGACCTGAGTCAAAGTCAGATGCTCAACCCACTGAGCCACCCAGGTGCCCCCACATCTTTCTTTACACACCTTCCATCAAGCTTTTTCCTTTTATTGTTTGTTTTTTAAATCATTTTTATGGTACAATTTATTAATTTATTAGGAATTTGCCTTTTTAAAAATCTGTCAGTGTTAAATTTAGAATTGTTTTTTATTCTGTTATTGCTCTGGTTACAAAGTTGCAGAGTTTGATGGGTTTGGCCCCAATTCTATCTTTCATGTAAGATTTATTTGTTGCATACAATTTGGCAGAACATAAGGTTTTCCAGGAATACATATACCACATTATGAAATATGTGTGTTTTGTTTTTCTCTTTATTCTTTCCATGAAAGAGAACTAAAACTTCCTTTCTTGGCTTATCAGATCTCCAATAGAGGGCAATCAATCCTAAATCTATATCTCTATTCTCATTGTTTATATAAATATCAGTTTACAATCTTTGGTGATATACTTGCTATTTTCACTTTTCTCATTATTATGACAAATTTATTAAAAATAACTTTTATTCTTTTTTCTTGACCATCTAACTTCCCTTCCAATCACCCCGTTAATTTTCAACACTTAAATATTAGCAGTTAACTACTGTACTAACTGTGCCCTTCTTACCCAGACTCAGTTACCAAGATTTTGATGTTTCTGCCTTTGAAATTCTTTCATGATAAATTCTGGCCTCTAATGCTAAGCTCTCAAAGTGTGGTTCATACATCTCTAAAGAATAACAAAATTATTTAAGGTTATTATAAAGGTATTTTTTAATATACACATTTTTATAGATACTCTCTTTTAAAGTTTTTTAAGATTTATTTTAAGAGAAAGAAAGAGCACATTAGCAGGGGAGGGGCATAGGGAGAGGGAGAGAGAGAATCCCAAGCAGGCTCCATGATGTCAGTGCAAAGCCCTACCCAGGGCTCAAACTCACAAACCATGAGATCATGACCTGAGCCCCGATCAAGAGTCAGACACTTAACTGACTGAGTCACCCATGCACCCATGGATACTCTCTTTTATACTAAGTAAATTGGTATATTTTTTATGTCAGTGTTGGGGAGGGCAAAGTTTTACTCAACTCCCTTAAGAGTTCTTGCCTGAAACAGAAAATTAAATTGACAAAGGCATGTTTGTAGGAAAAAAGTATCCACATTTCTTTAATGTAAGTTTTATGTGACATGGAGCCTTCATAAGGAAATGAAGACCTGAAGAAACAGTTAGATCTTAGTATTTTATGGTAGGTTTCATGAAGAGTGGGCAGTTGTGCAGAAATATGATAGATCAAGGAGTATGAGCTAAGGGCTGTAAACTAGAGAAAACTGAGCAAGGCCTGTTTATCCAGATTCTTCCTGGCATCGCTTTGTTTTTGGAGGCTGCTTTCCTCTGGATATAGGGATGATGACTCTCACATGAGGGTTTTATGATCTGTTTCAGGGGAGAAGGGTGGAGGGAGGATGGGCAACTTTCCTGCCACTGTTATTCTCTCAAACTACTTTAGCTTAAAATACTTAATATACCAAGGAGCCATGATGGGGTAGCATGTCCTGAACCCATCATTGGGGGTTATGAAATAAAACTGCCAACGTTTTAAGTTGCTTAATTTAAAATTGTATTAAGAATTACAAGTACTATGCAAAAGTTGAAAAATCTATGATGGTTATATATAACAGAATAAGAACTAAGAAACTATAGAATAAATGGGGTTTAGATCATTTTCCCATTTCCACATTCCATTCCCTATCGAGGGCAACAGGGAAGCACCAGAGAATTTTTGAGAGTGACTGATGTGATCACACTGATCTTGGTAATGTCTGTAAACTGGGAGTTGATGTTCTACTTGAAATGCAAAAAAGGTTAGAAAGAGTTTGAGATCAAAGGATAGAGCAAGCAAAATCTTAGGTCATCTGTGGCAGATGCCATAGGGAAATGGAGCCCTTCACATCTCCCCCTACCCACCCATCTCCTCTTGTTTTTCTCAGTCAGGGTGGTAACACAAAGTATGCTAAGACACCAAGGTTGCAGGCCTAGCATAAAAATGTTACAAAGCAGTTTGCCTAATACATCTCATGCTCTAGTTCAGATTAAGCTTAAGAGACAAAAGAATATCTATTTGTAAACCACATATGTTCTAACTGTACTACATTCGAAGGTGAGAAAACCATTAGTGATTAGGAGGCAGACACACATATATATTCTATATTGTTTGCCATATAGAAAATGTAACAATAGCCCTGATATATTAGGGATGTGGGAATCCTGATCACATCAACATTGTGATTTCAAGTCTGGAGTCATGATTTAAATTATCCACTGCTTTATTTTCATTGCCATGAATGTCATTGAGGTTCAAATCCTTATTAATTCATTTCTGATGAACTAAAATACCTGAAATACTAGTTTTACTCTTCCTCTGGCAAATACTCTGTACATTTTTTTAATGTTTATTTATTTTTTAGAGAGAGAATGTGGGTGGCGGAGGGGCAGAGAGCGGGGTGGACAGAGGATCCAAAGCAGGCTCTGTGCTGACAACCCCGAGGCCAGTGCAGGGCTCAAACTCACGAACTGTGAGATAATGACCTGAGCCAAAGTTGGACAGGGCCACCCAGAAGCCCTTACTCTGTACATTTTTTAATTGAATTTCTTGCAACAGATTTTCTTTTCCTCACCACACTTGATACCATTATGCATGTGACTATAGAGTCTTCCTTAAAATTTTGATCATCACATAAACTTTCCATAACTCTTTTCTAACCTTAGATAATAATAATAAAAAGTTGTATCTAAAGTTACCAGATTGGCGTCCAAGCAATTATCCAACAATGTCTTACTCTACCTGTCCAACATCATCATTATCATAATCAACCATGCCAACAGCAATGTTTATTGCATGCCTATAATATGCATTGTGCCATGCACAATTGAAAATTATAAAGAAGTATGAAATCTTGTTCTGGCCCATAAGAGTTTACTTAATCAGTAGAGATTTCATACAAATTGATATATAAATTGGAGAATAATATAAAAGAATTACTAACTGAAGGACACATGCAGAAAATTCTATAAAGTCTTGAAAGAAAGATCAAGCTTGCACATATCTGGTTATTTTAACTGTTACTCCCTCCAATGAGAGAGTCCATTCCTCAAGCCAGATTAGCCTCCTCATTTTTGTTGAGTCATGAAATATTCAAACGCTTCTAAATGCTGTGTTCATTTTACTTGGCAAAGCAATCCAAGGCTTCACCATTTTACCAAATTTTAATATTTAATTTCAATTTAATTTAGATTTTCTAACCTCAGTTAAAACTTATTTAATTCTACATAGTTTTGCTGAAAGAAATACATACTGCCATTAGATGAAATTAGAAATCTCTTCTGGGTTAAGCAGCTTGTCTTTTCATGGTCATGGTTACCTCACAGAAACGAATAATATGCATTTCCTTTGATTTATGCATTTTGCACAAAATTAAAATATTTTGCAATTAAATTAAAATAGTCACTGTTGTCGCTAAATATTTTTAAATAAAATGGGCAATGCATACATATATAAGATATATAATCATATGATTATGATATATATATATATATCAGGTTAAATTGCTTTTGATTTTAAATTATAAAATCTCTTACAGAAGGTTTTAGGACAGTTAACTAATAAAGAAATTCTCAATTTTTGAGAAAGTACCTTTTACATTAATAAGTTTAGAAGTAATGTTTTATTAAAAACCAGATTTTCACATTTCTTAGGCTGCAGAGTACAAACAAATGGGAAATTTATTCCACTGTGAAAACAAAAAAGGTGAGAATTTCAGAGACTTTTATTTTGGCATTCCCATGTTTTAAAAGCTGTATGTGTTGTATTTCAGAGGTCTTAAATTGTGTATTTTACTGAGACAGAGGTTCAAACATTGCCAAGCATGACCTTTAAATTCAGTTTCTCCTAAAACTAAAAAATATGTTCTAAGTCTTCCATTTCTTTTTACATCAGTTTCAATTTAAGCAACTAATGGTCCTGTTATGATCACCATCTTCTTCATAGAATCTGGACTTTTCCCTAAACAGAAATAAAATGAGGCTCCTACAAGGCAAGATAGTTATTTGGTATGCTTGTCAATATTCTTGTGGAAGAAGTAAGTGGCAGGATATCTAAGACATCCAGATTTAAATATAGAAATAAAAAATTCTTGACATTTCATAAAATTGAAGAGGTTGATCATGGTTTCATAAAACTCACTGATTTTATTATAGTGTTCTGAGCTTTTCCAAAGTTTCCCTACTAAGTTTAACTGTAATGCTTCCTTGTGGACTACTTAGTATAATACTCTGAGTAAAGATACTGTTTGCATTCTGCCCAAATTTTCTTAAAATTCTACTTTCTTTACCAGTATTAGTTCACCAAATTGCTTTAGGTCAGAATCTTCAAAGCAATCTCATCTATAAAGGTTTTATTTTGACCTTTCTTACAAACTGTTTTCATTAAATTATTACATGCAACAGAGCTACCTTTAGAGATGGAGAAGTGTAACTTGTTCTGAATGCAACTGTTTAGTGTCTGAAATTCATACTTGCTTTCCCCCTATTTTGGCTTTCAAACAACTTGGTGGGGGTCAGGAGAAGCATAGATATATTACTAAGTTTCTGTTTGGCAACTCTACAAATGACTCCTACACTAATTTGCCATGCCTTTGGGGCTGCGGCTAAGGAGCTGTGATAATGGAACTAGAGGCAAATCAACCTAGCCCTCTAATGCTTGACTAGTTTCAACTTATTGGCGTACGTTTCTACTAGGGTCTCCCTGAATTAGTACTGTTTTATTCACATACTCAGCATCTCCTACTGTAGGTCAAATGGGAACTGCTCCCTGGGAAAGAATGTGAGTAATCTGGCTGAGAAATGTGCTGGATTGAGTGAAATTGTGTTGGCCGCTCTGCCCCATTTTTCTCCTTCTCTGGTCTCCTTCTATCATAGGAGCTGGAAGCCTGGGGACTACATTTTCAAGAATTCCTGCCAGTATGGTCTTAGGTTAGATTCTGCCAATGAGAGGCACTAGTGTAATTCTGGAAGGTATAGGAAAAGCAAGAGCAATTATTATTCTCATGGCTGTGGACGGAAATTACCAAGGCTTTTCTAGCAGCTTCCTGGTGTCCTCCAAGGAAATCACCTGCTTTAATGCAGGAGGCAGTGAAATCAGTGGCAATGATTTTTTATAATCTGAAAATTTCTGGTTTCCTAAATGTTACATTCTCTAACCTCTTCTTCCCCAGACCTTTTAATGTTTTTTTAATACCCACTATTAAGCCATTTGCCGTGTGAAACAGCTAGAGTTGTTTTTTTTTTTTTTTTCTAGTTTCCTCACTGAACATCAATAGATATAGAGACTCTTGAAGAAAAGGAATCCAGAACTCATCTCCTTTTGGTGGTTCTGATTGAGGGAAGAAAACCAAGGATACCAAACAGGAACACACCAAGAGGAAATAGGCTGGTGACCTGTAATCAGCTCCAGGGATGTCCACACAGAGTTTATTTGGCAATGAATAACTAAGGACAAAAATCATCTGTCCTAGGCAAGCAGGTAAAATGACTAGGCTTTGGAATTATTAGCTGGGCATGCAAATGACAACTAAAAGTTTTAACTTTGAAAGCATGTAAAATACCACCTCTGCTCGTGCAGATATTAAGCTCAGCAAGAGCCACTTCAGCATTAAAGACAGATGCATCCTATCTCATCTCCATCCCTCACAGAAACAGAAAGTCATCATCAGCAGAGATCCTCCCAATCCTCCAGCAAATCTGCAAACAGACCTACATCTGAAGGCTTTCCTTTTTCATAATAATAGAGGAATCCTGTGCAAGCCAGTTGAAGACTAGGACCTGCTTTCTCAGTGATCTGCAGCTTTTAGTTATCCTGTCTGCCTCTTCAAGTCTATGCTACCAAAAATACTGTTAATGTGCTTGCTCCAGGAACTCACAACTACAAAAAGATCTCTTTTAACCACTATTAGAGTCTACCATTCAAAAGGTCTCTTTTAACTGATATTAAAGTCTACTTTTCCTGCCTTATTATTGGCCAAACTTTTCAAAAAATATTTTTATTTGTACTGTTTCTGTTTTTCTACTTCCAAACATTTGTCAGTCCATTCCAGTTTAGCTTCTTTAAATCTTCAGTATTTCTCAAAAAACTTCTCTGGCTATGGTCATTCATTCATTCATGTATTTTTTCATTTAACGCATATTTACACAGGCTAACTTGCAATATATATCTTTATATATATATATCTTTATATATATCTTTTACATATACATTATATATATACACATATATATGTGTGTACATATATAATTCCTACCATAATGCTGCACTATAGATAGATAGACAGACAGATGATAGATAGATGATAGATAGATAGATAGATAGATGATAGAGACAGAGAGAGAGGATAGATAGTGATATTTCCTATATCCAGTTATTGTCATTTCCCAGCCAGTGGAAAAAGTAAAAGAATGAAATGAAGGACAAGCAGCATTTAAGGATATAAACCGAAAGTTGTAGACATCATTTTATACACACACACACACACATATATATATGCACATATATATGTAAAAGGGAAAGTGTCTCTGCCTTGATTGATGTTGCAAATGCAATCAACATCTTTGCCTAATCATTTATTCTTTGTAAAATAAGAAAAAAACATAGTACAAGCTTATTGCAACAAGATATAAAATATGAGGATAGATACATAAAAGAAAATGTAATATATTTCCCCAACTAGTTGATTTAACAGTTTAATGTAGATTCTTCCACACATATCTCTATACTCACATAATTTAGGTTGTAACACATGAAATTGCTGATATTTGACTGTTTTTTTACTTATAACATTTATCAAATGATTCAATACATATGTACATGTATAAAGATTTTCATTTATTTTAAAATAGTTTTTGAGCAATTTTCAAGTAATACTTTATATTTTTAATTTTTTTAACTTTTACTTATTTATTTTGAGAGAAAGACAGCATGAGCAGAGGCAGAGAGGGGAAAAGAGAGAATTCCAAGCAGGCTCTACACTATTAGTTCAGAGCCTGACACAGGGCTTGAATCCATGAACTGTGAGATTATGACCTGAGATGAAATCAAGAGTCAGATGCTTACCTGGCTGAGCCACCCAGGTGTCCCAAATAACATTTTAAAAATATAAATGGTTCGGGGTTCTGACTCTTGATTTTGGCTCAGGTCACACTCTCACGGTAGTGAGATTAAGCCCTGCATCGTACTCTGTGCTGGCAGTGTAAGCCTGCTTGGGATTCTCTCTCTCCCTCTTCCTTTGCCCCTCCCAAAACATGTGCTCAACACACATACACATGCAGACTCTCCCTCTCTCAAAAAACAATGAATGGTTCAATGAATGGATAATATCTGTGTTCATCTTTGCTGGGGAAATATATAAACAAAACCTTCTGCCAACCCAGGAAAACATTTCCACAAAGGTGGGAGAGAAAATACTCATTGAATGAGCATTACACCAGAATATGATGAGCGTAACTGCAAATCCATTAAGAAACTGCAAAGGCAGAAGGAAATCTCATTCTTACACAGCCAAGCAGATACAACACATTTCATACGTGTTATCAAGGTAAACAATAACTATTGTTCAAGGAAGAGGATTTGACAGCATCATTTGTCACACATAGTTCATTCTAAATTCACCTGATAATTGAGATGAGTAATTGTGTTAGTTAATTGAATTTACTCAAAAACAAATTAAATTCTTACCTTTATGACAGGAGGTAGTTCTGCAAGTTGGCCAAGGTTGGGCTCCTCCTACCTGCCCACAGAAATTGGGATATAGGAGTACTATCTTCTTTAATGATTACATTTCAGAGAGGACTCCCAGGTCCTAGAGAAAGACAATCCCAGATTGTAAAAATGACAAGGGGCTTATTTAGCCTTTAAAAAGTTTACATACATTTTAAAGAGATGGAAGGAAAATATCCACAAATTTTCTAAAGTAAATGTCTAAAAAAAAGGAAAGGTAGGACATCTCTTCATTTTTCATAGGTAGAATTAAGCCACTTAAACTTGTATTTACTCTTACATATTATATATCAATCATCAAAACATTTACATAAAATTAACTACCTTTCTCTTCATCATTATATGTTATCTCTCAATATTTGAATAGTTGGGGTCTCTATAGTAGTAACTGTATAGGAGGCAGAAAAGTCACTATGGAAAGGTTGGATAAATATATAAACTTACAGGATAAGAAAACAAATCCCATAGTCAGTAATCCATGTAGATATTATTTTAAGATAACTGAAAATCATCTACACACAAGTAAATTTCTGTCAACTTATATTTTTAGTAAACAATCACGATTAAATTGAATCAATTGTACACAGTACTTTTCTTAATAGTTTAGAAGTAAGAACATGATTGCTACAGTGAAAAACACATATACTAGATCTTGATGGTAATTAAAATGTATCCCCTTTCCTATTGTAGAAATTCAGTTATATCCTGAAAAACCAAAACTAGTAAAACATGAGGGCATAAATTAAATACACATGGTTATGCAGACAAGGAAATAACACTTAACTCATGTTTTCCTATCTGAATAAGTATACAATATGTTTCACTTTTGCATTCAGGCTACCACGTATACATGCTCAATTAGTATACCTATCGTACCAAACTATATTTAATTTTGTATTTCTGATGCTTGCACAGTTCCTGGCACGATGACACCTAATAACTGTTTATTAGATTACATGTTAAAGTAATTTTATTTTAAACCTAATAACCATTTATTGAATTAAATTTTAGAATGACTTTGGTTTAAAATTATCCAAGGATTAACCTCTCTATTGATCTTAGGATTGCTTATTTTCCCAAACAAAACTAGATAATTTAAAAATTCTGTCTGCAAGAAAGCTAGTATTTTCAGAATACCACATGAAAGCATTTTACCTGCACCATATTTTTTGACCCTCATAAAAATTGCTAAAACATAGGTATTTATATTTATTAGTATATAGACTAAGGTACTAACAGAGACCCAAACATATATTGACTTAAAAAAGTACAGACTTATTTCTCTCTCAAGGAACATTTAGTACATAGGGTGATCCCAAGAGGGCTCTGCCAGACTCAAGGTAGAGTTTCTACCCCTGAGTCCAAGATGGTACCATTTCCCACATCCAACTATTGTCATTTCCCATAAGTGAGAAAAGGAAAAAAGAAAATGTAAGACAAGCAGGGGTTTTAAAGAATATTATCTGAAAGCTGCATATATCATTTGTGTACCACTTTTGCCTAGAACAAGGTCAGATAGTCACAGTAACAAAGCAGGTTAAGAAACGTAGTCTCTAGCTGGGAGAGCAGTAGTCCTTCTAAAATAATGTGTATAGTAATGGAATTGGTTAAGGTAGACTTACTGGGAATCACTGTGAAGTTAATGTGGTATAACTTTTAGAGCTTCTTCTAGGCTCCTGGGGATGGGGGAGCTAGCAAATTATTCATTTATTTATTTCACATCCTTTTTTTCCCTTAACACTTTCAAAAGATAAATCTTCCCCTGATACATAGAGCTCACCTATAAAAGATACACAGAGAGAATGAATTCTGGACGAAAATTCACTGTCTCTGCCCCAAAATAATTTTCTTGCCCCAAATAATTTCCTTTATTTTACCAGTGAGTTCCAGAGAGGTTAAGTATCTTGCAAAGAGTCACATAGAGTTGGAGCTGAAATTAGAACCTGTAGTCTCAAAGACTTTTGACTATTATATTTCTAAGGCATCAACTACTCACATCTTTTAGAATTTTATTTCCTCCTAGAAATGGAATAGTGCCTTCTGGCACTATTTCAGAAAAAGCAAAGCAAAAAAAAAAAAAAAAAAGGCTGTACAATCTAGAAATTACAAGGTAATTGGCTACATTGCTTTGTCCCTATCTGTTCAGATGGTCTTGGAAGACAAAGTGAAAGTGAAGGAGAACATGCAAAGCCCAGCTGCCAAACTGACATGACAGCCGGTTAGTTGGGGCAATGCCACTCTCAGATCAACCCAAAGGTTAATAACACAGATGCAGTCAAACATCTGATGGATAGAGGCTGTGAACTATCACTAACTTACAGCGAATGCCTGGGGGTGGCAGATGAAGAGGCCTATCATCAATTAAGCATGGCAGTCCATTTTTATAAAATTGTCAGAAAGGATTATTAAATTTCACATCTTAGTCCGCTTGGGGAAAAAAAAATCAAATAACACTGAAGGTTGCATTTTAAAAACAATGTTTAGTGTAAACTCTTGCTTCTAGCCTCATGTCAAACCATCAAGGAGGTGCTGTACAAGTTGATCCATGCTTTTCATTTTCTCATTTCTGAGCCAAATCATTTCATTTCCTTATAATTATTATTAAGTCCCAGTATTTTTTAATCTGATTATTACTGTTTAATGTAAGTGTAAGAATTTCATAACTTGGGGAAATATCTAATTATCAAGAAAACAACCTCAAAGTCTGAATATGAGTGCAAGTGGAATACTTATTCAGCATGTCAATTGGAATGCACAGTCCTCAAAGTGAAATTCCTTAACAGACCATTAGCTTTGTTTTTTATAAATTTCCTTGTTTACATTAAATTCAGAAAAATATGCTGCACTATGTCACAGTGGACTTAAATTGGTCTAACTCTACATGTGCTTTCTTAAATTTCAAGATTTGATTCAGAGGATTCCATCTAGTTTGAGTTAAATTTATTACGAATAAGCTTGATTATTTACCCCTCTATACTAAATCTTAAACTTTCTGTATTTGTTAAATCCCCATGAATGCCAAAATTATTTAGTAGTACATTGGAAAAATTTTAAAGGCCTGATATAAGGCAATTATAGTGATAACACAATCACTATTAAGCTATAGCAAGTTCTCAGAATATCTAGAAAACTATTCACAGTTATTACACCACACACATTTCCACACTTAGCATTGTGATGTAGTTTCAGTTCCTGTTTACTAACTTAACATGACTTTCCTAATATCCTCTTAAGGAAATTATTTTTTCTAGCACTGGATTAATATTATCCCATGCTTTTTTACATTTTGGCAACAAGGTATCCCCAATTCTATACCACAATCCACTCATCTAAATGATCTATTTGATGGATATCACTAAAACACTTTGCAAACTTGATTGGAAAAAAATGAAATGTTACATAATGATCAACTTGAGGTGGTACGCTGAAAAGAGCTCACAGTATACCAGAAAGCTACAAGAAGCTGTTGAAAAGCCCTATTCTATATACTGACATGAAGAAAAAAAGATCATAGAATTCTAGAATTATAAGGCATAGGAGTTATTCAGGCCAACACTCTAATTAAACAGGCCAGGGACCAAAAACTAGCTTTGATAAAATCCTCAAAATGAGTTGGCACCTAAACCAAGGTTTGGACCTAGGGTTGTATACACCACAGCCCACTGCCTTGCCATAGACCACGCATTCCCCAAAATGGCAGGAATACAATGATAAGAATAGCATTTGCATGTACCATTTCTGAATCAAACAAATTATGGATCAGCATTTTATCCTATCAAACTTCTCACCTATTAAGTGATTCTTTGTGCCCTCCCACCCTCCATATATCAGCTTGGATGTGGAATAAAATCCTTTGGTTGCGATGCTGAGAAAGTTTGCATTTTATGTTCCAAATGTTCCACCTAGCAACAAGTAAATGTAAACTAACTGGTTGACTGATTGACCACCTGATTGGCTGACTTATAGAATAACTGGTTGACTGACTGTCTGATAGATGAGGGCTTTCCAGAGAGGGTCAAGGTCATAATTCCCTACAGGCTCTAGTAAACTTCCAATGTCAAACATTACTGACAAACCTGATACCTGAAGTACCAAGTTACTCAATATCTTTTAGTGACACAAATTTCTAAAAATAACAGAAATATCTTCAAAATTTTCTTAACCACACCATATTCTTTTTGTTTTACACAAAAATACTAATTTTTAAAAATTAAAGGATATTTAATGTCTAAGAATAAAACTATTTAGAGAGTAATTCAATGATACCTGACATTATGTGAAAGACAAGACATAATGTCATGATATTATGATAAAAAACATATCGCATTTATATTTCAAGATATGATATAAATGTGATGTCTTTCAAAGGGCCAATTTTCAATAAAAACTTTAATATTATCAAGTTTTTGTATCTAAAACTTACTATAGCAATTTTATGCACTTTGTTCTTGTATTCATGCTTGGGAAACATAGTTTTTGCAAACTTTATGGAAAAATATTTGAACAAATTAAAAATCATTGCAACAATACATATAGATTATGGTTCTTTTATTTTATCTTTAGTTTCTAATTTCTACATCTTTCATTTTATGAGAAAGCATCACCAAAGGGGGGAAAATACTATAAAAGACAACATTGATTGGTTCTTGGAAGAAATGAGAACGAGAACCATCTCTTTTATGTGATCAAAGAATCTCTTTTTAAATGTTCTTATTAATGTGAACTGAACCTAAAAATGTGAACTTGCTGGTATATAGATTGCTTTATTCCAGTTACCTGCATTAGGTAAACTGTTTTACACATTCTTTAAGGAATAATTTTTGCATGTTCATTTCTTTTCTTCAATCTCCCACCAAACTTACAATTACTTTAGAGTACACACTACAGTAAGATATTATATAAATGTGATAATTTTAAAATTCTATAGTAAGGCATTGTGCAAATATGAAAATTTTAAGAGATATTATAATTTTAAAATGTATATAATGCTTAGTCCTTCATATTATCTTTTGAATTTTAAGATTTATATACAAACATAAATGGTAAGATTAAAATGCCTAGGCTTTGTTCTGTTGTTATACGAAAGAGTACTTATGATATCAGATTCCAACTTAACCAAAACTGAACTAAAATGAAAAGCACCATTGTAATCAACCATATGGTTGCTTCATTCTAAACTGGTTACTTTTAAAGAGCCAGCTTCCAACATTCATCCCTAAAGAAAGAATAAAAATAGCATTACGACGGTGCACATCAAAGCTACACTACTCAGCCAGTCATTGTGTTAGCTGGCACTAAATTCTTGAACAGCATAGTACTACAACACAGGTCATGTGGATGACTGCGAAAGGATAGTCTTCATGTGATCGGGGTTTAATCTGTTGGACACAGTCTTTGTGGAGATTGCTACAAAACACAACAAGAGTTATCTTTTTCATGTGAACAATGAATCTTCTTTTAATGTTCCCACTGCTGCACAAAGATTCCAAAACTAAGAGAAAGATTCCAATATCTTGTTTTATTGTGCTCTTCAAAGGTATTGCAATGTTTACAAATTGAAGATTCAAGATGTCAGTGGAGAAAGTAACTACAGATACGGTGGAAAAAGCAAGAGAACTACAATTACAAATGGAGCCTGAAGATGTGACTGAATTGCTGCAATCTTATGATTAAGCTTATAGTAGATAAGGGGTGCCTGGGTGGCTCAGTTGAATAAACATTCAACTTTGGCTTGGGTCATGTTCACGGTTCATGAGTTCAAGCTCCACATTGGGCTATCAGGCTCTGTGCTGACAGCTTGGAGCCTGGAGCCTGCTTCAGATTCTGTGTCTCCCTCTCTCTCTGTCCCTTCTCCACTCACGCTCTCTCGCTCTCTCTCTCTCTCTCTCTCTCTCTCAAAAATAAACATTTAATGAAATTTTAAACTTACAGTAGATGATTAGTTGCTACTATGGATAAGCAGAGATAGTGGTCTCTTGAGATAGAAACTACTCCTGGTGAAGATGCTGTGAAGATCATTGAAATGACAACAAAGGATGTAAAATGTTACAACTTAATTGATAAAGCAGTGACTGTGTCTGACAGGATTGACTCCAACTCTTAAAAAAGTTCTACTGTGGGTAAAATGCTATCCAACAACTTCACATGTTATAGAGAAACTGTTCATGAAAGGAAGAGTCCATTATGTGGCAACCTTCACTACTGTCTTATTTTAAGAAACTGCCACAGTCACCCCAACATTCAGCAACCACCACCCTGATCAATCAGCAGCCCTCAACATCAAGGCCAGACCCTCCACCAGCAAAAAAATTATGTATCCCTGAAAGCTTAGATAATGGCTAGCCTTTTTAGCAAAAGTATTTTTTTTTCAACGTTTATTTATTTTTGGGACAGAGAGAGACAGAGCATGAACGGGGGAGGGGCAGAGAGAGAGGGAGACACAGAATCGGAAACAGACTCCAGGCTCTGAGCCATCAGCCCAGAGCCTGATGCGGGGCTCGAACTCACGGACTGCGAGATCGTGACCTGGCTGAAGTTGGACGCTTAACCGACTGCGCCACCCAGGCGCCCCTCAAAAGTATTTTTTAATAAAGGTATGTACACTGTTTTCTTAGACATAACACTATTGTACACTTAATAGACTACAGTGCAGTGTAAACATAACTTTTATATACACTGGGAAACAGAAACATTCATTTAACTCACTTTGTTGTGGCATTTGCTTTACTGCACTCTGGAACTGAACCTACAATACTCCTGGGTATGTCTGTAATGAAAATCATCCTCTTGGAAAACCACTTTGAGTTTAAAAGTACCTCAAAATGGGTTCTGCTTCTTGCAGATAACTGTGGTTCAATTTCAGATATTGTTTGGTAGACTTTTTCAAATCTTTTGCAAAATTTTTAATTTTCTATGGGGAGTTGAAGAGTTTGTAGATGGGAGAATGGGAATGGAAAGTTGGGAGTAAGCTGATAAAATGCTATGATCAAAGAACTTTATGCTAACCATGAACTTGAAGCTTTTTATGCAGTTCTTTGGCAAATAGCAGCAGCTTCACCTACAGGTTACGTGCATCACAGGTTTGGTAGTAGTAAAAGACAGGTGTGGGTCCCCATTTGGCTTCATGGGTTGCAATCTGTCTTCACAAGGTTCCAATTTTTCTCTGTTCTCCCCTGATATACATTCAGCTTACGAAGCCCAGACTGGGCCTAGCTGACCTATTGAGACTTGAGACCTAGCACAAGATCACAAAGGCAGCAGCATTGCAGAGACTTCTACAACAGCAACTACAACCTTGTGAGGTACAGGTCTCTATGATAAATCTCTACTCTACATTACTCATAGTGATTCTATTTCTCAGGGCAAAATCTTACAGATAAAGCAGTAATGAAGTGAAATGAAGAAATGAATCAAAGGGATTAATGTCCAATCACTCACAAAGGCAGTTAGCAGAAGAAACCTAGAAGCATGCCTTTATCTTCTTTGAGTTGATTCCATAGCCCTGAATTCATACCTCTACAGTCCTTATTTTATTTTAGAGACTACTTTACACGGTAACACTGAGTTTCTCCAAAAGTAGAAAGAAAATAGCTTCTAATAGTTATTCCTTCAGATATGTACTCTCTAGCCCACTAGACTGTTTACTCTGAAGTGTCTTGGTTCTCCTTTTCTCTGCCTACTTGCAACTACTTGGGGAGATTGTCCCTTAGGCTATTTTCAGCAGACCTTAAAAATAACTACCACAGGTTTTCTCTTTGTGTATTAAAAGTGAAGTCTTTACAGTTTAGCAATTCACTGCAAACTTGTAAAGGAAGCGATGCTCACATTTTCTTTTCCTTCTAAGGGTCAGCCTAGCTGTGATATTGCTAGTAGAAGCAGAGTAGAGCAATGACCACATCTTCTAGCACAGTACTAAATCACCCATAAGATGAAAGGAAGCAGTGGATATTAGCTCTCTGCCTAGGAGCTACCAGACAGCCATTTCCTTTTATTCTAGCAAATCTAGTTTTGGGTAACCTGGGCACTTCATTTTTCTTTCCTGACAGCTGTATGTGAGTCACAGGCGCACTATATAGGGCTGTTCTTTTTCCTTACAGTGTTATCAATTACTCTACAAGTATTCACTGAGCACTTATGCAACATGCATAGTAGAACTAAGCCTAGGCCTTGCCTGGAATGCAATATGTGATGAGGGAAGGCTTTTCAGTTTGCCTGAGGACTCAGCATTCTTGGGCATGCAGGCTACCCAAAGTATATTTACTTGTTAAATTTTACCTAAGTTTCGTGTAATATGAATAGGATTTTCATTCTTTTCTCTAGGTTAACCTTAATGCTTCCATAGCACAATATGCTGCTGGAAAGAAGTGGTTTATAGTAGACAGTAAACAGTATAGTCTATAGCATTCTTATTAGCTAAGCTATGCCCAAGGTTTGGGTTTTGACTTACGAACTAAACACAGATTTAAATGATTATTCTACACATACCAATGTAGTTTGGGAATCCTACTTGGGCATAAAAAGAAAAATCAATTCCTTTTTTACACTCTTTTCCCATTCATCAGGACATCTTAGCACAATACAGTAAGATAGTTAGCAACCCATTCATACCAAACAGCAACAAAGGAGCAACACCATTGTTAACCTATTACAAATACAAGTTTAAAGGTAAGAGAAATAAAAATAGAGACTATATAAATGACTGCAATTTTACTAAAAGATAAAAGTTCAGTTGTACACACACACACATATACAAAACATATTGGTGTGTACCAAAATACCTCCCAAGGTAGAAACTCATAATTATGTTTGTAAGTAGAAGACAGAGTAGGTACATTATGGGTAGTATGTTCAATTTGATAGATTTTCTGAATAAGCAACTGCAAAATAGCACATTTACCAAAAGCAGTGATTCCTAAAATATGGGTTTTCTTTTAATTTTTTAAAAAATTTCTTAATGTTGGGGCGCCTGGGTGGCGCAGTCGGTTAAGCGTCCGACTTCAGCCAGGTCACCATCTCGCAGTCTGTGAGTTCGAGCCCCGCGTCGGGCTCTGGACTGATGGCTCAGAGCCTGGAGCCTGTTTCCGATTCTGTGTCTCCCTCTCTCTCTGCCCCTCCCCCGTTCATGCTCTGTCTCTCTCTGTCCCAAAAATAAATAAACGTTAAAAAAAAAAAATTTCTTAATGTTTATTTAATTTTGAGAGAGAGAGAGAGAGGGGGGGAGGGGCAGAGAGAGATAAGGAGACACAGAATCCAAAGCAGGCTCCAGGTCTGAGCTGTCAGCACAGAGCCTGACACAGGGTTCAAACTCACAAACCATGAGATCAACACCTGAGCTGAAGTCAGATGCTTAACCAACTGAGACACCCAGGCACCCGTGCCCCTATTAAAATAGGTTTTTAAACCTAACAGAGAAAAAGGAGCTTCCCTGTTTCACCGTTCTAGTTAAAATACTTTGGATTCATTTTTCTGTGTGGGCCCCCTTTATCTTACTACTTTATTAAAGATAGGTTAGTAGATTTTAAACCTAAATACATATTTACAACAAAAAACTACAAAAGTATGTTGCTAAAGAAACCATTTCTGAAGACATATTGAAACTATGGACCATGTGGAAAAAATGTACAAAACAAACAAAATGATTTGTATGCTGCCTCAGTCACTATTGTTATTTATTTGTTCATTTATATTTGTATTCTCAGTGCTTTTGGAAGTGATTTAACACAACTTATAAATATACACAGTACAACAAAATGCATAAGAAAAAAGAATTTGTAGCAAAGATAAATAAAGGTAGAAACAAAAGAATAAATTCAACAGTTATAGAAAATGTGTGCCCTGGAGTATAATAGCTCATCTCAAGCCTCTAATTTGGCAGTTCACTGTCTATAACAGCAAAGCCAGAGGAAACACAACCAATTACTTGACCCACTGCTTCCAAAATATGAAGATAGGCCAGTTTTTCAAAGAAGCACATTTATTGTTCATATGGACACCAAAGGTAGATATCTTTACACCACTGAATGAAAGCATAAATAGTGAAAACTTTAAGGTCTGAAGCAAAAATGATGGCAACAATTTTATTCTAGAAGAGATGTACTAGGCAAAGTGATACTTTTTGTTTATGTTGTTGTTTTTTAAATGTGTGTGTGTGTGTGTGTGTGTGTGTGTGTGTGTGTGTAATTTTAATAGTCAACTTAAGCACAATTAAATTACGCATTTCTGGAGTACCAAAGTCCACACACACAGTACATAGCATTATAGTCTTTTTGCTGAATCCAATTATAGATTTGAAAACATCAGGTGAGATGACTCTTAACCATTTCTTAATTACAGACCATTTTGAATACTTGGTGAAAATAATAGACTGCCCACTAAATTCAAATACATAAAATATGTATGTAATTTTAAGAAGCTCTTAAATCCTCTTTTATGCAAGGTTAAGAATCTCTGAGCAAGGGGGGTGCCTGGGTGGCTCAGTCAGTTGTGTCTGACTCTTGATTTTGGCTCAGGTCATGATTTCACGGTTTGTGAGTTGGAGCTCCACATCTGGCTCTATGCTCACTGTTCAAAAGCCTGCTTAGGATTCTCTCCCTCTCTCTCCTTCTCTCTTTCTGCCCCTCCCACCGTTGTCTCTCTCACAAAAGAAATAAACTAAAAAAAAATCTCTGAGCAAGAAAAATGGATGGATTACTTAAATTTCAGGAAATCCTGTGTTTATTTCCACAAAGACTCTGAGACACTGAACAGTAATGAGTTTGAGGTTATTCTCCCTGATAAACTCTAGTGCACACATTCTGTGTGGTCTCTTAAATCAAAGCCACAAAGGAGTTAACAAGGAAAGCAGGAAGGAGAAATGACACACCTTTATGAGAGTGAGAAAGAGAGAGAGATACAAGCAGATAGTGACAGAGAGACACTAAAAATCACACACACACACACACACACACACACACACACACAATGCCTAATCTAATAGAAGGTCTTTCTTTCTCTGCACTGAGGTAGGACACACAACAGTTTCTGAGGTCCCCACAGGGCTACTGGGGAATCACACCATTGAATGAAAGCATAAATTGTGAAAACTTGAAGGTCTGAAGGAAAAATGATGGCAACAATTTTATTCTAGAAGAAATGAACAGCTCATTTTAGTCATGCTCTCTGAATTTTAAAAAAAGTGTGGATCTGGGGCGCCTGTGTGGCTCAGTCGGTTGAGTGTCCGACTTCGGCTCAGGTCATGATCTCGTGGTCTGTGAGTTCAAGACCCACATCAGGCTCTGTGCTGACAGCTTAGCGTCTGGGGCCTGCTTCAGATTCTGTGTCTCCCTCTCTCTGCCCCTCCCCTACTCATGCTCTGTCTCTCTCTCTCTCTGTCAAAAGTAAATAAACTTAAAAAAAAAAAGTGTGGATCTGTGTGTGTGTGTTCTTTAGCAAAGCAACAAATATTTAATAATACAAGATAATAGTACATATTCCAATATACATGTTATTGCTGGATATAAAGCAGTAAATTGTTGGAAGACATGTACCAAAAGCCAACATACGCTTTTGGTTTTATAAGAGCTGATCTGAATTTATTCTTTCTGACATTAATTACCTAATCAATTCAGATGGCTCCAAACTGAAGAAAATGGATTCCTGTCAGTTGCATAGAAGAAAATCAGTTCTATTCTACCCCTAAAGGACACATTCAAAAAAGTGGCAAAAGTGGCAGCATGTCACAATTTTCCCTACCAAACTTGATTTTTTACAAAAGTATTAATATACTGTATAAAAATCAATAGTGAGGTATCTACATCAATTCCAAATAGCTCTCTTCTTAGGTATTGGACACTGTGAGATAAATTTAGAGATTATTCTGATAAACATGCTTAAGTACCTACATACATTCAGTTAAGAATAATGTCTAAAAATAGACTTGTGATTTACATGAGCCAATACATTCCATTTTTTAATTAAACTATGTCAAATTTTGGTTATTTCAAACCAAATAGTATGGATATATGTACCTATAATTAAGTGTAAGTCACTGAGATAAAGGACAAAGTAAAATTGACAAAAGTTCCACATTATTTAATATTCTTCTCAAAAGAAATTTCCAGGGGTGCCTGTGTGGCTCAGTTGCTTGAGCGTCCAACTTTGGCTCAGGTCACGATCTTGCAGTCTGTGAGTTCAAGCCCCGTGTCAGGCTCTGTGCTGACAGCTCAGAGCCTGGAGCCTACTACGGATTCTGTGTCTCCCTCTCTCTCTGTCCCTCCCCTGCTCATGTTGTCTCTCTCTCTCTCTCTCTCTCTCTCTGTCAAAAGTAAATAAACATTAAAAAAAATTAAAAAAAAAGAAATTTCCACAGTAAGGAATATAGACTTCAATAATGAAATCATTCTACTTTAAGCTACTCTTCAAATAAAAAAGTTGACATAAAAAACCCAGAATGTTAATTGTCAAGAACAGAGTTTACTATAAACATTTTAGATGGAATATCTGCTAATAGAATAATAATATACTGAAAGTAGAAGCTTGCTTTTAAAAAAATGGATAAATTAGCTGATTTATTCACCCAAATGTACTCCACTTTCCCTTGTTACTACTACTCATCTTTTAGGTATATTTTAAATGTCTTTTTCAGAAACCTTTCCTTCAACTGAAAAACTAAACCAGGGTGCTGTTATGATTTCCATAGTTTTACCTTTTACTTTTATATAGCTTTTTATTATGAATTAAGTTTGTATACTTTTGTACAATTATTTAATAGCAGTACTCCTCACCCCTAAAAACTGTGAGTCTTGTGAGTGCTGCTTGCTTTCTTGTTTTTTCACTTTTGATGGCTCGCCCATGTACTTGTGTGTGCGCTCCTGCGCGCTCTCTTGCTCTCTTCCTCATTTGATTTGGTTTGGGTTTGATTTTGGTTTTGGTTTCCATCATATCCCCAGCACCCAATATAATGTCTGAAACATGAAGGCACTAAATCAATATTTGTTAAATTGATTAATCAGCGGGTGAATAACCAGATGGAAGAATTGGTAGCTGGTTTAACATCCATGCACTAATCATTTCAAGTTCCAGAGCTCTGCATTATCAAAATCAAAATAAAGCAACTATTAGACTGTATCACTGAATCTTACTACATATAACATGAAGCAGGACTTTACAGTTCAGCTGCTTTCAACAAGTCAACTGCTATAGATCACATTTTTTATTTTTAATTAATTAATTTATTATTATTTTTTTTTTTTGTAGGCTACATTTTTCCTGTTGTTTGCTCCTTGGCAAATCCTTAAATTTTAGTAGGAAGAAACAATGTCAGAACTCACTGGGAGTAAATTTACTGCAAGTTTCATCATTTGTTCAATACAAAATAGACATAAAGGGAAAACTGCATGGAACTAAGATTGATGCTGGTGGGATGGGAATAACATTGAGTATATGTTGTGTTCCAGGCATATTTTATATAGTTTCACAATAAATTAAGAGGTGGGAATTATTATCCCCATTTTGTAGAAGAAACCTAATTTAAAGTTTAAATAACTCACCCAAATAACTAATCACTAGTTAGCATGTATAATTACAGAATGGTGTGAAACATTCATATGACTCTAAAATGCACGCATAAGCTTTCCACTATAACAAATGGCCTCAGAATAATTATAATTTGGATGTCTACTTATTCCAACCATTCTAGTTTAATAAATAAATACATATGCTAGTGTTTAACAGCAAAATTTTAAAAAATGATTAAAAATCATCCTTATTAGAAATAGTCAAGAAATATAAAAGCACCTGAGGGGTTTACACTTTTAAGGGGAGGGCAACAAAAATGTGTATTATGCAAAGAATATGTAAAAATGAGTAAAGGTTTATAGAGCTACAGATAAAGACAAACTCCTTTATGAATATATTCAATAAATTTATCCAAACAATACAGTACCCAACACAACCAAAAAAAAAAAAAAAAAAAGACAAATAGAGCCTCAATAGTAGATATATACATACACGGCTCAGTGTGAATACAAAAGGTGGGTTATAAAAGAGCATACGTTATATGATTAAATTCATTATAGAGATGAAGATAGTGATAAATACCATATTTAATCAATTCTAAAATGCTTCTTTTGCTGGTGATTTACAGGTTTGTTCTCAGATCCATTTTTCACCCATCACTTGCTCTGCTGATTCTGAAAACCTACTCCTTACTCCTTGCCAGCTGACTTCCTCAGTTTTAAGTAATGGGAGTTATGTGTGAGCAAATGGGGAAGGGAAGGAGAAGAGGCAATGTGTCTCTCTCCTCTCCCTGCTACAGAAGGCATCCTCAGCAGACATATCCTCTGGGGCTCTAGCTCCAGTGTCTCCCTCCATGATTCCAGTTTCTGCCAGGCAAATTGGCTAATATGCACAAATAACACCTCATCCCTTTATGTGTCCACCCTAAAAGTGAGAGTAGCTTCCCTCATTGGCTGTCTGGTTTCTTATCTACCTCTATTTGCCTTTTTAGCTCTCTAAAAATTCTCTACGTAGATCTACATTAAATTCTTTCTATTGAATTTCTTGATATTAGTTCTGTTTTTTGACTGGATGCTAACTGATGCTGACATTGTTTTGTTTTTCTAACATCTCTGAAATAGGAGTAGATATTATCATTTTCTGTTGATGAGAGAGCAAAGCTGACTTATTTCCATTTCCCTGTGTACGTGCAACAAAACTTACAGTGTCCATAGCTTGAAAGAAGATCTCAGAGAAGACAATAGAACACTCCTGTAAAAAGCACTGCATCATAGTCCAGCAGAAATTATGGGTAAAAACATGTACAGGGCCACTTCAAACAATGATTCAATAGAGTTTGTATCTCATGTAAAGACAAGTTAGGAGCATCTTAACCAAGTTATCTTGCTCATATTTTCTTTCTTTTGCATGTACAAGTGCTATATGCGACTAAAGTTATTTGGTAAATTGCAAAAAAAGGCTTTTAATACATAAAAGTAAAAATGATACGTCACAGGAAAGTATTTTACCATAATTTTAATTGGCAGCATATTTCTTTTCTTTCTTAGTGGTTCATAATGTAATGGAACACTTACAATTGATGATATCTTAGATTGGATGAAATATGTACAGGCCAAGCACTAGAGGAATTATTTCCAAGTTCAGGATAGAGATTTATATGACTTTTTAGTTCCTTTAAAACTTTACTTCCTTAATACTTTCTGATTAAATTATTATATTGTTAAAGTATTTTTTTATAGTAAGAAAAATCTATTTTTTACACTAAGGATATATGTCAAAATCTGTACTGGGGCTCTATTCTGGGCTCCTGGCTTATATGGCAGAGTGTGCATTCAAACCTACTTTGAAAATATTTCTCTATTACCCTCTGGGGTTAACTGACATTGTAGGCCTTAAGTCAAATGGTGATTCCTCTTCTCATTAAAGGACCCATGATTATTGACAGTTCCTTTTTATGTTAAAATGTTTCAGATCTTATTTAAAAGGTAGGCTATATTTAAATTTGAATATTATCCAATAAATTGATCCTGGCAGAGAGGGACCCAAAATCTCGAGTGTTAAGGTATTATCTTAAGAAACACAAAGATCTTGGGGCGCCTGGGTGGCGCAGTCGGTTAAGCGTCCGACTTCAGCCAGGTCACGATCTCGCGGTCCGTGAGTTCGAGCCCCGCGTCAGGCTCTGGACTGATGGCTCAGAGCCTGGAGCCTGTTTCCGATTCTGTGTCTCCCTCTCTCTCTGCCCCTCCCCCGTTCATGCTCTGTCTCTCTCTGTCCCAAAAATAAATAAACGTTGAAAAAAAATTTTTTTTAAATAAAAAAAAAAAGAAACACGAAGATCTTGATAATGCGGAAGAATACATTCTAGGACAACAAACTCTGGATGAAAAATGATGATCACAGTGACAGGCTAAGATTTTCCTAATAATTTCTCTGTTTGTCAGGATGATGAGATGGAGATAATACAAGAATGTGCATGTACATGGTAATTACAAAATTCCAGGCACTGTTTAAAATATTTTACATACATTTACTCATTTTATCTAACAACTCAGTACTATTATTATCTTCACCTTATACATATAGACTAGTACAAGGAGCCAGAATTACTTGGAGAAAGAAGGACAATAAAAATACTTAATAGCAGAATGTAAACCTTTACAGTTTTTATAGAGATTGCCCCTAATCTTAGTGCCTGCCATGTGTTCTGGACAGATGAAGCAAATAAGATCACTAAAATTATGAACACCAGGATAGAATCTTTTTTTTTTAAAGTCCTGGATCCCAATTATTGAAAGGATATAATCCCACTCTATAAGTGACGATCATAAAATGAAAGAAACTTTGTCATAATTTATTTTAAAAAAATCATAAAGGAGAAGCTTACATTCCAGTATAGATAAAAATAGCCAACGCACTTAACTAATGCTGCATAACAAATTACTGCAAAATTTAGCGGCTTAAGACAAGAAACTTTATAATGTCACACAGTGTCTGAGGGTTAGGAATCCAGAAGTAGCTTAGCCATGTGTCTCTGGCTCAGGATGTCTCATGAGATTGCAGTCAAGCTCTTAGATGGTCTGCATCTCTATAAATGGGGCTGGAGAATCTGTTTTCAAGCCCACTCACATGGCTATTAGTAAGAAGTTTCAGTTCCTCATCATGTGGGCCTCTATAGGGCTTCCCCCAGATCTAGTGATCAGAGAAAGCAAGAGATAGTGAGAGCGCGAGAAAGCTGGAAGCTATAATCTCTTATAAATTAAACTCAGAAGTAACATACCATCCCTTCTGCCATATTTGATTCACCAAACAGACCAACTCTAGTACAATTCACAAAGGTGTGACTACCAAGAGGCATTAGAGGCCATCTTTAAGGCTGATTACCACAAAGCCCCTGACTTGGAACCCAAAGATTTGGGTTAATGAAGGATGAAACCCACTTTCCCTATTTTCTCCCAAATTTCTGTGATTAGAAAAGATGACCCTTGCCCTTCTATTTTAAAGGTATTGGATACACCTGATTTTGTCTAATCCTTGGGAGACAAAAAGTAATAGTGTATTTGAGAAATGAAGTGATGCACTGAATGCTCCCCTAAATCCTGAATTCTGCTTTTGTGCATTCTCTAGTTAAAGCAATGAATTTACTAGAAAAGCCTATTGTTAATCAGAAGGTGAAGCAGTTTTCTTAATGGGAGCTGCTGAACAGAACAGCAGAGCAATTGCACCTCTGAGATGCTACATTCTCCATTCTTGTCAAAGTTCCCATTTATCCTCCTGGGATCCATGAAATACTTTAGCTCTTTGAGAATGTATGAATTCTTCTTTGATGTTTTCCTGATAAGTTTTGTATATGCTTCAAGACAGAACACTGAATTAAGTTAGCTCCAAGATGAACCTACAAACCAGGCTGAGAATTCACATGCTGTTCTTTATTCAATCTTAACTAGGCTAGTAGGAGTGGTGTTGTCTAGAATGACAATAAGGTGCATTGCTCATTATTGTATAGAGATGGTTTTATACAGTGTAGATCTTGCTTTAAGTTTGCCCCTTTAAACAGGATTTTTTAATAAGACACAGATTTTTCAATGTATTACCAGGTACAGCGAATGTATGGTTTTAGAATGGACTCACAATCAGGGAGAATTAGAACAAGTAACAGGTATTTTTGTGTGAAGCTTTACTGCTCAGAGTCACCATTTACGTGGAATAAATGTAGTTCAAACATCAGCCCAACTCTTCTTCATTCATTTTTAGAGAGAGGCTCTTTTCTTCCCTTATTGATTTTTCTCTGCTCATTACGGATCATTTCATCTCCTTTTGATTTGTCTCTCATACCGATTTGGTACTTCTTGTAGGTGCTTCACTTCTCACTAATGGCAATTGCTGGCAATTGACCAAATATGACAAAACTACTGAATCGAAACTTTTTACATCATTACAGCTCAATATTGGTAAATGCGATTTTATATGCTCCAAATTAGCTTTCCCAATAGTACTGAAAAATGCAGGGATCACCAAGGACAAAAATCATAATAAAAATGTCTGACAATACAATCACAATTTAGATGTCTCCTGACACTATAAGGGATAATAATTTTGCTTATGTAGAATTAAGTAAAGGAAAAGATTCCACAAACATCCCTTTACTTAATGAATATCACGTTAATTCACTGCGATTTTTATTCTACTTGGTAACAGAACTGCAAAAATTAAATTAATCCTACATGTTAACTATTTAGCCATTGAATAAATAAACCAAAGAAAACTCTGATCTTTTTTTTTTTTCTTTTTCAGATGCTCCATCTGACAAGCGCAACTTTCTCAAAGTCAATAAATGCTAATTTAGTCCATCTTGTCAGTAAGGAGTGGCAGAAAACAGATGATTACATCCACTGTTTTCTAACCTGTTTTTATCGCCCATCAGAGTTACTGACTCTTCACTTTTTCCCAAAGTTTGCATTTGTAATATAACATTCTACAGAATATGTGCCTGCAGCAGAAAATGGAAATATATTCCTTTGTGAAATGTGCATGCTTTAGAAACTTGGATAGTCAAATATAGGATGGATTAGGCATAATAAATGGTGAGAAAAGAAGTTAAAAACAAAATCTAAAAATCAGAGAGTATTATATGGCTTTTGTCATACTTGTGAGGGTCATAGAAATGATATATACATCTTATAACAGGAAATACTAATGGAAACTATAGAAAATATAAGATACAGAGCTCTGTGTTGAGATGTTATTTCAATTCTTATTTGAATGCAGATCTTTTTCTTTTTTCTACTTTTGCATGTAACTATATGATCATAAGTCAACATCTTCTTATTGACTTCTTCCCATTTTCTTTATTGGTTTCACTGTACCTTTACTACACTCCCTGAGTCCCTAGCCTATCTCTTAATTGATACCTTCACCTTGGCCTACAAACATGTTTAGTCCTTTCCACTCCTTCCAGAAAATGAACAAAATGATCAGTGTATTTCAGTTTCTACTTATTTCTCTTTTCTGACAATAGACTCTCAAGAGCAATCTATACCACCTTTTTCACTCTTCTGCCTCTCAGTGAGTCTTGAATCCACTGCACTGTATTTTTCTCCCTCTACCACTCCACTGAAACTACTGGAAGTTGACTCCTGGATTGTCAAATAGACTTTTCATTTTTCGCCTGCCTTTATTTCTTTGTGATATCTGTCTTCCTAGATATTCTCTTCTTTTCTAGCTTAACTGGCAGTACTATTTTGATTTTCCTTCTTAACACAATTATTTTTCTGGATGGCTTAGCATTAGTTTTTCATATGCTCTCTTATCCACAGATGACCATCTTTTTCCTGTTATGGTTTTATACAGTCTCTCCCATAATATCCATTATACAAAATTATTTCTCCAGTATTTAACTTTCTCCTGGATGCAAGGCTCATTTTGGTTGAACTACTAAACTCTGAACCTCTAATTGGCACAAAAACAGACACACAGACCAACGGAATAGAATAGAGAACCCAGAACTGGACCCACAAATGTATGGCCAACTAATCTTTGACAAAGCAGGAAAGAGTATCCAGTGGAAAAAAAGACAGTCTCTTTAACAAACAGTGCTCATAGAACTGGATAGCAACATTCAGAAGAATGATACTAGACCACTTTCTTACACCATACACAAAAATAAACTCAAAATGGATAAAGGATCTGAACGTGATACAGGAAACCATCAAAACCCTAGAAGAGAAATCTATGACCCAAGCTGCAGTGATTTCTTAACACATCTGCAAAGGCAAGGGAATTAAAAGCAAAAATGAACTATTGCAACCTCATGAAGATAAAAAGCTTCTGCACTGCAAAGGAAACAATCAACAAAACTAAAAGGCAACCGAGGGAATGGGAAAAGATATTTGCAAATGACATATCAGACAAAGGGCTAGTATCCAAAATCTATAAAGAACTCACCAAACTCCACACCCAAGAAACAAATAATCCAGTGAAGAAATGGGCAGAAAATATGAATAGACACTTTTCCAAAGAAGACATCCAGATGGCCAACAGACACATGAAATGATGCTCAATGTCACTCATCATCAGGGAAATACAAATCAAAGCCACAGTGACATACCACCTCATGCCAGTCAGAGTGGCTAAAATGAACAAATCAGGAGACTATAGATGCTGGCGAGGATGTGGAGAAATGTGAACCCTCTTGCATTATCGGTGGGAATGCAAACTGGTGTAGCTGCTCTGGAAAACAGAGGTTCCTCAAAAAACTAAAAATAGAACTACTCCATGACTCAGCATCTGCTAGGAATTTACCCAAGGGATACAGGAGTGCTGATGCATAAGGGCATATATACCCCAATGTTTATAGCAGCACTTTCAACAACAGCCAAATTATGGAAAGAGCCTAAATGTCCATCAACTGCCGAATGGATAAAGAAGATGTGGCTTATATATACAATGGAATACTACCTGGCAATGAGAAAGAATGAAATCATGCCATTTGCAGCAATGTGGATGGAACTGGAGGTTATTATGCTAAATGACATAACTCAGAGAAAAGAAGATACCAAATATTTTCATTCATATGTGGACCCTGAGAAACTTAACAGAAGACCATGGGAGAGGGAAAGGGGAAAAAAAAGTTACAGAGAGGGAGGGAGGCAAACCATAAGAGACTCCTGGATACTGAGAACAAACTGAGGGTTGATGGGGGGTGGGGGAGAGGGGAAAGTGGGTGATGGGCACTGAGGAAGACACTTGTTGAGATGAGCACTGGGTGTTGTATGGAAACCAATTTGACAATAAATTATATTAAAAAATTAAAAAAAAACTCTGAAACTCTATATAGCTCTCCAATACAAATCTCAGGTATATTATGTAAAAAAATAGTAATAGTGATAATTATTATATTGTTATGATAGAAATAGTAATGGATTTATTATATACTATCTGTTTTAATCTTATAATAATCCCTTCAAAGGAATTACTCTATGTATTTTTGATGAATGAAACTAAAAATGGTTAAGTAATGTGAGCAATGTCAAAAAGTCAGTAAAAGCAAGTGCAGTGATTTTAATTCATTATTTCATTTGAATTTTATTGCTGAATTCTACTGCTTCCCAATTTAAAAAAATTATGTACAATGAAACTTGCTTTCCCACATTGTTTAAAGCTCAGTTAATGGCTACAGCATCCAACAATTATTCATACCTGAAGTATAATAGATAATTCTGACCACTCCATCTCCAATAATACCCACATGCAATTTATTTATGAATTTCGATAAGTTGGTACCAAAAATGTCTTTAAATAAATTCTCTGCTTCCATTTTTTTCTTCCCTACCCTTGTTCACAGACTTTTCATCTCAGTTCTAAGTCACTTTCCACTCATTACCTGAGTTATCCTTAAACATAAGCCTTTTCATATCATTCCCTTGAACAAAAGCTTTCAATTATTCTAACTGCATAAAGGATGAAGTTCATAGTCCCAATCCTCTTATTCACATATCCATTATCATTCCTAGTTTGATCCCTTGCCACTCAGTCCCATGCTGTTTCGTCTTTACATTCACTCTATCACTACTTAGTGTGTGAATATGCCAGTCATTTCACACTTTCTCTTATTCTTTTAAGTTCTTCCTTTTGTCCTTATTTTCTTTTCCGACCCCAGTTCATCTCTACTCATTACTGATATATTTGGATTTGAATAAGTTGGTTATATGTGCATCTTCCAAAATAAACTGACAAGTTTTCAGGGCAAAAGTCAGGTATTCATATTCAAAGATCCCCTCTTTTTCCTCTAGAGACTTCCTTGCCTAGAATTTCTTGGACATAAAAGTTCAGACATAAATTGCTGTTTCACAGCTACAATGGGATAATAAGAGAAAGTTTCAACATTCATAGATGAAGTTTTGAGATTCTGGGAAGAGTATAAAGGTGAGAATAATCATAACAACTTTTTAATAAATTATGACAATGATATATGCAAAAATCTCACCATTACATAGGGACATTTCAGAACAATTGTAACATGAAATTTATTTTTAAATAGTTTTTAAATAGAAAAACAGACTACACATAAAGAAGATCAGAAAAGCATCACATTTCTTAAAATCTATAGGTATAAATACATTTTAAAAAATTAAGGATACCCCTATGAAAACACAAATTTGAAACAAAAACATTTCAATTGTGTAAAAGAAAAATGGAATGAATAAAAAATCTTATTTTAGCAAAATTCATAAATGACAAAAAAACCCCATAAGAAACCTAATAGCTTGGAATATAAAACCAATCAAGATAATTAAGTAAGAGCTTATGATAAGTGTAAATTAAGATTAAAAACCTTTTACATATTATTGAAGAAGAAAATGAAAGTAAAATGCAGGTAGTTTTATACTGGAAAACTAAAACTAAGGAAATAAGTAACACAGAAGCAAAAAAGAAGATAAAGGAAAATAAAAATATTTTAAAATGGGAATTTTATATTAAATGACAAGTACTCAAGAAAAATGTCTTATATTGTATTCATGGGATGAGTATAAATCTGTCACAACAAGAAAAGCTATAAAGTTATGACCATTTATAAACACACATCCCTTTAATGTAGAAGCAAAATATATAAAGTAAAAATATTAGAAACAAAGATTATCACCCTCCCACCTTCCAAGACAACTTAATGTTAGGAGACAACAACTTATTTACCTCAGACTTCAATAGCTTGAGGAGTCAAAGAAATAATACAAGAGATTTGAATATCATCCTCAATATTACTAGACTTTTGTAACAAAACCTGTATATTCTTTTTAAATGTACAAAAATAGTACTGGGGTGCCTGGGTGGCTTAGTCGGTTAAGCATCCGACTTGGGTTCAGGTCATAATCTTGAAGTTCATTAGTTTGAGCCCCACATTGGGCTCTGTGCTGACAGCTTAGAGTCTGGAGCCAGCTTCAGCTTCTGTGTCTCCTTCTGTCTCTGCCCCTCCCTCACACACTCTCTGTCTCTGTCTCTTTCTCTCTTTAAAAAATAAATAAACATTAAAAAAAAATTAGGGGGAATAGGTCAACATGGTGAAGTCGGGGGACCAGAAGTTCCCTAGTCCCTCAAACACAGCAGTATTGAGGCCAGAAGACTTTTAATTCCAGGAATCTGGGCTACAGAGTGACAGAAACATCTCCAGGGGCCCATGGGGACAACCTGGTGGGCCACAGGTGCATGATTGCAAATTGAGAGAGATAAAATGGGCAGTGTAGGCATGGAGGGGAGGTATCCCCTTCTTTGGAGAGACAAAGGCAGAGAAAGAAAGGCTGTGGAAGCCTAGGATTGTATTTGGAAAAGAGAGAAACCTCCCCAGACCACAGACTGGACTAGGGAACAGAAAACAAAACAAAACAAAACAAAACAAAACAAAACAGAACAAAACAAAACAAAACAAAAACAAAAACAAAAAAAAAAAAAGGAGAAAGAACCAATGTCTAACTTGCAAATAGCCTTAACAATGAGGGTCCAGGGTTGTAGGACTTCCTCTGGACTGGGGCTGGCTGTCCTGTGTGCACTGGGGGAAGGGGAAGCCAGCTCCGGCTTGGTAGTGAGCTCACAGGAGCAGTCAGAGGGGGCAGTCCCCTCCCTCAAGTGCTGTGGGAAGAGGGCATATAGCCCCTCCAAGGACAAAAGACCCTGCAGGCACCCACCAGCCAGAGGCCCTTTGTCAGCTGGGCAGAGTGGCACCACACTGAACCCAGGGTGTGTAGTGTGTGTGTAAATATACGATCGTGCCAATAGATGCATAAAAAGCATTTGATAAAATACAGCATTCTTTCTTAAAGAAAAAAAAAAAAACCCTAAAGAAAGTAAGGATAGAGGAATATACCTTAACATCATAAAAGCCATATATGAAAAGCCCATAGCTAATGTCATCCTCAATGGGGAAAAACTGAGAGCTTTCCCTCCGAGATCAGGAACAAGACAGGGATGTCCACTCTCACCACTGTTGTTTAACATAGTGTTGGAAGTCCTAGCCTCAGCAATTAGACAACAAAATGAAATAAAAGGGATCCAAATTGGCCAAAAAAAGTCAAACTTTCACTTTTTGCAGATGATATGACACTCTACATGGAAAACCCAAAAGTCTCCACCAAACAGCTGCTATAACAGATACATGAATTCAGAAAAGTTGCAGGATATAAAATCAATGTACAGAAAACAGTTGCATTTCTATACACCAATAATGAGCAACAGAAAGAGAAATCAAGATATCAATCCCATTTAAAACTGGACCAAAAATCATAAAATACCTAGGAATAAACCCCAAAGATTGTAAAAGATCTGCATGCTGAAAACTATAGAAGACTTATGAAAGAAATTGAAGATGACACAAAGAAATGTAAAAACACTCCATGTTCATGGATTGGAAGAACAAATATTGTTAAAATGTCAATAATACTTGTTGGAGGACAAGAAGCCGGAGGCACTGTAAGAATGTCTTGAAGGAAAGGGATGGAGCAGCAAGGAACTTAAAGCAGTTCCATTCCCAGGTGGAAAGCCACCAGGACTGTGCATTCTCTCCAGAAAGACATCATATGGGCACCAGGCCTGGGATAGGAATGTTTTATCTGGTGCCAGATGTACTCATGACCCAGTATGGAATACACTGCAGGTGCACGACCCATCAGGATGCCACATACTATGTTGTATGTGCTTGCTTTTATCAGACAATTTGCAAAAATAAATGAGGCTTGAGCCAGGAGACCGGTGCTTTGTCTCCTGGAGAGTCTTAACCCCGTGCTTTCTAATTCTCTCCTCACCACACCTTTAGGACCTGTCTTTCTACAACTACCCAAAGCAATCTACACATTCAATGCAATCCCAATCAAAATTGCACTGGCATTCTTCTCAGAGCTAGAACAAACAGTCCTAAAATTTGTATGGAACCACAAAACATCCCAAACAGTCTAATGTTGAAAAAGAAAACCAGGGGCGCCTGGGTGGCACAGTCGGTTAAGCGTTCGACTTCAGCCAGGTCACGATCTCGCGGTCCGTGAGTTCGAGCCCCGCGTCAGGCTCTGGGCTGATGGCTCGGAGCCTGGAGCCTGTTTCCGATTCTGTGTCTCCCTCTCTCTCTGCCCCTCCCCTGTTCATGCTTTGTCTCTCTCTGTCCCAAAAATAAATAAACGTTGAAAAAAAAAGAAAAGAAAAAGAAAAAGAAAAAGAAAACCAAAGCTGGAGGCATCACAATTCCGGACTTTAACCTGTACTACAATGCTGTAATCATCAAGACAGTATGGTATTGGCAATAAAAAAAAACAAACTAACTAACAACACAGACCAATGGAATAGAATAGAGAAGCCAGAAATGGACCCTCAAATGTATGGCCAACTAATCTTTAACAAAGCAGGAAAAAGTATCCAGTGGAAAAAAACAAAAAAAACAAAACAAAAGTTTCTTTAGCAAATGGTGCTGGGAGAAATGGACAGCAACCTGCAGAAGAATGAAATTAGACCACTTTCTTATACCATACACAAAAATAAACTCAAAAGGGATGAAAGACCTAAATGTGAGACAGGAAACCATCAAAGCCCTAGAGGAGATTACAGGCAACAACCTCTTTGACCTCAGCTGCAGCAATTTCTTACCTGACACGTCTCCGAAGGCAAGGGAAATAAAAAAAAACAAAACAAACAAACAAACAAACAAAAAAACTACTGGGACCTTATCACGATAAAAAGCTTCTGCACTGCAAAGTAAGCAATCAACAAAACTGCAAAGCAACCAACAAAATGGGAGGAGATATTTGCAAATGACATATCAGATAAAGAGTTAGTATCCAAAATCTATAAAGAATTTACCAAACTCAATGCCTGAAAAGCAAATAATCCAGTGAAGAAATGGGCAGAAGACATGAATAGACACCTTAGAAGACATCCACATGACTAAGAGACACATGAAAAGATTTAAAAAGATTAAAACAAAAATTTAAGATGGTGTGCTCTCTTTGGAGAATAGGCAAAGGGGAAGAGTATATCAGAATTGACACAATAAACACTAAAGTGAAAGGAAGTTCTAGAAATAAAATCTCTTATTCTCTCAGGTAGCCACTAACAAGTCATTTCCCTGGTATCTCTTCCCAGCTTTCAGTGGCATTATTTCTAAAATCAAATTTTGAACATGTTGGGGATGGAGGTTTGGGAGAATGAGAGTACCTTGAGGATGACAGATTCATGGACGCAAAGAAGAAATGGGGTTGCTTGGGGCTCACTGGTTATTCCCAAGCTTTTGAGACCCAAGATGACTAATACCCAAAGTCTGCTCTAGATTTACTCTCCATGTTAGTGTGAAAAAGGATTTTCAGCTTATCACAGGAATAGGAAATGTACATACACTATGTATATTTCTTAAACTAATGTATGTTTGTCTCTTAATAATTCAGTTTTTTTTTTAATTTTTTAATGTTTACTTACTTTTGAGAGACAGAGAGACAAAGTGTGAGCAGAGGAGGGGCAGTGAGAGAGGGAGACACAGAATCTGAAGCAGGCTCCAGACTCTGAGCTGTCAGCACAGAGCTAACGTGGGGTTCGAACTCACGAACCACAAGACCATGACCCGAACTGGCAGCCACTTAACCGACTGAGCCACCCTGGTGCCCCAATAACACAGTGTTTTTAAATGAACACTTAAAAATTGAAATCAGTTAATAATATACTTTTTCACTATTCCTTATATCTTTTTGTGATAAGCAATTTTCTTCATAGGTATTCTGATTTCATCTGAGTAGTCTAAAATCTAATTCTGAAATTCTCGTAATGTATCTACTACACACATTTGCCTTTACCTTGATGTTTAACACAATACCACTCTCTAGTGACTAGAAATAAATGTCTAATACCTGCTTTAATTTGAATTGGCCAAGAATCTGCAGTTTGTGTACACTTACCTCTCTATCACTTCAAAGTATAAATCTCCAGGTTTCTTTTCCAGAATGAGATTAAATTTCCCAGTCCTCACTACCAATCTTCAATAATACAGTATTCCTCAGAATGGCTTTTCATTACTATGTCAATTTACAAATGACATATCAGATAAAGGGTTAGTATCCAAAATCTATAAGGAACTTAGCAAACTCAACACCTGAAAAACAAATAAGCCAGTGAAGAAATGGGCAGAAGACATGGATAGACACTTTTCCAAAGAAGACATCCAAATGGCTAACAGACACATGAAAAGATGCTCAACATCCCTCATCATCAGCGACACACAAATCAAAACCACATTGAGATACCACCTCACACCAGTCAGTGGCTAAAATTAACAACTTGGGAAACAAGAGATGTTGGCAAGGATGTGGAAAAAGGGGGACGCTCTGCATTGTTGGTGGGAATACAAACTGGCGCAGCCCCTGGGGAAAACGGTGTGGAGGTTCCTCAAAAAATTAAAAAAAAAATTACCCTAAGACCCAGCAATAGCACTACTAGGAATTTATCCAAAGGATACAGGGGCACTGATTCATAGGGGCACATGTACCCCAATATTTATAGCAGCGTTATCAACAATAGCCAAATTGTGGAAAGAGCCCAAATGTCCATCAACTGATGAATGGATAAAGAAGATGTGGTTTATATGTACAATGTAATACTACTTGTTAATGAGAAAGAATGAAATCCTGCCATTTGCAGCAATGTGGATGGAACTGGAAGGTATTATGCCAAGTGAAGTAAGTCAGTCAGAGAAACAGGTATCATATGTTTTCACTCAGATGTGGAATTTGAGAAACTTAACAGAAGACCATAGGGGAAGGCAAGGGAAAATAAGTTACAAACAAAGAGGGAGGCAAACCTTAAGAGACAGAGTGTGAGCAGGGGAGGGGCAGAGAGAAAGGTAAACAGAAACTGAAGCAGGCCTCAGGCTCTGAGCTGTCAGCACAGAGCCCAACAGGGGGCTTGAACTCACAAGCCATGAGATCATGACCTGAGCCATCCAGGCACCCCTACAAGAGACTCTTAAATATAGAGAACAAACCGAGAGTTGATTGGGGTGAGGAGGTCGTGGGGAAAATGGCTGATAGGCATTGAAGAGGGAACTTGTTGGGATAAGCACTAGGTATTTTATGTAAGTGATGAATCACAGGAATCTACTTCCAAAGCCAAGAGCACCCTACATATACTGTATGTTAGCTAACTTGACAATAAATTATATATAAAAATAAATAAATGGAAAAAAAATCCCTCCCAAATGATAAAAAAAAAAAATCTTTAAACCCATTCTGTGCTATAAAAAACAAGCACTTAGCAGTTTTCTAAGCTTCAAATATTTTGAAATCCTAGCTTAACTTCAAGCTGTACTGAATCCAATAGGCATTCTTGTATGAATCTCATTTCGATAGGTTATCTTTCAATTTAAAAGTCTTTAGAAAAGAGAATTTTAGAAACATTAAAATCTCACTCATATAACACTGTCCCATTTGGAAGGAGTACATTTGTTAGTACATAATACAGACGAATTCTGCACAATTAGACATTCTTGTTTTACCTGTTTGGCAGAACTTTTTAAGGATAAATTTACACTAGACATATGGAATTCAGATACAATTAGGTAAAATTAAGATCATGAATTTTTGCAGTAACATTATTTTTATAGCAATGATTTTCTACCTTTACCATATGTGAGCTCACATTGTCATTATTTACTATTTTTCTTTATAAAGCCTGGCAGAGAAGTTAGATATGCCAATTTGTGTCCAATGAAAACCAGTAATGCAGTTGTGGTTAACTACTGTAGATTATATCATATGGAATAGTTTTGTGTTATTTACTCCCTATTGATGAAGAGATTTTTTAAAACGTATTTTGTTTACTGAAGGGTAATTATTTGCTGTAACCTAATATTTGTACACTTTTGACCCAATGTTATACAATGGCATCTGTATTTCAATTGCCTGAAAATATTTTTATTTTACCATGTATTTTAGAAGCTAATTTTATCACCTATTTAATTCAAGATTAATAGCCGTTTTATTTTTCTAGCAACTTAAAGATGTCATTACATTTGTCTCCTAGTCTACACTGTTTCTAATTAAATGTATGCCTTCATTTCTATCATTGTTTTTTGAATGTAATGCATCTTTTTTTATATATCTCCCTTCAAGATATTCTATTTTGGATTCTGATATTTGTGACTGTCTATAGGAGTCTGATATGCCTAAAGGTAGTTTTCTTTGTATTCTGATGTGATCCTCTTGGCACTGTAAGTAAACATTTTCTGCTCTCATTTTTCAAAAATGTTTATTGCCTCAGTATATTCTGATTTTTCTTTTGGAGCTCCAATGCACATATTAAATCGTATAATAGTGTCCCTTAAGATCATGAGGTTCTGTTCACTTTTCTTGAATCTTTATATCTCTGTTCCTGAGGCTATATTTTCTATGTTCCAAGTCCCTCTAAACTGGAGAGGTTGGAACTCCAAACTGCGTCCTCTAAGAATCATATTAGGCCTTGGTTTTAAGCTTTGTTAGAGTGGGCCTTTCTCTGGGTGTGGCCTTTATCATTCAGCAGTGACTCAGCTTGATTTCCATGTTGTTAGGAGTTATTAAGGTCTATTCAGTATGTCTGGGCCAAAATTTCAAGGTCCTCAGCACTCTAATGTCTTAACATCTCTGTTCTGCTCTCACCTCTGTAGCAGTCACTCTCCTATAAGCGTTGAGGGGCCATGCCTGTGGCTGTCCAGCCCAGCTCTCAGTAAGGTACTTATGGGGAATCCTCATATGAATGACATAACTCTACAGACTCCTTCTCTTAATCCCTGCCCCACAGATTCCAACCACTTCAAACTCTCATTCATCTCTGCCTCCTTAGATAAGAAAGACTTCCATATTCTGACTGAATTTCAGATCACTGCATTGGAGCTGGGAAATTTTCCCCAAACAGAGGTCCAGAGCAATGGTAGGCTCACTTTTTTCTTTCCTCTCAGGAACCATAGCCCATTAGTGTGGTAATTTTCTTTTAGACACTTAATTCTAACATTTATTCATGTTCCTACTTGGTTATGCTGTGCTTATCCCAATAGCACTGTTCCCTTATTCTTGAACTATTGTTCTTTAGTTGTCTGACATTCCAATTCTGCCTTTATACTCTAGGTTTCAGTAAATTCTCTTGGCCTCTTGGTTATGTAATCAGTTCATATTCTCTTTTCTGGACAATTGGATTCTGTTTACTTTTGGATTTCAGGATATAGACAATCCACTGATATGGAAGTTTCTGCCCCTTAAAAGGTAAGAAATTCCTTCAGTCAGATATGACTATGAATGACTATTACAGCTGAGCCATCCTCCCATCTTCCCTCATTTTAGTGGACAAGGAGATTCTAACACCAGGGAACACTTATGAGCCTTGCTCGCCATTACATTGAACTAATAATGAAATACCTATCAATATAAACTTTCTTTTTTTTCTTTGTTAGCATAAATACAATTTGGCTAGAGACTAGAAAACATCCATCTAAATATTAAAATTCCCAGATTCCTGAAAGCCAGAAGTGCCCATGTAACACATCTCTTTCCAATGAAATGCATGTCAAGGGCATAAGGTAGGACTTTGTGGTAACCAGTTGTTTTCGTTTAAAAAACCAGATGCACATGGCTCCTCATTTCTCATTATGCCTATTGTCTCCTTGAGAATTATGCCTATTGCCTTTCCAGTCACCCATTCTGCTTCGTGAAGTTCTGATCTTAGACTTGTGAAGGACATGACCCAGGAGGCCATGAGATCCCAGAATGAGAGGTGCCTGGAGTAAAAGTGAACTCAGTCTTTGGCCTGGAACCAAGCCTATACAAGGTCAGCTTAAATTAGTCAACCTCAGCTTCATCAAACATGTGCAAAATAAATGCCTATTTGCTGTATGCCACTGAGATCTTTTTGCTATTGGTTATGGAGCACTGATTCGAGACAAGCTGGTTGAGACTATAAGCTAGGGTCAAAAATTGGAAACTCTTAATTAGGAGAAGATAAAAATGTAAGAGGAAATAGCCCCCCTCTGCTGCTAGACTGCCCAGCCCTTTTTCACTCAAATGGATTTTCACCCAAATGATGATCCTGTGTTTCAGTTTCCTTAATTACGAAACAGGAATAATGATGGCTTTTTGTGAGGATTAAACACATAATAGCTTAACATTTGATAATATGAATTCTAGTACACAATAGATACTTAATTAGTACTCAGTATCATTATTCAATACCAGACTGTAGGCTTTAGACTTTACTCAGCAGGCCACTGTATTTTCATGGAAGACTATTGTCGGTCAGCTGAGGTATTCCTTGATAAATCAGAATAATGGCAACCTTTTCCCATTATACATATTAACTTAAGTAAGTTTATATAAATTCTTTGTTATAAGAATTTTTCTCACTTATATGTTTCTAAATCTCTATTGGTCAGCACAACTTGTTGACAAGCCAAATGAAAACAAGGAAATGAACATGTAGTTTTATTGTTAATAGTGATAATTCAGAAACACTAGTTATATAGTTTGGTATAATTATATAATGTTTTTTAAATAGACATGTGTGGCTCAAGTTGTCATTTTATACACAAGCAAAATATAGTACTTTCTCCCGGGAAACTTGCTCCTAGTTCCTGTGATGAAATTGAAAATATTTTTTTTCATTATGCTTTGGAAATAATAGTGTTCTTCCAAGAACACAATAATTTGTAGCTGGTTTGCAGTCCTCACTGTTGTTGAGGACTAAAAATCTCTGGGTAAAAATATACTTGGTGTTGTTATTTTAAAAGAGATCTGAGCTTGAAAGTTTACCCCAGCAGTAGTACATAAAGTTTAATTAAAGGTAAAAAGGGCTGGGACCCAAATAACCAACATAATAGCTCTAGCAATATAAAAAAATGATTCCCTGTCAGAAGCACAAAAAAGAATTAATGAAAAAGATGAGAGGGAAGTGGGTAAGATTTGACAACATCTGGATGCATGTGGCAAGGGAAAGGAAAAAGATCCTTAAACTTTAATGCAAATGAAAATCACTCTGAGAGCTTAGTAAAAATGCAGATGGTCCTTGTCCCCAATCCCAAGAATTCTAGCTCAGAATTTCTGGAATAGTGACCTAAACCTGCATTTTAAACATACTCCATTTCAGATTCTGATTCAGGTGGCTGAGAGTAATATCTGGAAAAAAATCAGAACATGACATACTCTAATCATTTAGAAACAATAATTTGACTCTGCTATTTAAATTATTTAGTACTTTGTATATTCCAGTTACTGGCAAAGACTGCTGCAGATGGTAAACCAATTGTAAAGGATGACTCCGATTTTATACTTGAGCATCTTGGAGAAGAATAATGCCATCAAATCAAAATAAAGTACACACTGGTAAAATGATATATTTTAAGGAAGGAAAGATGATACCTTTTTTTGGGGGGTGGGGGGGTTGATGTGTTGTATACTGGAGGTTTTTGAGAGGTGGTGGAGAGCATATAATACCAACACTCTTCTATATACGACTCTGATGAAAATTGTGAATCAAGGAAGATAGAAAATCCAAACAGCCATTTTATTACTGATAAGCGCCAGGTTGAAAGCTAAAATTAGGGTGTGTCACTAATGCTCTCCCTCACACTGCAACCCAGAATTAAGATGTCTAGTCCCTGTAATTTTACCAGGCAGGAGCAATTGCATTACTCTGTTACTTCCAAGTGGCTAAGATATTATCCTATCTACAAAACCTACAAAAGCCCTTTACAAAAGTTTTACCCTAGATTTGTACTTGTCATTTGTAACACTTCAGAATTCAGAATTAATGCAACTGCTCACTGTGTTATCTCTACTTGAACTTAAGTGCTATAAGAGCAAGGATCCAATCTTATTTGTCTATTGTCCGATACACATAATTTACCACAATGCTAATCAAGGAGTAGAATTTCTAATCAATTTGTTGAATAAGTAAGTTTTTTAAATAAGAACAAATATTCACTTTGGCTTGCGTTCCGGCCTCTTTTGTTTATAGTTATCTGCTCAAACCAACATTCTATATTACTGATGTCAAAGTTAAACAGATAAGGAAGATTTTACTCAAAATTATCGCACAACTCTATTCTAGTTCAAGTCCTCAGAAACAGCTGGAGATTTTAAAAGCTGAGGTAGGGTGCATCATAGAACACCTGTGTTTACTAATTGGTCTTCCCGGAGGGAAATGGTTATTTTTTCTCATAGTTTTGTGACAGAAGGTAGTTTTAGAACTTGGTCAAGGGGCCTGCCTGAGTTAGGCTCTCCTACCCTTCCACAGAACCTGGGACTTTTTAGGGTGACTGTCTTCTTTGTTGATCACATTTCAAAAAAGATGTTCCTTAAGAAATACAGCCTTTGGTTGTAAAACTGGCAAGAACTTTTAAAAGGATTTGTATCTCAGAAAGGCAGAGAATGAATTTACAATCACAAGTTTCTAAAGTAAATGCACTAAGGAAAGGGAGTCAGGGTCTTAGAGACAGTCGGAAACATGACCGTAATTTGTACCTGAGCTGAGGCAAAGTCAAGCTCGCTTGATCAATGATTAGCTGTGTTTCTGCAGTTTTGCACCAAGGACCTCAATTATGAGCTTCCAATTTCTCATGGTTTTCCCAAGCAGAGTTGCTGCACACTTTACACCATCCTTTCGTGTTTACTTTCTTACCTGTGACGAAACCGAAAGATTTGCCCTTGTCCTGACAAAGCGCGTGCGCAGACTACCAGGCGCGCCTGACGTCATTGGACGCGCCTGCCCCTACTTGTTAGCAACCTAAAGCGTCCGTAGTATCACTGGCTGCTGAGATGTACGAACTTCCGGTTTTCCTGGCCGCTGCTGCTGTTGCTGCCACTACCACCTGCCACGGCTGGGCCTCAGTTCCCGATTTGGTCACCTCTTCTTCGTTCTCCACTGCGCCCATGGTTCCTCTTGGAGCCAGGGCGGCGAGCCTGGCGGCTCCCGCGTGGTGAGAGGACGGTCCGGGGACGATGAAGGCCCCGCACTGCAACTGCTGCCTCAGTCCCCTCTTGATCTCCGCTTTCCTGCTTCTGCTACTGCTGCCAGGTTTGGGAGGGCCTTTGGCTGTGCTGCTGCAGGCGGCCGAGGCCGCGCCGGACCCCGGGCCTCCGGACCGCGGGCCGCGGACCCTGTCGCCCGTGCCTCCGGGTCCCGCCGTTGCCCAGTCCACGGGCCGCGCTCCCGCAGAAGCTAAAGGGCCGCGGGGCTCTGAGGGAGGCAATGGCAGCAGCCCCCGGGCAGGACTTGCGTCAGAAGACTCAGGAGGGAAGGCCGGGGAAGAAGACTCATTGGGTGGCAGCCTTGCTGTGAGCCCCAACCCCGGTGACAAGCCAATGACCCAGCGGGCCCTGACCGTGTTGATGGTGGTGAGCGGCGCGGTGCTGGTGTACTTCGTCGTCAGGACGGTCAGGTGAGGCAAAGCCTCAGTGAGCTTTCCCTGCAGGCCTAAGATGGGCTGCCTGGTGACCTAGCAAGGCAGATTTCTTTGACCTGGTGTTACTCCTCCCTGCCCCCATTATCAAGGGTGCCTGCCTGAGATCATGACGGTTGTCTTTAAAAGCCTATTTACTATAAGAAGTTAAACAACCAAATAGTTACTCGCTTTCATTTATAAATTATAAATTAATACCTCACCTCCAAATCTCTTTACCTTGTTCAAAGGGCATGCTTTCCTCTTAGGAACTAATCTTGTATTTGACCACACTATCTTGTAATACTTCTGTCTTTCTGCTTTATATATTGTTGCGTACTTTCATTTTGCCTATCAGAATTCAGACCTCTTAAGGGCAGGATTCCTATTTAGTAGCGTCTGTGAGTCCTAGAGTTCTTTGTACGGTACTGTTACTTACTAGAAAATCATTATTATTTGGAATAATAGTAGTAGTGCAGAAAAACCTTATGAATATTTTATCTCATAAAATTTAAGAGAAGAAAAGTTATTCCTTACCAGCATTTTCTTGTTATTGGTCTTTAATCTTCCCTTAAGTAATTTGCTTATACTATATGAAGTTTCCTGCATTCCACTGTTTTCGACCTGGAAAAGTAACAATTTTGTATGCTTCAATCTATGTCATATACCCCATTAGTCAGAAACAGCATTCATTTTGCATGGCACAAAGTATTTAAATGCACAATGTTATCAGTTGCATGGTAACATTTCCTTTCCTATGTGGCAAAGGAAAAAAAAAAGGCAAATATAGTCACTTTTAATATTGGAGCAATTATTTAATACCTAACAAAACTAAACATATCTGAATTTAAATATACCAAATTTTGAATTAGTAAGTGGATAAATTTGATATTTCACCCTCTGAAAAATCCTTTCTAAAATGAATTCATCTATAAATAATAGTTCTAAGTCATTCAAAAGTTTAAATTTACAAAATAAGTTTTTTGAGCCTATTCTTACTATAGAATGCTAGATTGTGGAGTTCTTTAAATATTAGATTTGGAACAGAAATGATGACTTAAATAACCCCTTAAATATGACAAAGATGACTCAGGAGAGTAAAGTGATTTATCTAGTGTCCCACGGGGTCTAAGGATAATCCAGGATTGTAAATTCCACTCTTTGTTTGAATTTTTTTCCCTCTTTTTTTTCCCCTTTAACAAGATGTCTAGGTCTGGCATATGATCAGACTTTTGATTAAGTAGACCAGGTCATTATGTTGTAAATTCCAGGTTATGAATAAAAGTAGATGATTGATTGCCACTTATTATTCTACTTAATGCCTTATAAAGTTGAAAAGGAATGATATCCAATTGGTGACATTTATTATGATAATAACCTTCATTTGATACATTCTTTTATTACTGATGTAAATTGTTTTATGGCATCAATCATAATATTTAAATATTCCATGTAATAAGATTGAGTTAGAACAAATCTGTAATAAGACTTACAACGCTGAAAATCTATAAGATGATTAAAGTGGCTTCGTTGGTTACTCCCTCTCTGAAGAGTTGACTTACAGAGCCAAGGCTTCACTATTTGAAGGATCCATCCAAGAAAAGTGCTGAGGAAGCACTAAGTAGTTTTTACCTCTTGTGGAGTTTTGGTGTAGTATTAAAAAACAAACTACGCACTAGTATCTAAGAAGGCTATTAAAATGCTCTTCCTTTTTCCAAGTTCATATCTATGTGAACAGCAATTTTCTTCATATATTTCAACCAAACGCTTTGGAAATGATTGCAGGAGAAAATATGAAAACCTGGCAGTTTATCTTTTTCTATGTAGTTCTGTTTGTTTAAGCCAGACATTGAAGGGATTTGGAAAAGTCTGTCAGTGTGACTTTTTCACTTTTTTGGTTTTCTTTTTGACAATATATTTTTCATAAAAAAGTTAACATGTAATGGATTTATTTTAAATGATATTTTAAAAGTTTCTTACATTTAATTAACATTAAATATTGATATGCATAGTTCACATAAATATAAATTCTTTGGAATCCTGAATAATTTTTAACAATGTAAAAGACCAAAACATTTGAGAACCACTGGTGTAAATCGCATTATCTGAGGTGGGTACTATTGGTTCACAAAGCCAGTGAATCCAGGTCCACTTTCTGTTAAAGTGGAAGTAAGTAAATATTCGTGAGGTGTTAAAGACATTACCACCAAACTGAGACTTTGTTTTTGATATAAAGATTAGAAGACTTTGATATAAAGATTGAAGCAGAAATTATTTTTCTCACTATCTGTTATTTAGTGCTATCTGTATAGTCCTATGAAAGTCCAGAGTACCCTGAGTATTATATTTCTTATACTTGTAAATTATGGGCCTGATGATAACTTTGGGATGATCCTTATGTTTTTATTTTGCTTCTATAATTTGCTTTTATAAATCTTATATATAATGTTTATTGCCATTGATTTTCTGTCTTCATTTCTATAATGCTCAGAAGAGTACAGACTTTTCGGTATGATTCTATCGGATAACTCACTAACATAGTGTATGTTAAAAGCCAAATTCTGAACTATAGCTTACGAAAACTGTGCTCTTTAACCAGCATCTAATATATTCATTCAGTTCAAGTCCTAAAATTAGCTGGCTACCTGATGTCCAAAGCTTGATTGTTGCTGACAGTGTTTGGGCAATGTTCAGAACTCATATATTTGCTTCCAGATTATGGGATGAAATTATTTATTTTGGTGAATTATTTATTTGGTGAATGCTCATTTTGCCTCCCCACTTTAAAAGTATTTGTCACAGCACACCAGTGCTAGTTTATTTGTGTCACGGGAAAGAATGGGTGAAAATCATTTCCCTAACTCTTATGTGGTAACATTTATGAGGAGAATATTTTATTTGTAAAATACTTGAACTCCATGAAATTTCCAAATTGTTTTGTTTTAATCTAACTCAGTTACAATGAATATGTAACTAGAAATAACATTAACTTGGAACCTGAAAATATTCCAAAGAACAATTAGATTATCTCAGTAGAAATTGGAAAATGTATACAAAGGAAAGAGTAGGCTTCCTAATATTAAAAATACCCAGTTTCTATGATAATAGGCTCCTTATCTGTCTTATCTTCTGCTATATCCTAAGTGCTAAATATTATGTACAACATATGATAGGCTTTGTATAAGTAGTTGTCTAATGGTTGAGCATTCTTATTTTTTTTTATATTGTTATAGATGGTGAAGATTTAGCAATTTAATGGTATTTGCTTCTTATTGATAGAATAAGGAGGAATGAACATCTCCATTAATACTTAGATTTCCTTTCTCTCTGTAGGACATTCTTGTCACAGTAAAATCTATAAAGCAAGAAAAAAAATTGTAGGGTCATTATTTTTTAGCATGTAGGTTGATTATTATAAACAATTATTATAAGCAATTTTGGTATAACTTTGTGAAGAATGGTCCTTGCCTTAAAAGCAGGAAATTATTTCTTTTTTCATGCCATGGCATTGATGCTTTTTCATTTTGTATTCAATATGGTATATTAGGAGACCAAGGCTTAGATTCCAATCCTGACCCTTTCTTCCTTTCTGATCTTTAGCAAGTCACATAACCTTTCCAGTGTAACATCTCCTCATTAAAAATGGGGAAAGAAAGGTACTTTATATAGTGGAGATGAGCATGAAATTTAGTATGCTGGCCTTTATTTAGGCAGTCAGTATTTATTCAGCTGCTCATAACTAGGCACTGGGGATCTGTTGTGAGCGAAATAGACATTTCTTCCTCCATGGCACTTATAGACTAGAGGAGCAGAGAGACACTAATCAAACAATTGTTATAATGAAGAACACACAGGATGCTATGAAAAAGTAATAAAAGGCAAGTGCTATTAATACGTAGTGTCTAGTAATTACACAATATTAATTTAATTTTAATTGTTCCTATACCAATAAGCTAAGACACAAAATTAGTTTTCTTTAACTTTACTTTCTAACTGAAACATTATTTTTTTAATTTAATTTTATTTTAATTTAATAATTATTTTATTTTATTTTATTTTTTAACATTATTTTAAACAATTTGTCCAAGGACACATGGTTGGGCCATGGCAAAACTGCATTGAAACCTAGCTCTGTCTGAACTTTTCCAACATGCCTAGTTACTATCCTGCTTCCTGTGATTACTTAAAGTAACCAATTTAAAGTGATACTGTACATAAGGATGGCTAGCTTATTTTCGAACAAAAAACAAGTGAATATTATATGCACAGTATCTTTCTGTTAAAACATAGTGAGTTTTGTGAATATTAAAAGTCAAATTTTATTTTTAAAAAGTGAGTTAACCTTGGCATTTATTGATTATTAATAAATAATTTAATATCCTATATTAAATAATTTAATATCCTACCTCAAATAATTTAATATCCTACCTCAATTCCCTGCTTCCCGTCCCTCCTCCAAAGGTTTTCTTGATTTGCTAGACACAGTCTGCGAGTAGTGTTATTTTACAGCAACTTCTATTAATCTAATCATACATACTTCTACCTCAATTCCTCCTGGAGCAATTCATTATTGAATTATGGATGTGGGATTGGTAATATCTTTTCCATCTGGTTACTTACAAGAAGCTTGTAAACTCATAAGACATCAATAGGAATCACTCATTTTAGGCAAAAATAGGGAATACTTTCACTAGTTAACATTTATATATTTTCTCACTGCCATTTATTTGGTAAATACTCTTGAGCACTTAAATTGTGTCCGTGGTGGGCCCTGTGGTGAGAATTAGCAGGGCTCAAGATGCAAGAAGTCTCTGCCTTTTTGGGACTCCATTCTATGTGTTTATGCATCCTTGGAAAGTGGAATTTTCTCAACATGTACAAATTGTCCTGGTTTGGCATCATTTGTTCAGCTAGGTAGTATATATTGAATGTTTTATACAAAGACTCAGAGCTTGGGAATATATTTAACAAGTATACATTCTTAAAGAATTGATATTCTTTGCACAGATGAAACTTAACCTTCCCAAAATGTTTAGCCGTACACTTAAAATACTGTAAAATGTTAATTTGGCTTTGAGATCAAATGCCAAAATGTCAAGGTGATTATTTATCAGTGATATACCAATCTCCTATGTCCAGGATCATTGAGAAATGAAATTGATGGAGAACTTAGAGAAACTCTATGAGAGCAGAGGCAATTTACTTATTTTTCATCCAGGACTAAGCATAGTATTTGCACCCAGATATTTAATAAATGGAATAGGTTTGACTAGACTAAGAAAATAAATATTTAGTTAGGGAAAATAGTCATTAGGTTTCTCAAAAGAAATAACATCCCTCCCTCCCTCGAAGAAATAAAGAAATGACATCTCTCATCTATCTCCTTATATATACTTTTCCTTTCCTGCTTCCTTCTAATATTAAAGAATTAGGTTACTGCTTGTATCACTTACTATTTTGGTTGAAATAGTAACCATAAAACATGGTTTCATGAAACAGCCCTGGCTAACTTAAACTAGAAGGGATTTATTATTTATTTATTTATTTATTTATTTATTTATTTATATCTCAAAAAGTCAAAGAGTAACTAAAGAATCAGGTTTTGGTAATAGGTAGGAACTAAAAGCAGCTTAGGAGATAAGAACCCAAAACAGAAGTTTCTTTCCACCCTACTGTATAGATATGCAGTGGTTTTCACTTTTTTTGTCCCTCAGCTCAGGGATTGAATTCCTTGGATGGAGAAAAAAATTTGGCCTATCTTTTAGCAGAGATGGTAGCAAGCCTAATATCTCACCAGACTATTATGGTAGAGATACTACCAATAAAGGAATATGAGTGCAAACAGGAAAAGGATGCAGTCACCAAAAACAACAGATGTTTACCTCCCTGATCCATCTTTGCTCTAGGTTTCAAGGAGGAATATAAATTATTCATACCCATCTTGCTAGATGTTTTTTAATCCAGCGGTTTAAATTTTTTTTAACAGTTATTTATTTTTGAGAGAGAGACAGAGTGTGAGTGGGGGTGGGGCAGAGAGAGGGAGATACAGAATCTGAAGCAGGCTCCAGGCTCTGAGCTGTCAGCACAGAGCCCAATGCAGGGCTCAAATTCACGAGCTGCAAGATCATGACCCGAGCAGAAGTCAGATGCTTAACCAACTGAACCACCCAGGCGCCCCTAATCCGTCAGTTTAAAGTGCCAGTTCTCATGCCTGGCTCAAAAAGTATATTGCAATTTTACCACCAGTCTGTAAAGTCACTACCTTCAAATTACTAAGTATTCTTTTTTTTCTTATTTTTTTTAATGTTTATTAACTTTTTGAGAGAGAGATACACAGAGCATGAGCAGGGGAGGAGCAGAGAGAGAGACAGAGACAGAGACAGAGACAGAATATGAAACAGGCTCCAGGCTCTGAGCTGTCAGCACAGAACCCGACAAGGGATTTGAACTCACGAACTGAACGGTGAGATCATGACCTAAGCCAAAGTCGGACCCCCAACTGACTGAACCACCCAGCGCTCCCCAAGTGTTCTTTATTCTACAAGGAGAGTCTTTATTCTGAACAGTTTGGCTGTATTGGTTATCATTTAGTTCTTGAGTAATTTTTCCTCTCCTGACTTCTGTTCCATTATGCTATCATGATCCCATTTCAGTGTAGCCTGATGGGAAGTCAGATTCCCTGAATTCTTATAGTAGCTTTTTATGAGAATACACTTGGTGTATATCCTTGGGTGAGTTAAATGGCAACCCTAAGGTTTAGCTTAGGTGTTGCAAAATAGAGAAAATGATAGTATTTACCAGAAAGGATTGTGTGAAGAATCTCTACAAAACACTTAGCACAGTTCCTGGGGCATGATAACTGCTTAATGAATTTTAATAGCGATAACTATTATTTTTCTTCTTTCATTACTCTTTTCTGATCTCTTCCACTTGTCTTTTCTGTTTTCACCTGTAATAATCTTGGCTTTAGGGAATGATTTTAAAACTATTTCTTTCCTCTGTTTTTGTTTTTTACATGTGATAACAGGATTTTCTGTATTTAGGCAGTGTTCATCAGGTATGCAGTTCTGGGAGGCAAAAGCAATGAGGTTAATTTGTTGGGGGTATCTGGGCCAGGGCAATGCTTCCCAACCTTTTCCATGTCATGCCGTACTTAGAAATTAATATCCATGTGGGGTAAATGCTTGAGACTATTTACTCTGATCTCTGTCCACCTTGAACCCTGATAGCAACCCAAGGGCTGAGGGTATTTTTGTTTTGGCACATCAGTAAACCATTTTCATATGTGGCACAGTGGTTGGGGAGTATTTGTAAAATAGTGATGTATGTGACTATGCGAAGACGTGGTTGGACAAGTTATTGTATGGGCCACGTTTAATTCCAGTCAAATCATTTCATGATTAAGTTTGAGTGACTATTATGTCACTTCATAAACTGTTCTGGGCATTGGATCTTAAAGGATAAGTAAGATGATATTGTTTCTCAAGGAGCTTAACATCTAGGGTAAAGTAGATGCTTTTTGTGATAACACATTGAACTTTTAGGAATATGTTGCAAGAGATCAAGCTAATTGGTGGGGCTGCTTGGAAATCTCATTCCCATAGACAAAACTATTTGGACAGTCACTTAATACAGCAAAAAATATTAAATTTGAATAGAAGGCTTGTTATTCCTAATCAACATGAATGATCTAAAAACTTTCCCTATAACTGAATCTACTTTTCAGTCGGCCTTTTCTCCTGGGATATGTTTTGGTCACTCTTAACAATCTCGGCTATGCTGTCAGGGAGAAGTATTGAATAGAAGAGAGAGAGGAGTATTCATTTAAGAATGTAGTGTTGAAATATATTTAGATATTAGTAATACGAAAAGAGCTAGTAGAAAAAGAAATATTGAAGTTAAAGGTAAGGAAGGTCCTTCAGAAATCATGGAGAGAAAGAATCTGAATAAAACCAATGTGTAGGAATAGCGTGGGTGAGAAGGGAGACATAACCTCCATTGAAATGTCCCTATTTTCACACCTTTCATTTCCTCCTCTGGTTGTTGAAGTCTGGTTTTACTTCTACCATTCTAAAAGTGCCCTTGCAGGGGATAATTAATAACCTTTTCACATCAGTTCATGGACACTTTTCCTGTCTTTCCTGTAGCACTCAATATTTTATCTCTTACTTCATCTTCTGATTTTCTTAACTCTTTCAATATTTGTTGTCTATGTTATCCATGAACTTATTTCTCCAAGGACTCTTCTTCCTGCTCTTAGAATTCTTTTACACCTCTAATCTGAAGAACAGTCCATATCTTATTCATATTTATTCCCTGAAGACCCCACCCAGTTCCTGGAAGACAAAGACTTTATTAAATGTTTGTGGAAGAGAATGACTTTCACCTCTTTTATATTTGGGAATTTTCTAGGTCCTTTCCTTAACTCTGCAGTTTGACTGCCCATGTGTTCTGAGTGATCCATCAAAAATTCACTTCTTTAAATACCACCTCTAAGTTATTAACTGCCTCTGAGTTTCCATCATGTATAACCACCCAACTTTTACTGGATGTATGATTCAAACTCATAAAGTTGAAACTTGTAACCATCATTTTTGTCCCCAAACTTTTCCCTCACTGTTCTCTAAAGGTAAATGGTATCACCATATACATAGTTTCTTGAACTAGAAACCTGAGCCATGCCAAGTCTCCCTTTTGTTTACCTTCTACATCCACTCATAGAGTTTCATTTTCTAAATAGCTCTTGACTACATTACCACTTGGCCAGCTTCACTAATATCACGTTCCTTTAGGCTCATATCATTTGACTACTGGTGGTACTATTCTAACTTGTCTCTTCACTCCCAAGTATATCTGTCTTTCAACCTACATTCTAAACAGCTAGCATTCCTTTTGAAGTGTAGATCCTTATAATTAATATATAATATAATATATTATATTATATAATATATAATAAACTTATATAATATAAAAGTGTAGTGCTTGTAATTTGTGCTTTATGGCTGTGCAATATGGTAGCCAACTACATGTGGCTTTAAAAACTTGAGTATATTAGAATTAAATTCTATTTGTTAGATGCAGTAGCCACATTTCACAGATCAATAATCACATGAGTGTATTGGCTACCATATTGGACTGCACAGTATAGGATATTTCCATCATTGCAGAAAGTTCTGTTGGGCATTGTTATTCTATGGCATCTGATGGGATAAGGTTCATATTCCTTAGCTTAGCATGTAAGGTCCTCCCCAATCTTTTTTTCATCATTTTCCATGTATATCTTGTGTTCTAGTCTCAAATGGGCCATATTTTTATGGAAATGTATTTTTCAAACAAAGAGATTGCATGCATTCTTTGTTTTATCTAACATTTCTTTTAAGATGGAAATAAAACATCAACTGTATCAAAAACCCTTTGTGGTGCCAGACCCCTTTGTTGTCTTAGCTCATTCAGGGTGCTATCACAAAGGTACTACAGACCATGTGGCTTATAAACAACAGACATTTATTTCTCACAATTCTTGGTGCTGGGAGTCCAGCATCATGGTACTGACATTTTTGGTATCTGGCTAAAGCTTAGTTTTTGATTCATAAACAGTGTCTCCTAGCTGATTTTATTCTTTTAATTTTTTTAAATGTTTATTTGTTTTTGAGAGACAAAGAGAGACAGAGCATGAGTGGGGGAGTGGCAGAGAGAGAAGGAGACACGGAATCCGAAGCAGGCTCCAGACTCTGAGCTGTCAACACAGAACCCAACACAGGGCTCGAACTCACAAACTGTAAGATCATGACCTGAGCCAAAGTCAGATGCTTAACTGACTCAGCCACCCAGGTGCCCCACTTCACATATTTTCTGTACTTGAAGAGCTGTGGACTCAGCATCTGTGGCTGTGCAGAAAAGTCAATTGGGGCCCTTTAAAATACATAAATATTTGTATATATTTATTCAAGATAATATTCATTACATATGTCTAAGATAAATGCAGTAATCAGGATGAGTTGTATAAGTGTAACTGGGAGATGCCTTTTCTGGTAACTAAGAAAGTTTGGATTTGGGACAAACAGGAGAAACTGAATTGAGAAGCATCTTGTTAGTTACGATGGAATTTTTCTGAAAATAAAATAATCAACAAATAGAATTATGAAACTTTAGTGCTAATATTCAGATGGTATATTCCAGTATACTCCTCCAGTATATTTGGACCAATTGTTACAGCCATTGTCTGTCTTGATTAGTTGATTCTACGTCTTGCAGTTGTTAAATAGCTGAATATCTAGAATACAACCTCTGCTTTTCCTTCTCTTCAGAGTTTGAGTTGTTTTGTCCATTGCCCTTGTTGGTATTTATCTTCTATATTACAGCATTTGCCTTTAACTTTATTTTTGATACTGTCAAATGTATGTTTTTAATTTACTTTAATTTGTCTTTTCTCAAATATGAGAAAGACAATAAAAAGTTAAAGTTGGGTTGCAAGGTATGTCTTGATAAGTTGCATTGCTCAGTATGATGTAAAACATAGCATGAAAAATACCTCAATCATAAATTTGGAATCTTATAGTAATTAAAATCATTTTCCTAAGAAATCATTTAGGTTTTTCCAGGGCGCCTGGGTGGCTCAGTCAGTTAAATGACTGACTCTTGATTTTGGCTCAGGTCACGATCTCATGGTTCGTGAATTTGAGTCCCATGTTCGGCTCTGTACTGGCAGCGTGGAGCCTGCTTGGGATTCTCTCTCTCTCTGTCTCTCTCTCTCTCTCTCTCCTACTCTCTCTACCCCTCCCCTGCTTGTGTTCCTCTCTCTCTCAAAATAAATAAAATATTTTAAAATAAATCATTTAGGTTTTTCCTAGTTATTTTCCAGAGATATTTACTGTTAATTTCTTTCATATTATTTTTTTTTTCTATACCAATAAATAGGCATAGACTTGGCAATTCTCAGAATAACATGAAGATACTGAGTCTACTTAAGAGATAATGTTATTCCTTTGAGGTGGCCAAACCGTGTTATGTTTTTCTAAAGTAAAAATGCACTGTGGCTTGTCTCTAGTTTATATTATAATTTTATTTATTCACTGATTTTCTCCGTAATAAGACAAAAGGTGAAAAATAAACTTTTGTACTGGCTAACGTACATACATACAAATGTGTACATGTGTACTATTCCATGTAGGCTCCTACTCCTCTTTTATACTCAAGCCTGTAAATATCAATTCATGTTAGCAATACTATATTTTGAATAATTATAATCCTATGTTATCAATTATATCCTTTTTCTTTTCATTAGGCATATTAGACATATAGTTCATATTAGTTCATGTATGTTTATGCAGAACTTCCATAGAAATTTTTTTAATTTTTTTTTTTTTTTAATTTGAGAGAGTGCACGAGCACATATGAGCTGTGGGAAGGGGCAGAAAGGGGGGAGAGAGAGAATCCCAAGCAGGCTTCATGCTGTCAATGCAAAGCCCCACATGGGGCTCCATCTCATGAACCATGGGATCATGACTTGAGCTGAAATCAAGAGCTGGATTCTTAACCGACTGAGCCACCCAGACACCACTATAAAGTTTTTTTTAAAATCAACATTATGTTACTTTATCCTCACCTCTTATGTAGATGATTTTACAGATATTGGAATGCATTTGAGAGTCTGAATATTTTAATCAGGGTACCATAGCTTATGCTGAGATAATAAACAGTCTCAGTTCCAATGACTTAATGCAATAAAAGTTTATTTCTCCCTTATGAAAATGCAGCTGCAGGCCTGGGCTCTCCTCCAGGACAGTTGTCCTCTGCATAGCAACTCAGCAGTTTGGCTGACTTTGATCTTAGGGTTTTGCCCTTTCAACCTAAGCCCGCTACAGTGTCAGACCTTGGTAAAAGAGACTAAAGAATGCCCAGGGGCTTTGATTGCCTCTGCCTGGAAAGTAGCCTAACTGAATGATGAGCTGGGAAGTGACAAAGTGAGAGAGACTGTGTGTGTGTGTTCCAGATTTGGTGAGCCCTAGTATTGTCTGCCATATAAAGTGATATATCAAAGGTCATTGAGCTGCAAAGTATCCAAGTTCCTGCAGAATCCAGAGTTTGAATTCTATTTTTGGTGTTCCTTCTATATTGCACAGCAGTTTTTGAAGTGATTGATTGATCACTTTTTCATTGGGATGAATTTGTATTTTACAGAACAGGAAAACAAATTCTTAATGATACTGAAAATAATAAACAATTAAATAACGCTTTTGCAGTTAGCTTAGTCTGTACTATTTCCCTATGTTTTCTTACCCATAGGATACATTATAGTGGATGCACATTGATCCCCACTGGAAAATTATCCTCTTTTTTTTTTTTTTTAAACTATACTAACTCTTGAGAAAGAGTTAATCTCCATCGCAGCTTCAAATTGCCTCATGTTCATTTTTGCCCATAGTTGCATGTGTTTTCTTCTACATTGACTCCCTAAAGAGTATTCTGATTGGCTTATCTTTATGGGCTAGGCCACATCATGGGCCACAATCCCTTCTAGAGATTGACTGATAGCCCTTGAAAAAAAGTATCTATCCCAGGATGGTTTTAGTTATGGCTGAGAGTAGGGGACTTTTGCACAGTAGAATATACCATTAACTGTTGTTACTCGTTCAAAAAAGCTTGTAGGCAAAGTAATTTTTCTTAGGATAGGGACAGCAGACATGACAGGTCTCATGATAGCAGGCCTTGTTCTAATATTAGAGCTCCATCTTTTTTAGTGGTAGAGACTGGCTATACTTCCACTGAAACCTAGCACTCTGAGGAGTCCAATTTAAGAACTGTTGTGTTCATGAATTTGGGCTGCTCAGTCTCTGAAGAGAGAAAAAACTGAAAAGGTTTGGATGATCTAGATGGAGCTGAGACTACTGAATTACTGGAAAAACAAGGGTAGAATGAAAGTGAAAAGTTTTAGTGGGCTTATTATGTGGCACTGATTTTTTATCGAACTCTGCTAAGAAAAAAAGGTGAGTAATATATTCAGAAGGTAGGGATTGGTAATAGAACCTGCCTAAAAGATTCTTAAAAAAGAATAACATCAGAAGGAAATACACATCTGAGTTATGGAAGATTGTCAGCCCATCTCAGAGAAGCTAAGATGCTAGGTGCCCTGATCAGTTAGGAGGTTTTTACCTGTAGGTAATAAAATGCCAGTTAAAAGTGACTTTAAAATAAGGACATATTTTGGTGGTGGCGTTATTTGCTTGTCATGAATATGAACAAGGCTCAGACATGGTTCTGTGATTTTGTGATAGCATCAAGAATTCTGGGTTTTTCCATCCTTGTCTCTTCATAAGATGGCTACCTCAGCTTTAAGCATTCTGTTCTCACACAGTAGTGTTTCAAACACAAAAAAGAAGGGGGCCTTTCCCAGAAACCACACTGCTAGAGTCATCCCCTTCTATCTCATTTGTCTGAACTGCTTTATCTGCTCAGCCCTAAACAATGACTGGCAAAAGGAAAATTATATTTCCATGATAGGTTTACACCAATTATTATGATCATTATGTATCTCTTAGGGCTGGGCCCAATTGCTCTGTAAACAAAATCATGATTCTGTTAAAGCAAAGTAGGGTTTCCTTTTGGATAAACAAAAAGCAGATTCTGTTTCTGTGATCAGAACTAAGAGATGGCCTTACCAAAACATAAATGTACTTGTTAATGCAAGTAGCTACTGGGTTATTAGTTTTACTGCAAAAGGATGAACCAGAAAATGCAGTTCACTAAAATAATATGTTCATTTTGGTATAGTGTGAAATAATTATATTAGGGATCAGAAGACTGTTTTGGTAACTGATTTTGTGACCTTGTTTAAAATTACTTTGATTCATTAGGAAGACAGTCTTGCTTAATGTTTTAAGATCCCAGACTCAGGAGCCAAATTGCCTGTGTTTGAATCCTAGCTCTACCATTTACTATCTCAAGTTTAATTTTTTCCAAGCCCTGCTTTTCTATGTATGAAATGAAGGTACTTATAGGATTGTTGTGAGGATTATATCAGGTAATTCTTGTAAGCTGCGTAGCTCACTGCCTGTCATATGAGCAGACCGGGTAAATGTTAACCTTATTAGTGATTTTGTATGTCTAGAGTTGTAATTGTAATATATTTTGGGGTTTTTACTCTGTTTTTTGATACCTCTTCACACCATTCTTTATACATGTAGTATTTGACCTCCTAAAATACCTCTGATCAGCAAGACGTTAGGACTGGCAAGATTATTAGAGACAAGGGGGAGCTGAGGAGATTGTAAGAGAAACCCACTAGAGGGGTTGGTCTTAGAGTGGGAGGTGAAATAGGATGAACTTTGGAAATGCTGAGTTGTAAATAGTACTTTAAAGTTAGTTGGGGAATAATTCCATGCTGAATTCTTAGAAGTGGAGGTCAGAAGAATTTATCAAGCCTCACATCCCAAGTTTTAGTGCCAGGAAAAGAACACTAGGATATCCATGTAAAGACCAAGGCAAGAAATGAACAAGGGAGCTATGTGCTATGCACTTACTACATGACATGTCCTAGCTAAGCTATATGATACTTATTTAGGATTTACTTCACCTGGGGCTATCTACCATTATAACAAAATAGGAGACAAGTTTAAACACAGGAACTGATTGTATGTGCTAAATTACAGGGAGCTGGGTGAGAAGAGATCTATCAGAGAAAATAGTGCAGTATCCTCAACATAGATGAACATGCATTTGATCTTTTTTAACTTTTAGGTGTTAGCAGTGAACATTTTACTGGAGATAAAGAATGGCAGGATACTTTGTTGAGGGAATCTTCTATTTAGTGCTGCACTTGGTCAAGGTCATGATAGTGACAGAGCTTGGTAGCTGATAGGCCAGTAGAGAGGACCCAATTATAATTATGAAAGGAAGCCAAAAGAATTTTTAAAAAGCACCATAGTCTGAGAACTTCAACATGGGGTCAATTGCTCCTGAGAGCATTATTGTTTTACAGAAAAATTGAATAATCATAATAATATTGAGACATCTAAAATAGTAGAATTAGCTCATTTTATCCTGTATAATAGGGTAGAGATATTGTTAGCGTTGGATATATCTCCATGTAGAATGCTGAGAATTTAAAAGAAAATAAGGAAAAAGTCAGTTTGGCTTTGAATGGATAAACTTCAATTATTTAGAATCTAAATGAAGTATAACTACACATTACAACATGGTAATTTTACATACCCAAAAGATGAAAATGAAACTACTCAGTACAGGTTGCAAGCTGAATACTAGTGGTTCTTGTTTGGATAGCGTATGAGAATCACCCGGGCTCAACTTAAAACATCCTAAATGAGTATCTAAGAAGTCCTAGAGTGAGTGCATGTTTGATATGTTTAATTATTCTAGTCCTCCCCCCCCCCCCCCCCCCGAGCCAGAAGGCTGTTATGTGTGTTCTGATTTAACAATTGGCTAACTCCTATAGGTTTTGGTATAATTTTGGAGATGATGTTCTTTTCAGGCTTCTCTTACCCCAGAGGTGATGATTAACATATAAAATTATAGGTTTTGTTGGTACACATAGAAAATGCAATATATATGTGAATCCATATATTTTAGTTTGACGGATAGTAGGCATCTGCTTTATGCCATTCCCTGTGTGCTGTGGTTATCACGGTGAGCAAAAACAAATTTACTTCCTGCTCCCCTGAAATTAAATCTAGTAGGGAACACAAATAGTTTACACAAAAGAGTATACAAGTATATCATGAATAAATACTTCAAAGGACATGTACCAGGGGTGCTATGGAAGCCAGTACTAGATGTTTATGTATGACCTAGTTAGGTAGATTAAGGAAGACTTCTCTAAGGAAGTGATAACTGAGCTGGAGCTGAAACATGAATAGGCATTAACTCAGCAACAGTGTGGTGTGTGGGGAAGAGTATGAGGCCAATGACAGAGCACGTATGGCCATTATATGGGAATGAGTTAGAAGGCTTTGTGGATGGGGTGCAGAAGGTGAAGCAGAATGTAGAGTAAACAGCAAGGTGAGGCTAGCAAGGTAAGTTAGGAGCCATGCTGTGTTGGACTTTATAGGCCGTATTACACAATCATCACTGCTAAGCTAAAGGAAATTGTTGGAGATTTTAGAAAATGGAGGGAAGGTTAGTGGGTGGCCAGATAGATAGTGCTATGGTTATTAAACTATATTAATAGTCAAGGCAATTGGTGATAGCAGTGGTGAAGACCGTAAGTGGATTTCAGTAATTCTCAGGAAGTACAATCAATAGGACTTTGTGATTGTGACAGCCATGAAGCCACACTGAATAGACTTCCCTTTAAGAGACCCTGCTGTAGGAAGCATAGTTGACCAACAACTTCCAGCTGCCACAGCTTTGGATCCATCATTGCATCCATGCCAGAACCATAATTCTTAGGCCTTTTCCAGCCAGTGACTGACTCTGGCTAAATCTGGCCATCCTGATTAACAGAGGACTCCCTCCTCTAATGGGCAGCCTTTGTGTGAGGACATCCCATTGCCCTGGTCAAAGCTTTCTCATAATTGCATTATTGTCTACTGCTCTTCCTAACCAATTATGCTTCTTTTCCACTCTCTTGCACAGGTCTAAGGCCTGCATTAGCCTTTGTAGGATCTCCTATTCTCTCCATCTGTCCTTCAGAGGCCTTCCCCCTAATAAATCTCCTCTAGTCTATTAATTAACAGACTTGGATCCTTCTGAAGGCTATGAGGGAATATTCTGAACTGAATGTTTATTTACCCCCCAAATTCATATGTGACTGTATTTGAAGATGGGATAAAAGTAAAATGAGGTCGTAAGGACAGTGCCCTCATCCAATAGGGCAGGTGCATCTTATAAGAAAAGGAAGAGATACAAGAGCTCTCTCCCTGTACACACAAAGAAGAGATCATGTGGGCACACAGTGAAATAGAAGCTGCCCACAAGCCAAGAGAAGAAGCCTCAGAATGAAACCTACCTTGCTCATACCTTGATGACTCTAAAATAGTAACAAATAAATTTCCATTGTTTAAGCAATTAATTTTATGGTATTTCATTATGGCAGCCTGAGCAGATTAATATATGGAAGGTTGTTCCAGATTTCTCTCCTTGACTCTTCATCTTCACTTGGAAGTCTATCTCCAAATTTCATCTTCTTTGTTCTCTTTTTCTTTTTCTTTCTTTCTTTCTTTCTTTCTTTCTTTCTTTCTTTCTTTTCTTTTCTTTTTTTTTTTTTTTGACAATAGTCACACTGGATTAGGGCCCATTCTAAATGACTTTAACTTAATTGACTAGTTAAGACTCTATCTTCAAATAAAGTCACATTCTCGGGATCTAGGAGTTAGGATTTCAACATATGAATTTGGAGACACAGTTCAAGCCATAACATAGTCTTATCTCTTGTTGGTGTCTACTTCTTGAAGAACTTGAAGTGATAACTGATGGATTCGGTTTTGGCAATGGGATATGGAAATGAGAGACAGGTCAGATAAAAGTATTTTTATAATATGTTATATATCCAATTGAGTTGGATTTCTTGATAAATCATAGGTGGCTAAAATTGTGGCTCACTAATTTTTATTTGCATTATGTTACAATGGCAAAGTAATCAGTTTCAAAATCATTCTTGGTCACTGATTTACTTTTTTGCCAAAAATAGTCAAGTCAAAAATTTTGTAGTAGTTGTACATTTACTTATTAGGAATTACTCTGCTTGCTGGTGCGCCTAGGTGGCTCACTCGGTTAAGTATCTGACTTTGGCTCAGGTCATGATCTCATGGTCCATGAGTTAGAGCCCGGCGTCAGGCTCTGTGCTGACAGCTCACAGCCTGGAGCCTGCTTCGGATTCTGTGTTTCCCTTTCTCTCTGCCCCTCCCCGGCTCATGCTCTGTCTCCCTCTGTCTCTCAAAAATAAATAAACGTATAAAAAAACTAAAAAAAAAAAAAAATTACTCTGCTTGGGCACCTGGGTGGCTCATTTGGTTAAGCATCTGACTTGGGCTCAGGTCATCATCTTGCGGTTTGTGAGTTTGAGCCCTGCATTGGCTCTGGTTGACAACTCAGAACTTGGGGTCTGCTTCAGATCCTGTGTCTCCCTCTCTCTTTGCCCCTCCCTCCCTCCCTCTCTCTCTCAAAAATAAACATTAAATTAAAAAAAATTTTTTTTAATGTTTATTTCTGAGACAGAGAGCATGAGTGGGGGAGGGGCAGAGAGAGAGAGGGAGACACAGAATCTGAAGCAGGCTCCAGGCTCCGAGCTGTCAGCACAGACCCCAACATGGGGCTCAAACCCACAAACCATAAGATCATGACCTGAGCTGAACTCGGTTGCATAACCGAGTGAGTCACCCAGGCACCCCAGAAAAAATTTTTAAAAATTACTCAGCTTAATCATTATGTCTCTCATATAGAGAAGTTTTTGTGTATAAAATATCCAGTAGATGATATATTCCTCAGTTTAGTTTTGAATATGCTTTGGAAGAAATTAAGTAATATTACTTACATTATTCCATACTTAATACCTACAGGCTTTCATTTAAAAGAACACAAAAAGAATAAGACCAGATGGGTACTGCAAGTTACATTGATCAGTTTTCTCTCTTTCATAGAGTAGTAAAATGAAATGGAGTTTTATTCTGTTGTGTTTATTTTATGTAGCCTCATACATTTTTACATAAAATTTTATCAAGCTTACTTTAGTAGTTTAGTTTTATTTTTGTACTGTAGCTTTTACATGTTATTTAAATGAAAATAATTCCTACCAACCTTAGTAAAATAAAATTTTGAAGAATTTGCAAACTATATTGGTTAGCTATTAACTTGACTACCTAGAAGGGATCTCAAGATCATTTACTTGTGCATTCCATGTGATGAGTGAATATCATTCAATATAATCAACCATATAGCTATTTTCTTTGGCCCTTTTAATCTTCTATATTTTCCTCTACACATTTATAAAATCCTCATTTTTTTGTTAATTGAGAGCCAACAATTTTTTTTTCAGGTTGCAATATGCATTTACTATGTTTAATAGAAAAGTGTAACTATAGATTTATGTAATTATCAATACATGTAGACATAATGGGATGTCATGAGCTTAAAGAAAACATTCAATTGTGACAAAAGTACCATAGCTGTTAAAATTACATGAATTTTAAAGCCGCCTTATACTTTTGTTTAAGACTAAGGTACACTGCATATTAAGATAAAAGTAGCCTTTTTACTTAAAATGTGTGCTTTTATTTTGTGTTTTATGTTCAATATTTATTATTATTTTAAGTAGATGGCTTATTAAATCGGCCCAATAACTTAAAGGTTTACAAGTGTTTTTGACCTTCCCTGAGAAAAATCACTGCATGTGGATGTATTTGGTGTTTTTATACCCATGTTACAATCACAGCCATGTAGCCATCAGTGCCTAGATCTTTAGACTTAGGAAAGACTTTTTTTTTTCTTTTTGAGAAATTGCATTTCAACTTTGAATTCTATTAAATTAAGTTTCATTCTTTAAATTCTCTCCTGCTGTCAGCACAGAGCCTGACACAGGGCTCGATCTCATAAACCGTAAGATGATGCCCTGAGCCTAAGTCAAGAGCCAGATGCTTTAACTGAATGAGCCACCCAGGCGCCCCAACATGCTAACTTCACTTAAATTGAACAGCATTCCCCTGTTTATTGGGTGCCTAACAATGTAGTTTCTCTGTAGGTTCTTGTTTTTAAAGAGCTTAGATTCATGTTTGGAAGACAGCATTTATATAAATGATAAAAAACAGTGCAAGCTAAAATAAGTAACAGAGTGCTCACTCATACCGATATAGTCAAACATTTACACTATACAAAGTATAGAAAATAGCATGATTAGCCAGATTAGTTCAGCCACTCACTGAAAGATTCATTCAAGAAACAATGAAGACCTTGGGAGTGGAGAGGAGTGTCAGCTGGGATAAAATTTCAAGTCCTTAAGGTCTACGTTTGTATCATTCCCTTTTTTAATACTTGCCAAGGTATCCTGTGACCGACTATGACTAGGTTACTGACGTATTGACTCTTTGATAAATAATATATGACCTGGAAGGATCAAAAATAATTCACATGACATTAATTTCTTCTTTGTTTAGTGAAAATGCCAGAATGTTTGAAAAGCCACATGATTTAGAAAATTGAGTGAAAGACTGGCAAAAGGGAAGAGGAGAAATTCTAACTCTGAATATCCTTAACTTACACTGCCACATCCCTTCACTTACTCTTGTGTATTCACTTTTTGAAACCAAAGGAATGCATGACAAAGGTTATTGAATTATGTAGTTCAAAAGAACCATTAGTTAGGTATATCTCCCTTGTGCTTTTCCTATTTCCGGGATCAGTACTTTTATTTTCTTAGTTTTTCTGTGAATGCCTTTATTAGTCTAAATCACAGGCTGGTAAACTATGGCCCATCAGTCACATGTGGTTTCTTGATCTATTTTTTTAAGACCTATCAGTCAAGATTTTTTTTCTTTTTTTACATTTTTAAAGGGTTGTAAAAAACCAAAGTAACAACAGCAAAAAATTAAGGTGAATATGTGACAAGTGACTGTATGTGATTGCTACAGAGTCTGTAATATTTACTATATGATCCTTTGCAGAAAAAGTTTAGATTTCTGATCTCTACATGGGTGTGAGTGTGTATGAATGTGCTTGCACACATATACATACATACAGACATGCACACATGGATGTGCTTACTAATTTAACAACCTAACCATTTAGTTTCTTGCCATATAAAAGACTAGCTTATACTACTTATTGCTATTTTTACTTTTTGCTGTTTTTATTTTATTTTATTTTATTTTATTTTATTTTATTTTATTTTATTAGTTTTAACATTAGTATTAACTCTTACATTGGTTGCATTTGTAGTTTTAAATACTATACTGAAACTTCTTGTTTCCTGTTCCAACATGTTTGGGTAGGCATATAAATAGATCTATAGGCAGTGACTGGTGGATCTTTTCTTGTTTTTTGTCCAGACTTAGTAGTATTTTCTAAATTTTCATCACTGAGACCGGGTATTTTACCCTCAGAAGCTAGCACAATGCTTGATGCTTCATAAGAGTCAAATATTTCTTGAGTATGTATATGTGTGAGACAGTTTGTCTCTCAGGGGATCCACTATCATCTTTACAGAGGCTTGTATAGCTTTTCCCAGTTGGCACTGTAGTCATAGTATATCTTTTTACACTTACAACATCATATAAAGTGACCCAGAAGGATAAACATATATGTTGTTACTGAAATATCTTCTGTTTTGTTTTTAACCTCCCATAGAAACTTGTGTAAAACATATTTTCTTGTGTATGGATTTGAGGTTATTGCATTGGAGGTGACTTAGGCATTGATTGTAGGATCAGATTTGGATCACTGAGCTAGAATGTATCATTGAGACCCTCAAGTATTTAAGGAGCGTCCTAATCAATCAGAAACTGTTGTACAAAGCAGTAATACAATGGCAAACAAGGCATCTATAGCTGCCCTCCTGGAACTTAGTGGAAGAGAGAGGCAAATAAACACTCAAATAACCATATCTACAAGTAAATATAAATGCAAACTGAGATAAATAATTTGAAGGAAAAGAACAAGTTATGTGAGAGAAAACCTTAGAGTGCAATCCTAAGTCAGAGACTTCCATATGAATTCAAATAATGATTAATGTTTAGCACCCTAAAATATTTTCTGTCCTCTAAGGCAGTGGTTCTGAAACTTTAGCATGTATCATACTGACAAGAAGTGTTAAAATGTAGGGATCTTGGCCCCAAGTTCAAAGTTTCATATTCAGTAGGTCTGAATGGGCATGAGGATTTACACTTCTAATAAATTCCTAGATGATTATGATTCTGCTAGTCCAGGAAATGACACTTCAGGAACCACTGACTTGAGACAGTGGTTTTCAGCACATTGGAATAACTTGGAGAACTTTAACAAAATACTGATGCTTAGTTCCTCTCCTTGGAAAATCTTGATTTAATTATGTGGAGATATGGACTAAGTGTGGAGCTTTTTAAAATACCCTAGGTGATTCTAATATGCAGCCAGGTTTGTAAGCTACTTAGTGTAGAATTTGAACATGTATCACATAGAGTTTCTTAGTGGGGCAGAAAATACCTAATCCTGCCCAATGGGAAGAAGGCATAGAGGAAGTAGGGAAAAGGCTGGAATAGAAAGCTTCGGTGAAAACATGGTACCCAAACTAAGGCTTAAAAGTTTATCTGTCTATACCATAAGCTTATTGAGAAGAGAATGTGTCAGACAGAAGAAATGGTACACAACATGTAGGATTAGGATAGATTTTGTTTCATAAATAATCCTAGGTAGTAGATCATTTCCATTTCTGAAACGTAGCCATTCTGATATTGAGTGCCTCGTATGTCAGCAACAGAGGGATAATTTATTTTTCACTTATAATTACATATAAAATAAGGATCATTATGCCATATCCAAATAATTTTTATTTATTAATATGCTCTATTTAATAGGATGAGAAGAAGAAACCGAAAGACTAGGAGATACGGAGTTTTGGATACTAACATAGAAAACATGGAGTTGACACCTTTAGAACAAGATGATGAGGATGATGATAACACTTTGTTTGATGCCAATCATCCTCGAAGGTAAGTAAGTGTTGGACAGTTTCATTCCATGAATTAGGAGGCAAGTTCTTGATAAGTAAAGTGAAAAAATAAAGTAGAAAAAATACAGTATTTCATTTAGCAGTTTTTATCCTAACAGATTTTATTTAGTTCTATTTAATGAAGTTCTTTGTTTTACCCAACCAATAGATCACATGCACATTGCTTTGCTAAAATAGGTATAAATAGAATATCATCCCCACAAGAAATCTTTATTGTAGGTCTCCTTGTAGAGCTTTGTTCTTTCAGCTGCTACATGTAACATGTAGTAAGTCTGTGTGCGTATGTGCGTGAGAAAGAGAAAGAAAGAGAAATATTAACAAACTTGATTTTCTTTTTGCATTCTGAAAATAGTTTGATTTTAGTCTGTTATTCTATTTGTAAATCATGTTTTTGTGCAAATTGTGGTATTAGTGGTCTGATTGGTCTGATATCTATTCTCAGATCTATTCTTGCTGACTGTTAAGATGCTTCCTAAGAAGTTTGGATAAGCAGAGTTAAACGGCTATGGACTTAGTTTCAAAGCAGATGGAATGAAGAAAGGAGGTAGTAAAAAAAATCCCTTCACTAGGGAAAGACATGTTGGAATAGAGAGGAGATTTTTTGGGCAAAAGAAAACTAGAGTCCAGATTTAGTTACAAATACCATGAGTACAGAAATCTTGGATTTTTATTACATGTAAGGATGGGAGGATCAGCTCTGGCAGGACATAGGAATGTGCAAGTTTTTTTGTTTTTTGTTTTTTGTTTTTTGTTTTTTTTTGAGGGAAATGTGTAGTTTTAAAATCTGCTAAGGAGTTTGGTATCAACCTGCTGTCAATGGGGAACCATTGGTGTTATGTGGAGTGTATGTAATCAGATAATCAGATTCATGTTGTAGAAGAGTATGTCTTGTAGTAGTGGAGAAGGTGGCCTAGAAGAGCTGAAGGATGGAGAGGGAAAGAACCAAGGAATATAGGAGGCATGTAAAGGAGGGAATGGTTTCCATGAGATGTGATTAGCTGTAGTTATCTTTTATTTTGTATCCTGCCTCACCACAGACCTTTCTCTAATACTTACACCACTCTTGTTGCCCACTTTTCATGAATTTTGTGTTCTATTAGGGAGCTAGACATTAGAGTTACATAAACAGTAAATACAGGGTGGTATGAGAACTTGTACTAGGGACATAGAACACTTAAGCAAAAACTAATGGTTCAGAAAAGCCTCTTAGACGTGATATGTTAATGGATACTGAAAAATGAGCAAAAATTAGCAACATTAAAGGTGGATGTAGAGGTGGGAGTTGGAGAGAGAACAGCAGGCACACAACACAAGAGGCAAAAGAGAATATAGAGTATTCGAGAATCTAAAAGAAGTTAAATAGATGCTGGGGTGCCTGGGTGGCTCAGTCAGTTAAGCATCCAACTCTTGATTTCAGCTCAATTGTGAGATTGAGCCCCATGTCAGGCTCCATGTTGAGCGCTGAGCCTGCTTAAGATCCTCTCTCCCTCTCTCTCTCTCTCTCTCTCTCTCTCTCTCTCTCTCTCTCTCTTTCTCTCTCTCTCTCTCTCTTCCTCTCTTCCCCCTTCCCCATCCCCCTCTGCCCTGATTGCTCACTCCCTCTCTCTAAAAAGTAAAGTTTAAAAAGTAATAAAATATAACTAAAAGAAGTTAAATAGATGCTATGTTAATCTATGTGAGAATAAATGAATGAGTGAATAATTTTTGAGGTTTGAATGCAAAAGTAAGAGTGATGAGCAAGGAAGAACAAAGAATCAAAAGGCAGATCATGATCCATGACAATCAGTGAGAAATTATTCTACAGGTTATGAAAAGCCACTTAGAAAATTTTAAGATAGGAAACATAATCAAAGTTGTGTTTTGAAGATTACATAGATTGGAGGAAAGTAAGATAAGGAGTAAGGCAACCAGGAAGACCAGTTAGATGGTGCAAGTACATGGGGTGGCCAGTAGTAGAGTGATAGCAAGAGAAATGGAAAGGAGTTAATTATTCAAGAGCCTTTGAAAGGTATTAGGAACCAGATTTAGAAACTGTGTTTGGAGAGTTGAGGTGGGAGAAATGGTTATAATAATAGGAAAGCATGTTTCAGGGGTAATTCTAATTATCAGTGATAATCTTTTATTTATTTTTTTATTATTATTTTTTAATGTTTTTATTTTTACTTTTGAGACAGAGACAAAGCATGAGCAGGGGAGGGGCAGAAAGAGGGGGAGACACAGAATCTGAAGCAGGCTCCAGGCTCTGAGCTGTCAGCACAAAGTCCGATGCGGGGCTTGAACTCATGGAGTGTGAGATCATGACCTGAGCTGAAGTCGGATACTTAACCGACTGAGCCACCCAGGCACCCCAGTGATAATCTTTTACTACTATGTATGACTCCACTTATTTAAAAAAAGACGTAGAAAAAACTGTAATGTAGATATGTTTGATTAAAGTAGGGAGAACAGTAAATAAACAGTGCTTACATATTCATTCATTCATTCATTCATTCATTTATTGATCCAAGAAATAAATGATTGAGAAGCAATTTACACAGCAACTGTTTAGTGCCTAGCGCTGACCTGGGATACAATAGAGCAACAAAAACAGAACAGAAAAAGAAAAAAAAAATCTAACTTTGTGAATGTTAACTTCTAGTGACGAAAGGTTGAGATTGGGAGGTTGACAGTTCATTTTCATTTTTGTTTCTATATCTTTCTATGTTGATTTTTTTTTCCCCCAAGAACATATATTTATGCACTACTTTCGGAAAAAAAAAAAAAAAACAACTTTTTGTTTGGGAATAATTTCAGAAAAGTCCTAAGAATAAAAATAGTACAAAGAATATCCTATTTTTTTTTCAATGGTTTTTAATGTTTATTCTTGAGAGAAGGAGACAGAGCAAGAGCGGGGGAAGGGCAGAGAGAGAGGGAGGCGCAGAATCTGAAGCAGGCTCCAGGCTCTGAGCTGTCAGCACAGAGCCCGACGCGGGGCTCGAACTCACAAACTGTGAGATCATGACCTGAGCTGAAGTCAGATGCTTAACTGACTGAGCCACCCAGGCATCCCAGAATATCCTATTATTTTTAAATCTAGATTTACCTATTGTTAACATTTTACTTAAGAGACTCTTAACTAACTGTAGAGAACAAACTGAGGGTTGCTGGAGGGAAGGTAGGCAGGGGATAGGCTAAGTGAGTGATGGGTATTATGGAGGGCACTTGCTGTGATGAGCATCGGGTGTTGTACCTAAGTGATTAATCACTAATTTCCACTGCTGAAACCAATATTACATTATATGTTAACTAACTAGAATTTAAATAAAAACAACACATTTTACTACATTTCTTCTTTTGTGTTCTACCTCATAGTGTAGCTACAGAAAAATGTATCTCCCTCATTTTATGTTTACCTAATGTTCTGATGTTTCCTTGTAATTAGATCCAGGTTATACATTCTTACCTGAAGTACTTTCTCAGGCTATCATATCTGGAGACACACATTGTCCTTCTTTCCTTCATTAGCAGTAGTAATTTTGATGCACCTATCTAAAGTTTTGCCCAGTTTCTCTAGTATGTTACAATTTTTTCCTCACTGCAACTAAGAAGATATTTTAAAATCCAGAAAATATTCTTTCTTTTTTAATTTTTTTTTTGCATTTATTTATTTTTGATAGGCAGAGAGAGACAGAGCACAAGTGGGGGGGGGGGGGCAGAGAGAGAAGGAGACACAGAATCCGAAGCAGGCTCCAGGCTCCGAGCTGTCAGCCCAGGGCCCAACGCGGCCCAAACTCACAAACCGCAAGATCACGACCTGAGCCGAAGTCGGACGCTCAACCGACTGAGCCACCCAGGCGCCCCAGAAAATATTCTTATCAAAATTTTCCCCTAGGTCTAGCAGTCATTCGTCTTAATTCTTGCCGGATCTGATCTTCACTGTGATAGTTGCAAAGTAATGATTTTCCAACTTCAACATTTCCTTCATATTTACCAATTAGCATTGATACTATAGTGTAAGCAAGAGCTTTTCCTCGTTCCTTCTGCATTCATTTATCTAACTATTGACAGTATAGAATCATGATTCTTCTCTTGTTTCAGTGGTGTATAATTCATTGTTGTACTTGCCAGTGGGAGCCTCTTCAAGCTGGCTTCTGTATCCTTGTGATTTGCTCCCATTGTTTTTAAAGCACTTCCTTACTTTCTGGCCTAATAAGCTATTCCAGGCTCATTTTGTATCTATCCTGCCCTAGTGATGGAATCAGCCATTTCTCCAAAGAGCTTTGGTTTCTTTTTTTTTTTTTATTTTTTTAAATTTTTTTTTTCAACGTTTATTTATTTTTGGGACAGAGAGAGACAGAGCATGAACAGGGGAGGGGCAGAGAGAGAGGGAGACACAGAATCGGAAACAGGCTCCAGGCTCTGAGCCATCAGCCCAGAGCCTGACGCGGGGCTCGAACTCACGGACCGCGAGATCGTGACCTGGCTGAAGTCGGATGCTTAACCGACTGTGCCACCCAGGCGCCCCAAGAGCTTTGGTTTCTGTTAGTGGCCCCTAAATGAGCTCTTTGTTACTAAAGTGTGTCCTAACTTCTTGGTCCTTTCAGCCAATAGGGCTATGAAATGTGTGGGCACACACACGCATGCCCATATAAACATGCGTATTCACATATATACATAAACTTTACATAGTATTACTTCATACCTCCCATTCTATCATGCTGGTCTATCAGTACTGGGTTCTTTCTTGCCTTCTTCCTTTTCCATAGCTGCATTCTCTTTGTTCTGTCACGAGAATGACTTCCAACAATGTTCTGGATCCCAACAACATCAGCACATTTACTCAGTTGCTTATTCCTAAAATAATATTAATACAGTTTCAGAATTGCTTAACCTATGGCACTATGATAAACAAGCCAGCTAAGGTTTAGAGTTTGTTAGTTCTCTCTTTACAACCTCATCTTGCCCAAGACAGAATATATAGTTAGATATGTACGTGATTTGGCTTGGTTCTCTTTTCCTCCCCTCTTTAGTGTGATTATCATAATCACTTGAAATATAATTTAAGTCATTTGAGTTTGCTTTTTGTTTCAGATTTTTCCTCCCCTTCCCATTTTCATTGGCATTTTTAATATGAAAAGTACTAACATGCTTCCAAAAGTAAAAACTATACACATTTTTTTTTTGAAAAATATACACACACATACACTCAGAAATAGCATTCCCTCTTATATTCTTTACATGTCATTTTCCCCACCTCACCCCTTTAGGTAATCGGTTTCATTATTTTATGGTTTATCTACCCTGTGTTTTTTTTTTATAGAAGTTGGCAGAAATATGTATTTCTTATGCTTTCCTCTTTTTTACACAAAAGGTATAATATATGTTATTTTATACCTTTTTGTTGCTTTGTAATATCTCCTGTGAGTCATGCTTTATGAGTTCATAAAGATATTTTTCATTTTTAACACCTTCATAGTACCCCATGGTGTGTAGGTACCATGGTTTATTCAATCCATTGCCTATGCTTTGACATTTAGATAGTTTTAATTACTTTGCAATTACAAGTTATACTACGATGAATAACCTTGTGCATGTGCATTTTCAGAGTAAATTTCTAGTACTGAGATTATGGGTCAAAGAGTGTGAAAATCAGTTTTAACCATGAAAATATAAGACATCCCAGTGGACATAGCAAATTTCATGAATTTATTTTTTCATTAAGAGCAGTGATAAACTGCCTGTCATTTGTCCCCAAATACTCTACTAAGATATATGGTGGTGAACAAAATTAGACAAAAAAAAAAAAAAAAAAAAAAAGCCATCTTTATATAGTTAATAATGTAGTAGGCCAGGAATACAGAACAAAGAAATCTTGACTAGACTTGAGATTCCCCTAATTGGTTTTTTTTTGATAAATTTTTAATGTTTATTTGTTTTTTTTGAGAGAGAGACAGAGTGTGAATGGGGAGAGGGGCAGAGAGAGGGAGGCACAGAATCAGAAGCAGGCTCCAGGTACTGAGCTGTCAGCACAGAGCCCGATGTGGGGCTCGAACTCACAAACCACAAGATCATGACCTGAGCCGAAATCGGAGGCTTAACCCACTGAGCCACCCAGGCCCCCCCACCCTTTTTTTTTTAATGTTTTAATTTAATGTTTTAATGTTTTAATTTACTATTGAGAGACAGAGAGAGAGAGAGAGAGAGCATGAGCATGGGAGGGGCAGAGACAGGAGGAGACACAGAATCCAAAGCAGGCTCCAGGCTCTGAGCTGTCAGCACAGAGCCCAACACAGGGCTCGAACTCGCAAACTGTGAGATCATGACCTGAGCTGAAGTCGGACGCTTAACGACTGAGCTACCCAGGAACCCCTCACCTAATTGGTTTTTGACCTTGGCACAATCAGGGGTAATGTTCTTCACTAGGCCAGAGCTACTTTTGCAAAATGAGCAATGAGATGGATATTTCCATACACCAAGAAGCAAACATCAAACCATTATTCTATTCTCCCTTTTTATTCCTTTTCAAACAATATTAAGCATCATTTAAATAACACCTACACTGATTCTAGACCTCTGCTTTGAATTTTTTCATAGTCTGTACAGTTACAGACCCTTTTTTTGAAATGTCTTTCACTTTGGGGAAGGTGGACACATTTCTTTTCTACTTTGTGACTAGCTATGTGTTTATATTCCTGTTACCTTCTGTAGTTCAGAGATTATTGTCTGTAATGAGATACACAGTCCAAACTCTGCTACTTCATTTGAAGCTGATTCAATGAGCAAAGCTCTGATCCTCTAATGTTGATGTTAGAAATTAAACATGCATAAACATGAATAATTCCATCAATTTAGTCAACATTTCATATTTATCTTGTGGGAAAGATACATACAGATCTCATTGTGACTGACTTTAGTAACAGATAATCAGGGTTGATACCATTTGCTTCTCCCATTAAAAAGAGGGGAGGGGCACCAATGTGGCTCAGTCAAAGATCCAACTCTTGATTTGGGCTCAGGTCATGATCTCATGGGATTCCTGAGATCTCTCTCTCTCTCTCTCTCTCTCTCTCTGCCCCTCCCCCGCCCACGCACTCTTGCTCTCTCAAAACAAACAAATACACTTTTAAAAAGTTAATATAGAGGGAAAATTAGTACTTCTGTGGAGAGTGTATTATAAGGTCATTTTAGGCCCTGAAAGAGGACGTTCACCAAAGACTTACCTGAAGTCCTACTGTATAAATGATAGAAGAAATCAAGGGAATGGATGATATTGGTAGAAATGTCTTTAGAGTGATAAGATAAGGGATATTATCAATGAACCCAGTGGGGAGCCTGGACTGAGTGGGATCAGAGAACTACAATAGGAGCAATTACAATAGTCATTTGTTAGTAGGTACCTACTTTACCTACTTTAGTGGAGGATATAGCAGACACTGTACTGGGTTCCTTACATGTACTATGAAATCATCAAGACAGTCTTGCAAAGTAGTTGCTGTTGGTCTTTTTTTTTTTTAATGTTTATTTATTTTTTGAGAAAGAGAGCACAAGCGGGGGAGGGACAGGGAGAGAGGGAGACTCAGAATCCGAAGCAGGCTCCAAGCTTTGAGCTGATAGTGCAGAGCCTGATGTGGGGCTCAAACCCATAAACCATGAGATCATGACCTGAGCTGAAGTCCAAGGCTTAATAGACTGAGCCACCCAGGCACTGCCACCCCCCACTCCCACATTGGTCTTATTTTAAAGATTAGGATGTTTGAGTCTCAGAGAGTTTAAATAATAGGTTTCTCTTCCTACTGTAACCTAATTCCATTTTTTAAATATTTACTTGATTTATACCTTTATAATAAAGAGAATAATTCTAAATTCTCTTCATTCTGTCTTTTATATCAGCACTTGCTATTACTCTTTATTTTGCAAACGAGGACCCTAAAAATAAGGAATGTAAATATTATGATATGCCTACTTTGCCAACTGCAGTGCAGAATCATATTAGTCTTAGAGTATAACTGCTAGTAATTCTTGTGGGATCAGCTCTTACTGATGCTGCCTTCATTGTTTAAGTTCTTTCTAAAATTAGTTCCTCTTTATTTTCCAGATTCTATCCACAAAATAACAGGAAGCAAGTTATTTCCAGAGAGGCAAATGAATTTCCTTGCTTAGAATTTTATCACAGCCTCAAACTATCTTTTTGTAGTCAGCTCTTTCTGAGAGGAGTGTTTTTACTTTGGTTTTTAATACATCAGAATTTTAATGTTTGTTGTTGGTAGGATTTGGGGTAGTTATTTTCACTGTTTCTTTGTATTAGATGGAACCATATGAAACTGCCAATATATGGTTTCATCTAAGTTTATTCAAGGAAATTTATTATTTCACATAATAGTATGTCACAGGGTTAACTCTGGACACAGTACCTTAAGACTGTGGCTTCTTTTCTTTGCAGTCCCCTTGGTTCTGCATATCTTCATGTGTTGGCTTTATTTTCAGGCTGATAATAGGACGGTGCCAGCAGTTTCTACAAACATATCTAGAATGGCACTTTCAGTGGAAGTTAGTGACTTGCTCTCTTGTATCCCTTTCTTAGGAATGAGAAAAGTTTCCCCAGAAATTCTAAATAAGGTTGTTTTTGTTTTTGCTTTCCATATCACTGGTCATGTGGCCATTTCTAAACTAAACTCCTGGGAAGGAAAATGGAAGTACCATAATTAGGTAAGAATTATCATTTGTGTTCCAGTGGATATTGCGGAGTTATCCAGCAGTGTCCTCATATGTAGTACTTTAAACATTAATATTAATATGGTGAAATTGGGAAAATATATGAATGGGAAAAAAAGTAACTTGAGCAACTTGGTTAATATAACTTCTCTTGAATTTACTATTGATATCCTAATTTTGTAAATGAGAGGTGATTTCTTATGTTTGGTTACTAAAATTTTTTGCACAAAGAAATCACAAAACTAAAAAGCAAATGTCGGTTTTTAAGTGTTGTGTAGGATGTTTCAGCCCTCTTGCATAGAAAAACTGTTGAGGAATCAGCATATACTGACTAAAAAGTCCCTTTTTCCTCAAAGAAAAATATTGGAAACAAATACTCATAACCAGTCCCCAAAACAGTTTAAAACAATGTACAACAAATGGGAACAATACTTTCTTGCTATTCTGTTTGATTTCCACCAAACATTAAAATAACCAGTAGTATTTTATAATGATGTACACCACAGGACAGTTTAACAGGCTTGGTAGCAGCTTCTAAAAGCTGGCACTTACATCACTTCAAGGCTGTTTTAGTCATTTTTATCAAGTATGTAATTTTTTTTTAATGTATGTCATTTATTGTCAAATTGGTTTCCATACAACACCCAGTGCTCATCTCAAAAGATGCCTTCTTCAATGCCCATCACCTACCCTTCCCTCCCTCCCCCCCCCCCCCCCCCCCCCCCCCAATCAACCCTCAGTTTGTTCTCAGTTTTTAAGAGTCTTATGCTTTGGCTCTCTCCCACTCTAACCTCTATTTTTTCAAGTATGTAATTTTTAAAACCCTAAATTTGCTTCTTAGCTACTTCTATTCTGCTTCATTAAATTTAATATATATGTCTTCATTACATTTGTGCTCAATGTTACTTGACCACAAAATATTTTTTTCATATTAACATCACTATATCAGAATTAGAAAGCAGATTTGATATATAAGTATTTAACCAGAAACACTCATTAAGAAGGTCTTATTCAGTTACCAATCTGAAAATAGTTCTAATTCCTAAAACACTACTTTCACTGTGAAACATATTATCAGAATAAACACTAAGAGTATTCAAAGTAAATAGAATATAAGAGTATGTCAAAGTACTAATGTTTATTTTAGATCAAAATTGGTAATGTTACGTTTAGTCTGTACTTTATCCATTTAAAGGGTACTATGCAACTTTGTCATTATTTAAATGATAAAAGTAATAATTAATAAAAGGTAATAAAAGAGAGCCTTAATGTTTTTTGTTTTTTTTTTAATGTTTATTTATTTTTGAGAGAGACAGACACAGAGTGTGAGCAGGGGAGGGGTAGAGATGGGGAGACACAGAATCTGAAGCAGGCTCCAGGCTCTGAGCTGTCAGCACAGAGCCTGATGTGGGGCTCAAACTCACGATTAGTGGGATCATGACCTGAACTGAAGTCGGATGCTCAACCAACTGAGCCACCCAGATGACCCTGTTGTTTTTGTTGTTGTTGTTGTATGTTTTTTCTGTGGACATTGAGCCTTAGAAGAAAATTTGCCTTGCTCCATTAATTAGACATCACAATGTGCATAAGAACATGAGTTATTTTTATTTATTTTTTAATGTTTATTTTTTTTTTAAAGAGAGAGTGTGAGCAGGGGAGGGGCAGAGAGAGAGGGAGACACAGAATCCAAAGCAGGCTCTAGGCTCTGAGCTGTCAGCACAAAGCCCGACACAGCGCTTGAACCCACAAACCGTGAGATCATGACCTGAGCCAAAGTCAGACACTCAACCGACTGAGCCACCCAGGTGCCCCAAGAACATGAATTATTTGTATGTTATTTTAACAAATGTTATGTAACATCAGATTTTTTGGTAATGCCCTTTCTCATCTCATTGCATGATCTGGAGTTATCCTATTTAATTTGATAGCTACTAACCACATGTGACTCGTACATTTGAATTTGACTAGTGTGACTAAGAAACTGAAGTTTTAATTTTACTGGATTTTAACTAATTGAAATTACAGTTAAATTGCCAGATGTGACTAGTGGCTGTTGGACAGAACAGACCTAGAGCAAAAATGTTTGCTTGATCTGGTTTAAATTAATTCTATTAAATGAACACTTCTACAACAGTTAAATCACAAATTTCTGTCCATATAGCAGTTGATCCATTTAATGAAATGCTTGCTGCTTTTGTTCAGGATTTATACCCCGCTGTGACTGTTTGGATTGTAGTCCCTCTAAGTTGAGATAGACAGATACGGGAGGCAGAGCATAGCTACCCCATGAGGCTGATGTGCCTGAATGGGGTTAAAGACAATATAGGGACAAAGACCTCAAGTTTATGGACAGAAAAGTTATAAACACAATTATTAAGTCATTAACCTTTCCTAGTGTTCTCAGATATTATTCATCCTTCCAGATCCATAGATACTGTATCTTCTTTAAAAGAATTTGGGAGGAGACACAAAAAAAAAAAAAAAAAAAAAAAAACAGGCATCTAATATTTGCAAATTTATTTAAATGAATAAAGAGTAACAATACTCTTGACTGCACTAAGACATTTTTTTTAACTTGATTTGGATTTGTAGCTGTTTTGATAGTTTAAGATTTTCTGGGGCGCCTGGGTGGCGCAGTCGGTTAAGCGTCCGACTTCAGCCAGGTCACGATCTCGCGGTCCGTGAGTTCGAGCCCCGCGTCAGGCTCCGGGCTGATGGCTCGGAGTCTGGAGCCTGTTTCCGATTCTGTGTCTCCCTCTCACTCTGCCCCTCCCCCGTTCATGCTCTGTCTCTCTCTGTCCCAAAAATAAATAAACATTGAAAAAAAAAATTAAAAAAAAAAAAATAAAAAAAAAAAAATAAAAGATTTTCTGAGGTAGCTTTTAAGTTGTCCTTGAAAATAATGACTTTTTTTTATTATTGCAGCATTTTGTAATATGAAGAGAGAAAACATTCTTGAGGTTTGAAAAGTACTCAAACTGAGGTTTCCATAAAAATTATTAAAAACTGCACAGTTGCTTTACCTCATAGAAGAGCATGGTGATTTTTTTTTATTGTGTTAAGAATACATGAGCTCTACTTTCTTAAATTTTTAGGTACACAATACAATATTATTAACTATAGGTGCAACGCTGTATGACAAATATCTAGAACTTACTCATCTTGCATAACTGAAATTTTATACCCATAGAATAGCAATTCTGCATTTCATTCTCCCTCAGCCCCCAACAACCACCATTCTACTCTCTGCTTCTCTATGATTGACTATTTCCTACAACTTTTTTACTTTTCCCTATTTTAATAAAGAACATAAAATAGCAGAAGTTTTTCTGAATTCAAGAGTTTCTGTCATGTCATAAGAAATCTGTAGTAGTTGGCTCCTGACATTGACTCAATGGCTGTTTGATCAGAGTCTAAATTTATGCACTTTTCTCCAGCCTTTCCTCATGCTTGTCTTATCCTGGTTATATGACTGCTGTAATTTCAGCCACCACATCTGTGTTTCGGGTAACAAGAGGGTGGTAGGCAAGAACCCACCCCACCTCAGTCTCTTTATCAGAAAGTCAAAATTTCTCAGAACTATATTCTTCCCAATACACCTCCACCCCCTTTTACTAGCAAAAACAAAGACAAAAATGAGTCCATATTTTTATCAGCAAACAAAAAGTAGATTAGTGTTAAATACACAGCTTATAATATGTCACCCTAACTATTCAAGATGTTTTCTGAAGGTTAAATTCGGCAGCTAGTAAGAGAAATATTTGGGTTTGGAGGTCACAGAATGAATGTATGTGTTTTAAGGAATTAGCGTTCACGAGTAGCTGTTTTGCAGAGCAGTATGAGTAGGAATCCCATGTAAACAGAGTAGCTTTTTGTGTATGTGTGTGCAGTGGGAATTCTGTCAATAGAACGATAGAGCAGCTAATCTAATCTGATATAATCTTTAAACTTCTGTGACTAAATCCTCATGACTGAGGAGTGCTGTGGTAAAATAAGGAGCAACACAATATGATTATGTAGACTGAAATGCTTCTTGAGCTTCTGTCATTGATAACTGAATCTCCTTAATTCTGTTTCTTGAATCTTGGCTTTTCTTCCTTACCATGTCACCTGACAAATAGTGTGATTGGTCTGCATCTCTCAACTCTTTCCCAGCTCTTGGACTCTTATTATAATAGTTTTCTGTTTTCATCCTGAAGGTTTCCATAAAAAGACATCCTTAAATTCTTGGAAACTGTTTTATCTCATTCTTTTTTAAAAAGCTTTAATAAGCAGATTTTTTTTTGTTTGTTTATTTATTTTTGAGGAGAGAGAGCATGAACAGGGGAGGGGCAGAGAGAGACAGAGGGAGAAAGAGAATCTCAAGCAGGCTCCACAGTGTCAATGCAGAGGCTAATGCAGGGCTCGAATTCACAAACTATGAGATCATGACCTGAGCTGAAACCAAGAGTCAGATGTTTAACCGACTGAGCCACCCAGGTGCCCCTGTTTTATCCCATTTTCTTTACTTTTTTTTTTATTTTTAAAAATTTTTTTAAATTAAGTTTATGTCTTTATTTTGAGAGAGAGAGAGTGAGCAAGTGGGGAAGGGGCAGGGGGAGCAAGAGAGAGAGGGGGAGAGGGTGGGAGAAAGAGAGAGAGAGAGAGAGAGAGAGAGAGAGAGAGAGAGAGAGAGAGAGAACCCCAAGCAGACTCCTCACTACTAGTGCAGAGCCCACTGTGGGGCTTGAACTCATGAACCAGATCATGACCTGACCTGAAGTTGGATGCTTAACTGACTGAGCTACCCAGGCATCCCTGTTTTATGCCATTCTTAAGAAGAACTTATCCAGTAAATAATTGACCAAGATGGTATTAGAATTCAGACTTCCTTTCTAGGCCAGGTTTTTTGTCCTCTGAGTGATTTCTGCCCTTTATTTGTGGTTCTATAACAAGAGCAGGGAATAATGTTTATTATTTTTCTCTTTTTTTCTTTTTTGTCATCACCATCTTCCCCAGTATCAAGCATTCTTTCTGGCAGATAATAGCTCGGTATATGTTTGGTGATGTATTTAAGTACTAAACTTAGCACACATAGCTGAATAGGTTGCAGGCCCTGTTTTAAATAAATCAAAGCATTAAGTATTATGGTCACTCCTGTTTTCACATGAGACTATATATTTGAAATAGATTTGCCTGTACTTCTTCTACATGTCACTACCATATAAAATCTCTTTGGAAATGTTAGAATTATAATTCAAAAGATGGGGTCTGATTTAATTAATATAGGCAAAATAATCGTTTGTTTTATTCAGTGCCATTCATTGTAATTCCCTTACATTAAATACTTTCATTACCTTCCTGCCAGGCCAAATCTTTGGGGATATTTTAAAATGTGTTTAAGTTTATTCTGGGATGAACATTTATAGTTTTTGTTTTTGTTTTGTTTTTTGCAGATAAGAATGTGCCTTTTGATGAAAGGACTTCATCTTTCTACAATGAAGAGCAGAATTTCTATGTTTAAGGAATAAGAAGCCACTTTATCACTAGGGGCGGGGTATTTAAGTTATATATATTATAACAACCTTTAATTTGTTGTTGCAATAAATACTGTATCATTTTGTTATGTCTTTGAATGTACAGGAGTGCTCTTAATGGGCTCACAGTTGTTGGGAGTGAACTGCACTATAGTAGAAATCTGTGTGAAAATTACTTTAAAGCAGGGTGTTTTCTGATCAGTTATTGTTTCTTGCTTACGATATTGTTGTAAACAGTTTTATATATTAATCAGTTAATGTTTTGTTTTTTTGTGGGTTTTGGGGGGACTTTTTGTTTTGGGGAGGATTTTTGCCTTTTTTTTTCTTGATAAAACTATAAATCCCAACAACCAACTGGTGTGTAAAAATAATTTAAAATTTCTTTACCAAGATGTATTTCCCATTTTTTTGGGAAAAAGAAGCCAAATTTATTACTTTGCATTTGTGTTTTTTTGTAAATTAATAAATGTCTGAGTTGTTTGCAAAACAAGAAATGATGTAAAAATTCTTTTAACATGGTACAGACAGAATATGTTTACAGAATAAATCCAAAGACTATAGAATTATATATTAATATATACATATTATATGGTTTCTAGAAAAATCTTTCAAAAAAGATTATTTTATTGAGCAACTTGTTAAGATACCTTCTTTGAATTAGATATTTTAGAAAAATGTGAATTTCAAGGCCATTTTATTTATTTACAGTATTGTGAAAGATAGAAGTAATGACAAAACATTCCAGTCATATATTTTGGTGCAGGAGAAAAAGGAATTAAAGTAAGTGCATAAACTTTGGAGTCAGACAGACCTGAATACAGAGACTGACTTTATTAACTCTAAGCTATTTAACCCTGTTGGGCTTCAGTTTTCCACATTCTAAAACTTAGAAAGGAACTTACAGGAAAAGCATCGGTCACAAATTTAGTTGCTGATAGAGGCCAGGGAGGTAATTTAAATATGTGTCTGTCTATCAGGATAGTCTAAGTTGTTTAGTAGTAACAGATGGTCCCCAGATCACAGTGGGTTACAACAAAGATTGCTGCCCGTTTGTTATGGACTGTGATTCTACTCTTTCATTGTCTTTTCTTCAGGGTCAATGCTGATGGAGAAACCTCTGCCTGGAATAATGCCTCGTAGCTAAATGTCCAGATGTGGTGAACTACATGCTAGTTCATAAGCTTCTGCCCTAAAGTGATATATTTCATTTCCATCTACATTTTATTGGCCAAAACACACCCTAAGGCTACCACCCTAAGGCTACTCCAGAGTTCAACAAGGCAAGGATAGGTAATCCTCTAGCAATGAGGTAAGTTGGAGTATTTGGCCACCTGAAATGCCAACTTAGTTTTATCAAGTATGTTAACTGGCTTAAATTAACTACAATAAGTCTAGTCCCCCTGATGTCACTGTATTTTTATATGTTGTCTAAGTAGGAACTTAAAAGTGAAAATACATTTCCTCTTCTGAAGGGAGCAGCCTCAGTTTAGCTCCCACCAATAGTTACCATGAGGAAACACTTGCCCAGTACTACGAACTCATAGTTTTCTAAGAGAAGCCAAGGATCCAGATTTCTTATATAAACTTTCTTCATTTTTAAATGTAATTAAAACAACATAATATTGGATTTAATTTTAGCCCCCTACCTACCATTTTGTGATATTTGAAAATCATATACTATAGTATCTTAGAAATAGTAATAATTAATTTACTAACTGCTGTTATTTATAAACTGACTTTTGAATTAAAACTAAATGGAGGTAAAAGTCAAATCTGCCTGAAGATAAGAATAATGTTTAAGATGAAGTAAAGATAATTTTAACAAATGATCTCCAAGTTAGGTTTAGAATTTTTTTTTTTAATGTTTATTTATTTTTGAGAGAGAGGGAGAGAAGGAGAGAGAGACAGAACACAAGAAGGGGAGGGGCAGAGAGAGAGAGGGGGAGACATAGAATCTGAAGTAGGCTCCAGGCTCCGAGCTGTCAGCACAGAGTCTGACTCCGGTCTTGATCTCACAAACCACGAGATCATGACTTGAGCTGAAGTCAGACGTTTAACTGACTGAGCCACCCAAGCACCCCTCTAAGTTAGGTTTAAAAAAGGTGTTACTGGGGCGCCTGGGTGGCTCAGTCTGTTGAATGTCCGACTTCAGCTCAGGTCATGATCTCACACTCCATGAGTTCGAGCCCCGCGTCAGGCTCTGTGCTGACGGCTCAGAGCCTGGAGCCCACTTCAGATTCTGTCTCTCCCCTGTCTCTGCCCCTCCCCTGCTCATGCTCTGTCTCTCTGTGTCTCAAAAATAAATAAAAACATTAAAAAATAATTAAAAACAAATTAAAAAAGGTGTTACTGAAATGTTTGGGCAGCAGCAACTTTATTAGAAATGCACAAATTCTCTAAGTGACTACTTTAAAGAGAATATCCTTCAACTGAATATGGGAATTCTGGCATGTTTGTTAGAAATGCTCTTATTTCATTATATTTATATAATCATTACTGAACTGCAAATCTGTTAAATAGTAATCATAATAAGCCACACTTTGATTAAAGTGCCAGATAGTATGCCGGATTTTAGCTTCATTGGATATGTAACAAGCATGCTGATAAAATGGTTAGGATTTTCATCTATAAAGTTATGTGTACATTATAAAATACCTGGTGATATCTTAGATGTTGTGAAAACCTGTTACTATTCTCCTTTCTCATTTTTTACTTACTTGTGGCTATAATTTGTTGGTAAGAACCTACTCTAGGAATTAGAGATCAATGGAAAGTAGTATAATTGTCATAGTTTGGGACTAGAGTAAATTAGAGAAAAGATGGGTTTGGAGTAATTTATAGATGTCATACACTTCAACTGATCATTCACCGCTAGAAAATTAAGTAGCTTCTCTCTGCCTAATTTCTTATAATTATTAGGTAGACAGTCACTACAATACAGTGAAGACAAGCTGTTGGGCTTGGTACTCAAACCACACCGAGTCAGCTCACAGGTGGTTACTGGGTTTAGTTGCCTCAGTGAAGGTACAGTCTGTGACCCTGTATCACCTATCCTTTCTTTTTTTTTTTTTTTTTTTTTTGGTCCTTTGTTTTTTTTTTTCTTTTGGTCCTTTTTAACTTTATTCCTTTTTACGTATGTAGTATAGTTTTACCTAATTTGCCTCTCTAAGTGAAACAATAAAGGAAAGATAGTTTGTTTTTTTTCTTATGTTGGAATGTAAAAAGAACTTAGAAAAAAAGGATTGAAGGGATGAATGTAGTGAAAGAAGCCATTCCATAAATATTTAAAATACTTATTTCCCTGAATATTTCTCTGGCTACCCCACCAAAGCTATCCCAGTCAGTAATGACTTTTATGAACAGTTTCAGTGACTTGTAAGAATCAAGCAAAAATTATTCTCAATATAGATGCTATGCTTGATTTAGTAAGATAGATGTTTGATATTTTCTCATTTTACACTATCAGTTCCTATATCAGAAGTTGAACATTTTAAATCCACAGACTCCAATATATTTTACCTGCCCATGGGAATAGCCTGTTACAAAGCAAGAGATAAAGATAGAGGGAAGAAATTAGGGGAGGAATCCTCCCCAAAGCTTTCATGACTAGCTCATTGAGAAACCTTGAATGCTGTGTGTTCCATTAAAAGATCCTATTATAAAGCCACAGTATAGGATGTATTGGCAGGTGTCTGGCTCTGATTTTTTTTTTCATCTCACTCTAAATATGTTTTTATTTGTATTTCTCTCCATTCTTACTATACAGGTTCTTTCAGTACCCATGCTATGTCATCCAAGAATAAAACAAAATCACTCAGATTGCTTTTGTTAAATAGGCATTTGAAGTAAAGTAAGCCGAACATCTCTGATAGTTATTGTTCTTAATCTGCCAGTGTCCTTTTTGAAGCAGCCTTAGTCTCCACCTATTGTTAGTACCTAAGAAGGATTAGGTGTTCACTTCATCCTTTGACTCTGCTCACCTCCTTGCCTGAAGAAAGTTCTTGACATAGAGTGCAGCTTGTGTTTTGTTTTGTTTTTGTTTTGTTTTTAAATTCTTTTTCTCCAAATCAGGAAGGGTAGCAGTCTTTAAGCTTCAGACTTTAGTTCTTATCCCCTTGTTTTATGTATTTTTCCCACTCAGTCTGTTGCAACTCTTCATCTGTTCAGGGTCTAATCTCCTAAAATTTGAACTGCATTTTACTCAGTAAGCTGATAAACTATTATGAGCTAATAGCTTCTCATGGGTTAATTAGCTAAATTTTAAATAGACTAGTACCAGTGTGGTCAGGGAGGTCCAGGAAGCCTGTAGATTTACTTGTTTCCAAGCAACAGGCATGTGACCATTGTCAGAGGGTTAATCAGATTTGCAATACAGCATACCCATGCTATGGGTTAAACAAACCCTAAAATCTAAGGTAAAATCAATAGGTGCAGTCTTTCACAAAAGATAAATTCTGCATTTTTTTTTCCTTGAAATATGACAAGCTAGGCTCCAAAAGTAGGCATCCCAATTCTTTGGCTTAACCTTTTAATAATGGATGCGCGAATTTTATTTCATAATATTCCGTAATTTTGTTTTCTCTCTGTGGTAAAATAGACTTTGATAGATAGGGGTTGATTAATCAAGCTTGTTTCTGGCATCCATAGGAACCCACTGGTTATTGCTCCTGAATTAGTATGCTGTCAAGCAAACGCACCTACTCTGGGTATCTGTTCACAGTTTAGTTTACTTTTAATTTGTTTATGATGTACATGGTTTTAAAAAAACAATTGTACCTTGGGATCTGAAGGCCAGAACTGTTAGCAGGACCAAAGGGGGTCTCTTCCTAGAAGTATTCAAGAGCAAGAAGATGTCTTTTCTGCAGGAAGTGTGATGGTTCCTGGCCTATGGAAAAAAAAAAAATTATTTTAAGTATACATTTGCTGGTTCCACACTGAAGAATTCATGTTATATTGGCACTGGGAGTGGCTTAAGCATCTGTACAGTTAGAAAGCTAAAGGGTGCCTGGGTGGCTCAGTCAGTTAAGCAGCTGACTTCGGCTCAGGTCATGATCTGGTGGTTCATGAGTTAGAGCCCTGTGACAGGCTCTGCGCTGTCCGTGCTCATGCTCTCTGCCCCGTCCCTGCTCTTGCTCTGTCTCTGCCTCTCTCGCTCTCTCAAAAATAAATAAACATTAAAAAAAAAATTAAAATAAAGCTACATGAGCCGGGGCTCCTGGGTGGCTCAATGTATTAAGTGCCCAATTCTGGATTTCCACTCAGATTGTGATCTGGCGGTTCATGAGATCGAGCCCCGCCTCATTCTCTGCACTGACAGTGTGGAGCCTGCTTGAGATTCTCTCTCTCTCTCTCTCTCTCTCTCTCTCTCTCTCTCTCTGCTCCTCCCCTGCTCACACTCTCTCTCAAAATAAAGAAACTAAAAAGAAAAAAGAAAAAAAAATAAAGAAAGCTACATGAGCAATTCTTTTGTAAACTCAGATTGAGATCCTTTTCCAGTCTAACGATGAATCACATTGTGATTGAGAACAGAGCTTCAGAGTCTAACAGATCTTGTACTGAATTCTGGTTCCATCATTTTCCTCTTAGTAACTCCAGTATTTCTTTTTTCACTGTCTCCTATTTTCCACATAAAACTAATAGTTCATACTAACTGAACGACTAGTGTGCTAAATGCTTTAGGTTTGTTAATACATTCAATTCTCATACTAACTCTTTGAGAGAGAGATTATTATCCTCATTTTGCAGATAACGATACTAAGGCTTAGAAAGATTGGAAAATTTGTTTCAAATCCAAGAGCTAGAAAGTAGCAGAACGGTCTACTGAATATAAGTTCAAGAAATTTGTTTTTACTAATGTAAATCTCACTTTGTTTCCAAAGAAAGGATTAGGTTGTTTGTAAATGTACATACAACAAAAAGATAAAATCAATTTGCAGAGGTGAGAAAATTGAGATACAGGGAAGGAATAGGTAGGAAAATAAGGTCATGCTATGATTTTATTATCTCATGTCTATGCTATGAAATTCCATACCTTGCTATAAGTGTGCCATTAATGTCACTGAAGAGGATGGTAAAGCTATTCAGTTACTGCTAGTACAGGGACTAGAAGGAAATTTCTTTTCCTGGGTTCTCAAGTAGTAATATAATGAAGGTCCTCTGATAACTCTTTCTTCAAACTCACAAAATATGCCATGCACATCTTTTAAAATGTCTTTTAATATAGACTGTAGGCATCACACTCCAATATAATTCAGTAAAATTAATTTCACAGGAAATCAAAATAATCCTGTTTTTATGCAACTATCTCCTGATTTATACTAACGGGAAGGTAAGTCTTAATGTTATCTAAGTCAGCCTTTACCAAAATATTCTTTAAAAAAACCTATAAAAGGAATCACTTCTTCAACATGTGTTTGATTTTCCTCCTCTCTTTCTCCTTTTGTTTGTAGTTCTCTTTACTTTTAGGTTTCTCTTAGATCTTCTCCTCTTCATACTTTGATCTGTCCTTAGGCTATAAGCATAAGTTTGGCATAACTACTCATGACTTCACTTATCATACAGACAGTGTCAAATCAAAAATTGCACCAGGCAAGGAAGACTTCATTCAAGGCTGTTACAATAGTGGACAGAATATTAGGGCGCCTGGGTGGTTCAGTCAGTTGAGCATTCAGCTCTTAGTTTCGGCTCAAATCATGATCCCAGGGTCATGGGAATGAGGCCCATGTTGGGCTCCACACTGCATGTGGAGCCTGCTTGAGATTCTCTCTCTCTCTCTCTCTCTCTCTCTCTCTCTGTCTGTCTCTTCCCCCCACTATCCCTCCTTCTCCCTGTCTTCCTCTCTCCCCTTCTGTCCCTGCCCTCCCCAAATAATAAATAATTATTTAAAAAGAGAAGAATAGAGGCCAGAACAAAATGTAAAGTCCACTGAAACAAAGATCAGAAGGGTTCTTAAGCCCTAAAGTACTAGAGGATGTTGGTAAAGTTACAGGCCATATACTTTTACTAATTGACTTTATCCAAATGGAAAATAAACTTGTCATATCGTTATGATGATAGTTTTACAACTTGACCCCAGAAAAGTTGGGCTCCTGCTCTCCCACAAGAACTGGGAGATAAGGGTACTATCTCCCTTGATGTTTACTTATGCTTCCAACAGATTGTTCCCAAGTCCCTAAGAAAGACATTCTGGGTTGTAAAACTGTCAGGAGGTTACAAGAAAAAAAAAAAAAAAAAAAAAAGATTTACATCTCAAAGGGGCAGAGAGAGAATTTACAATTATGTTTTCTCAAATAAATAAATAAACAAACAAAAAGGTAGGTAAGGAATCATGAGTTAGGAAGAAGTTTTCATTTTAGTCAAGTTAAGGGGAATAGAATGTTAAGGCCATTTTGGTCAGCATGTTATTCACAGATGTGAATTTCCTTAAATTTCTCTGATATTTAAGACCTATATATTTAAACGCCTGTATATACTTCCCACCCCATGTGGATGGCCCATAGAGGCATCAAATTCATGATCGTCCTCACACAAACTAGGCCTTATTCTGTGTTCCAATTCTCAGTGAAGGACATCAGCATTCACTTAAGTATGCAAACCAGAAGTCACAGAATCTTCCTTAGCATCTTCCTCACCTGCCATATTTAGTCAATACCATGTTCACATATACATATAATCAAAGAGAGCATTTGGCAGTACAAAATTTAATTTTTCCAAGTTAAAATTATGGGGCATAAAAAATTATGGGGCCTATACTCTGTGGGCTAGATTATTAGCATCTCAGTTTTCCATTTTTGTTGTAAAATGAACAGAAATGTTCTGCAAGAAAGTCCTTATTCTGTTACTGACTACTATCTTGGCCAATCTGCGGACTGAATTACAGTCTTCCACCCAGGCACATATCCTAATTAGGCTCTTCAGTTTCCATAAGAGAATGTTAACTCTGTCTCCATATCAGCGTTTGAATCTATCTTGAATAATAAAGTATTTACAGCGCTAGATATTATCATATTGATTCATCAAAATCTTACTAGCAAGAAGTTTTTTTGAAGACTGGAAGTAGAAACCACTGGCCACCAATTCCTCTACACTTTGAATTCAATTCTTGGATTAATTCAGACTGCCAATAGCCTGTAAAGCTGTACCTCATTGCTTTTGTTTTTCATTGTGTAGAATCACTTTGGACTATCTGGGATTATGCCTTTGCTGAAGAGAGAGATTATGAAATTTTTAGCTGTGAAAGATAAGGTTACATTTAACTTGTTAACAATGAGTAAGCTGTATATGACATCACATTACATCAGTTTTTATACAAGGAAATGATAAATATTTCCTTCAGTTGAGTACCAGAAATATTTGTGTTACCATTGAGCAGCTAGTTGGATATTTATTTTATGTACTCTGGCAATTTTGTAATTTGTATGACTGACTTTTTTTCTTTGCCCGTAAAACTTGAAGCTGAACCAGCAACCCCTGTTTAGCAAAGTACAACACCTTATGGTATATCATTTTGTGTATTCATCTCATTCCTGGAGTATCAGTTTATTAGCATGGCTACGTGTAACTGAAAATCCAAATAGATTATTTTTTTCATTATCTTGAAGTCAAGAGGTTTGTGGTTGCTAGTGTTTCTTTTATAGATCAAGAAATTCAGGGTCAAAGTCTCTAAAAATGTCTTGGTGTTTCCTTCATGGTCTCAAGATGACTGTTATAGCTGTAGGAATCATGCCTTTGATTGCAAAAGGAAGGAAGAAAGTACCAGAAAAAAATAGTTGGTCTTGGTAACAGGTGTTCTTGCCTTTTATTATTTCATATCAAATGTTCCCAAAACTTAGTAGCTTAAAATAATTTAGTATCATCACCTATGGTTCTATGTAATGATTTAGGCTCAATTGGCCATTTTTACTTGGTATTTCTCATGTTTACAGTCAGATTGTGGCTGGGACTGGAGGCATCTTAGGCTTAACAGATCTGAATATCCAAGGTGATACACTCATGGCTGAGTTGATGCTGGCTGTTGTCTGGGAGCTCAGCTGAAATGCCTACACATGCTTTGGCTTCTCATAGCATGGCAGCTGTATTCTGAGAAAGCATCTCAAGAGTAAGTGTTAAAAATCAAAGCAGTAAGACTTTTTATGACCTGGTCTCTGATGTTTGAGAATATTGCTTCTAGTGACATTGTTTGTTTGTTTATTAATTTTTTGAGAGAGAGAAAGAGCAGGAGAGGGTTAGAAAAGGAGAGAAAGAATTCCAAGCAGGCTCCATGCTGTCAGCGCATAGCCCGATGCGGGGCTCAAACTCACAAACTGTGAGATCATGATCTGAACCCAAATCAGGAGTGGGATGCTTAACCAATTGAACCACCCACGTGCCCCACTTCTAGTCACATTATTTTGGTTAGAAAAGAAGGTGTACTCATATGCATGAGAAGGAAAGCTTGTCATGAGAGCCTAGCTTATCATGTGAGAAGCAACAGGGAGATGGAGACAAGGAATCAGTGGTGGCCAATTTTGGAGAGTATCTACTACAGTCTGCTCTCTGGCTACTAATATTCATGTCCCTTCCACATGCAGAGTAGACTAATGCCCTTCACTGTCTCCCAAGTTGTGGCAGGCATTATGACATTGGTTTAAAGTCCAGGATTTATCATTTAAGTCAGGATCAAGGGTTGATGAGGGTCTCACTTCACAAATGCAGTTTCTCAAGCATGATTTCTCTCTAATGAAACCTTTTGCCTAAAAAGACAAGTTGTCTGCCCAATAAACTCAATAAATTATCTAACACATTCAATAGTACAGTGGTGATGCATGTGTATGAATTTGCAATAAAAAAACAAAAACAGGGGCGCCTGGGTGGCGCAGTCGTTTAAGCGTCCGACTTCAGCCAGGTCACGATCTCGCGGTCCGTGAGTTCGAGCCCCGCGTCAGGCTCTGGGCGGATGGCTCAGAGCCTGGACCCTGTTTCCGATTCTGTGTCTCCCTCTCTCTCTGCCCCTCCCCCGTTCATGCTCTGTCTCTCTCTGTCCCAAAAATAAATAAAAACGTTGAAAAAAAAATTAAAAAAAAAAAACAAAACAAAAACAAAAAACCTCCCAATTTGAAAAAGAAATCCGGTCTGACAGACATAGCAGTCGCTCATGCACAGGAAGTCTGAAGTCTGCCTGAGCACACAGGAATCAAAAGTTCCTTGAGTGGGGGCGAGTCCTGCTCCCTGAGAATGAGGCTGTGTGCCAGTTGTCTGCCCTCTGGGTTTCTGGTGCTGCACTCTTAAGACTTCCCTTCTTTTCCTTTACAACTGGCCTGTGTTTGCTGCTGAGTAGTCTTCTCAGCCTGCTTTCTGCCTTCAGAAGGCTGGAGCCTCCAAGGGCTCTTTTAAGTTTTGAACTGTTTTGTTTAGTCCAGTTTTATTAGGGTTCACTCCATTAGAAAAAAAATCAACATTCCCACTCCCCCTCCCCACCCCCCCAAAAGGCTCCTCTCTACTTTGGTCTGAGAGTCTTGATAGTGTGGGTTCATATCTTTAGGATTCTTAGGAACTCTATTTTTTAGTTAGGAAAGTCTATAAGACATTCAGTGATATTCATAGAAGCCTGTTCATCTGGTTGAAGGCTTGTCATAAATGCTTCTTATGTATCAGGGAAGGATGCTCCAAATGCACCACTAAAATGAACTTTACCCTCCTGTTACATGTTACCGGAAATATTCTGGGTTTGAGTTTTACCCTGATGTGGTTTCTTATTTTGAGAAACTTTTTGCAGGTTGCAAAGACTAGACATGATAAACAGTTCTATTTTTGAGCCCAATAAGTCCTAACTCTTTTATTTATCCTCTAAATTCCTCTATAAAATGTTGAATATTGTCTTTTTTAGCTCATTCTTTCTTTATCTAGATCTTATCTTCTGCATCTAACAGAAACTAATTGGCATGTTCAGCTTTCTGCCTGGCATTTTTCTTAGCCTGATAGATCTATTCATTAGGACAGTTTTCTATTTTCTACATTACTGTGGCATGCTATCACTAAACTTTGTGCCGCTAACAGGTTTCCATATGCCCTACTTTCAGAAATTCTGAATATCCCTTCTATATCCTGTCAGTCAAGTCAATCACTAAGGCCATCTCAGATTCAAGAAAACAGGAACTAAACCTCCACCTCTTGGGGGTGAAGGAACATGCCTGTAAAGCAAAAGAAGGAATTTTCATGGCCATCCTTAGAGATTATCTATCTATGACCTGAGGAAAATGAAATTTTCCAGAAATCCTTAGTATATTTCTCTCACTGACCAGAACTGTTTCATAGTTGGGTAAAGAAACAGTGCAGACTAGGAAATGTGGGTCCTTTTTTTTTTTTTTTTCCTGTTATTAAAACCTCCATTTGGGAATAGAGGATTAAGAAAAAAAACCCAGAGAATTAACATTCATAGCAATCTTCAGGTCCTGTTGACCGCAGGGACCCTGTATAGCAGGGACCTCCTGAACTGGGGTAGAGGAAGCTCTGGATCAGCCAACTCTGTACTCTCTCATTGCATTGTTGTGGTCTCTAGCTCTGCCCTCTGAGGGGCTACACAGATGTGATAATTCAGCCTCTTGTACAGTTTCTAAAAATAATTACATGCAGTTGTGTGTTGGGGGATCCTGGGAATAGTTTCGTACCTTTTTAGTGGAAGCAATGACAATTGCACGAGTTTACAGTCCAGACTAGATGTTTGGCCACCGTACAATTCTGTCACACACTAGCAGGTTATACAGGTCCAGTCACTATCTTGTAGGTATAACTATAGCTAAAGATATGATCTAGTCAATGTTTTTAACAGTGGATATTGTCTTTATTGCCTGGCCATTACATTCTGCCCACTCTTCTTGCTTTGACTTAATGGTTATTGCCATGGTGTAATTTAAAATCATATGTTTGGGGGAAGGCTAAACCCTTTATTTCATTTTTGCCTTCATACTGGCTGCATTTGCCTGGCAGCCTACCAGTCCTATCTCTGATTAAGTTTGCTGCTTTACAATGCCTTCTATTTAGGATGCGAATTGTGTGGTTTTTGTTTTGTTTTGTTTTGGCCTTCTAAGAGTTCAAATTATAGGATTCTCTGGCAATACAGATGTCAGACTGTGAGAAGAGAGCCCTTCTCTTGCCGAAGTGGCATTTCCTCTCATCCATGCCTCCAAGCTATCTACCTTTCACCTGGGTTCATCTAGCTCTTCATTTTCCTAAATGTGGTAATAGAATCAGCACTAGCCAACATTCTGATGAGTCCCACTCTTTCCAACAGGACTCAGTCAGTATATAGTTTGCTTTGCAAAGTTCCTCAGATGACAGTCCAACCAAATATTTTCCATTGTGTATAAAGTGTGACCTATTTTCTAGTGTCAAGTATCTAAGACCTGAATTTTCATCTCTATCCATTAAGTCAATTCCACATTTTGGTTCCTGTTACTTATAGCAACCTATTTCTAGTAACAATTACTGAACCAATCACAGTACTTAGGTGCACGAACAATGCATTCTAAATAATTTAATTAGTAACAGTTAGTTCATAAAATCCCCAGAAGGGCCAGAGAAAAACTGTACAAAGGGAAACATCTCCTAACACTTATGACACCAGGAGCTAGATAACAAACTGCTACAGCTGCCCCAGAAAAACATACCTCTGCGATTATACACGCCAGATCAGATGTCCCTGCCCAAAGGCTGACTGATTGTGTTCCAGTTTATTGCCAGACTTCTGCTTGATACTGCAAAGCAGTCTGGAGATTACAGTTTTCAGCTCTACAGTCTGTTTTACAGAAAGGCAAGCTAAAAAACATGTAAGAATGGGTAATCAATAAGCAGATATGTACAATCTGTCACGCTTGGTTTTTATTGCATTTTTCCTTCCTTGTTGAGAAGCAACAATATCATAGTGGCAAATACAACATGTAGGTTCAGCACTCGGGCTTAGTGGCATTCGCACTCCACTGGCTGTGTGGTCATAGGCATTACTTAATTTTCATAAACCTCAGTATTCCTATTTTGAAAAACTGGGATAATATAAGCTCAGTATGATGACTGTTTTAGGATAGTGCAAATAGTTAGCATAGTGTCTATGTGAAACCATTTCTCACTAAGTAATAGTTACTGCTGTTATACATTAGTTCCACTTTGAAGCAATTCCCTACTTTATTTTTTTTTTCCTCAATTTGGAATTTTTACTATATTTTCGAAAGGTACTTTAGGATTTTGAAGTTTAATTTTAGAATGAGACTTGGCTTAAATAAATGTACATAATTCTGAATATTAAAGTATTGAAAAGGTTGCATGAAAATTTAAGATTTAGTATCTCAGGATTTTTCAGGGAGAGTTCTAAAGGACTTCTGTAAAAAGTTTATCATACCCCACATTTCTCTTTGAATTATGGATAATATTATTGAGTCTTAATATTTAGTCACTAATTCCAGAAAAATTTTTAAGCACACACTATGTGTTAGTCGCTCTGCCTAAAAGTGAAAAGACTGGAGATACACACACACACATACACACACACACACACACACACACACTAGGTGGTGGAGTAAACTAAACATATAGTTTATATTCCAGTAAAGGAGACAGACAGTAAACCAGTACACAAACATAGATAAAATGATTACTGACTATGATAAGCACTATGAAGGAAACATGTAGTTGCTATATTAAAAAAGTATTGGTAGGGGCAGGGTAAGCCCCTTAACATAGGATTCAAGAAATTCTTCCCCAAGAAGGTACATTTAAATTGAGACCTGGAGGAATGAAAAGAGATCTATGTGTGAAAAACCAGTGGGAAAGCATTCCAGGGAATTACATTCTGAAAGCTTCCTAAACAGAAACTAATTTGAGCCATTAGAGAAACTGAGAGAACACCAGAATGCCTGGGGTTGAGTGAGCTAGTGGGAGAGACTAGTACACTGTTAGAAAGCCAACGTGGGCCAGATTGCACAGTTACAAAGGCCTGGCAAGAAATTTGGGTTTTATTATAACTGAAATGCAAATGGGAAGCTACAGAAAGGATTAAAATAGAGAGTGATTTAATCTAATTTGTGTTAAAAAGATCCCTCTGGCTGTTATATGGAGACTACATTGGAGTGAGTTCAGAGAAAATTAGAGAAACTAGTTAGAAAGCTTTTGAAATAAATAGGTGGTGTGCGGGAGTAAGGTGGTAAGAGGTGAAATGGATCTAAGTGTATGAAATGTAATACAATTTAGACACACAACAAACCAGTTGGAGCTATTGATGGATTGGGTTGGGGAGATAAAGAAAAAGAAGTCAAAATGACTCCCCATTTCCTTTCTTCAGTAATTGGGTTAGTTGTAGTATTCTGAGATAGGGCAGATTGACAAAAGATTATGTTTGAGATAAGCATTTTCTGGGGATGACCAATATATCAAGATTTCCATTGTAAGATTTCAGTGAGATGAGCAAGTAAGGATATCAAGTAGATAGTTGGGTATGGGTCAGGAAGGCAAAGGAGGTGAAATATACATTTGAGTATTGCCACACAGCGTTGGTATCTAAGTCTATGGCTCTTGAACGGAGGTAAAGATACTGTGCATTATCAACATAAGACAGTATTTATCATGGGTAAAAATGAAATTACCTGGGTAGATTATATAGATTTAGGGAGGAGAAGTCATAAGCTCATCATCTGAGAAACCTCAATGTCCAGAGTTTTGTGAAGAATTCTCCTGTCTGTTCTTGACTTATAGATTACGGAAAATGTATATGGATGTGTCTGTGTGCGTAATATTTGATTTGGGGGAAAAAGTTATGAGAATGAAGGGGGGTCCCCAGTCACATAGGAGAGCATGTCCATTCAGCAGAGAAGAGGACCCCAGACTGAGCTCTAAGAAACTTGAACTTTTAAAGGTTTAGTGGAGACAGATGTGCAAAGAATTAAAAGAAGAAGAAGAAGAAGAATTACCATGGAAATAGAAGAAAAATTATAGGCTGACACCATGGCTGAGAAAGGGAAATGGAAAATGTTTGGGAAAGATGGAGTGGTCAACTCTATCAGATACTGTTGAAAGTTTTTAATAACATGATATAAAAGTATATATTGAGTTGAGAAACATGAAATTTATTGAATGCTTTGCTAAATTGGTCTTAATTAAATGGTGGATACTTAACCCAGAAAAAATAAGTTTCAGACTGAATTTGAGATCAAGTAGGAGCAATATAGAAAACAATTTTTTTCTTACAGAAAACAGGAGTGAAGAAACAAGACTTAGGGAATCCAAGTCCTTTAGAGACCAAGGGTGATGGAGATTTAGAATTCAATGGAGGGCTTGGTACTTTATAGAAGCATAAAGTTTTCTTCAAATGTAAGAAGAGGGAAGGAGAAATAGGATGCAGACACTAAGATTGAAACATTAGGAATGAAAAAATTGTGATTTTGATAAGATGATCAGTAAGAATGGAATTAAAGTGATAAGGAAATCTTAAAAAAAAAAGGAGATGGTATAAAATAGCATTTTCAATCAGTAGAAAAGTAAAATTACTAGGAAGGATATGGTATTGCTCAGTGCTCAGTGGTATACAGTGTCTATGCAGAGTAATTGATCATAATTTAAAAGGGAAACCAGGTATGTGATTAACTTGCTAATAAGTATCATTTCTCAGAATACTTTTGCTTACAAGTAAGACAAAATCCCAAATCAACTTAACCACATTTCTCAGAATACTTTTGCTTACAAGTAAGACAAAATCCCAAATCAACTTAACCAGTAAGGGTGAATTATTTTATCAAGTAAGATGTCTCAAGTTTCATTATTCCAGTTATGTCAGTGGGTCACAGTAACCAAAGTTCTTGCAACTTTCCTTGGCTATTCTCCAAGTGTTTGGCCTTTTCTTAGACCAGCCTCCCTTATGGATATAAAATGGTTGCCAAAGTTTTAGAGCCATATGCAGACATCTAGCCAAAGAAGGTAGACTATAACACCATTATCTCTTTGTAACTCTTAATAATAATAAAACTGTTTCTAGAAGCCACTTAGAAAACTTCTTTCATTGCCCCAAATTCTGTCATAATTACATGCTTCAACCACTCCCCAACAAGTAGAATGAGAAAACATGGTCCCCAATGTTTATAGCACCACTATCAACAATAGCCAAATTATGGGAAGAGCCCAAATGCCCATCAACTGACGAATGGATAAAGAAGATGTGGTGTGTATACACACACACACATACATACATACATACATACATACATACATACATACATACATACAATGGAATACTTCTTGGCAATGAAAAGGAATGAAATCTTGCCATTTGCAACAACATGGTTGGAACTGGAGGGTATTATCCTAAGTGAAATAAGTCAGAAAAAGATATCGTATGATTTCACTTATATGTGGAATTTGAGAAACTTAACAGAAGACCATAGGGAAAGGGAAGGAAAAATAAGTTACAAAGAGAGGGAGGCAAACCATAAGAGACTCTTAAATACAGAGAACAAACTGAGGGTTGATGAGGGTGGGGGGTTGAGTGTGGTGGAGAAGGTGGGTCATGGGCACTGAGGAAGGTACTTGTTGGGATGAGCACTGGGTGTTATATGTAAGTAATGAATCACAGGAATCTACTGAAACCAAGACTAACTACACTGCATGTTAGCTAACTTGACCATACACACACACTCACACACACACATACATATATATATATTTATATATATATATATATATATATATATATATATATATATAGTCGGCTTAGTCTAATCAGAATTTACATCTGGGGTTGAGTCAGCCTTTCCTAAATTACCTGGTCATGATGAGTAGTATGGGCATAAGGAAAAAATGTAACGGACTTCTGTTTGAAAGAGAATAGGGAATAATTATTTTAGGTATTCAGCTATTTATATGATAGTTAGATAGAACTGGGTTTAGATTTTGCCAAGTGATTGCAAAAGAAAAAATAGAAGGCAAGGCATTTGAGAATATTTGCAAGTGAATATTAAAATGATTAGGAATGGAATCTAAACTAGACAATGAGAGATCTGAAAACATGACAGCCTTGATGGATTGTAAACAACTGAAAAGATCAATGGGTTGGTGATCTTGAAGAAATAAAAGTATTCCAGAAGTGATGGGAATGTTATTAAGAGTAAGCTTTCCAGATGGAAAATAGTTTGGGAATATAAAATATTTGAAATTATGATTATGAGGATGGTAGGCTTTCTGGCATTTATTCTGGTTAATCATTCAAAATTTATCTTATTATGATAGAATGTGGATTCAAAACATGAGTCATAGGAGCCAAGACTATTTTTTTCTATAGGTTACAAAAAGTGGGCTTAAAGACAAGTTTTAACTATTAAAGAGTTGATATCACTACTAAAATGCAATTGGTTAAGGTTTCAGAGGTATCTCAGTTAATAATGGTGAGGAATAAATATATGTTTCATGGGAGAATACTAAAATAAAAAGATATGAAATACAGGGTGTGTGCAAAATGTTTATCTTTTGCAGACATAAAAATGGTATATAAAGAAATTACCTTGGACTTCTTGGATCTATTTTGTAGTTTATCGCCAATACGTTGCATGTAACAAATGAATACCTTAGCCAAAATTTTTGATTAATTAAAGAGAATTTAAAATAGTGAAGCATGATATATGATTGCCCAGATATCATGAAGGAACCTTTAAGAAGTTGGTAATAAGTTGGGTTCCTTAGTGGATATCTAAATTTTATTTTGTATTTGTTTCTTTTGTCTGTACCCTAGCAGCATGTTTTTGTTTTGTTTTGTTTTGTTTTGTTTTGTTTTGTTTTGTTGTTGTTGTTTGCATGCTCCCTTGCAGAGTGAATACCTATGTATATTAGCTGAAGCAACATGAAAACCTACCAAGGTTGTTTTTACACTCAGATTCTCCATTACAGCTGTGTCTCACAATCAGAGCTGACTAACATGATTTAGGTTTATGTTTCCATGGTTAGCAAGCCTTGTTTTATGCAAAAATATGTTAGCCAGGCATCAGGGTTCATAAACATAGCTGCCTCCTACTTGGAGGCATGCTTTTCCTTTCTTTTTTCTCTTCATCTAAGAAGGTTAAAGCTATTATTACCTTCAAAGCTTAGGGGAAAGTCAGCCTCATCGGGTAGGCTAGCTTTTGTGTGCATCAGTTAAATTCTAGGCCAAGATACATTCATTATTTATGAACTTTGGGTTTTTTAAATGTTTCACCTTGAAAAAACATCTATTTCTACTCCCACCGTTCTTAGTCTTAAAAGACTTAAAAAGGAAAGAGTAAATAAGTGGCACAGGAACACTTAAAACAAGGATGAATTTTCTAAAACCTAAAAATTTTTAAAAGGTACTTTCTATACAGAAATATTAATTAGAGAGCAAAATATTTATATCAAATAAAGGATAGGTTTTCTGAATTTGGCCTTGTCATTTTTCAGATTTATATAATTGTATATATCACTTTTCACTTTTTTCCCCCACTTTTTTACTTTTGGAAACTCCAATCAATTCTGTTCAATTCAGCAATGATTTCATGATCACTTAGTACATGGAGATCACTAGGCAGATACATTGGAAAATAAAAATTACAGTTACTTGCCCACCCCTCAAAAAAATTAGTTTGTATCGAATGCTTTAAAAGCAGTCAAGTCCAGTAATTTTTTTTCGATGCATAAGCCCTCTAGATTTTGTTTCAACTACGTTTTTAAGACATAATTCACAACAGAAATTTATATATTTTTTTCTAAGCATATATAGTCAAAAAAGCATCTTCCAAAGGTTCTAAACTCATTGTTTCCTAATGCTTCTCTACATTGTTCTCGTTTACCTCATTATTTCCCTTAAGGTTTTGTGAGGAATGTATGTTGGCAAATTTTCTTCTCACTTATTTTTTGATTAATCTGTTTCTTCCTTTTGTATTCAATGAATTTTTCATACCACCATCAATTTAGTATACTTTACACATTTCATTGATGTGCTGATCTATCAGGTCATTAATGGAACCATGAGGAAGTTACTAAATAATTTACTGCTTTGCTTGAAAGAGCCCAAGTTTTCTGACCCTTGGGGTATAATGGAAGATCCATCTGTTTGTTAAACATACGCCAGATGAAGCAGCAGGCTCAGGATCCCAGATTTGAGTCCCAGAGTGTTGTAAATAAGCATAAGTAGTATTTTGGTGCCAGAAACAACAGAATAAAAAATCACAAGCTAAATAATATCTTTTTATCAAATTATTTTCTAAGCACATTACTAATTAATACCAACTCTTTTCACAATGAAAGTCTAGCATTACCTTTAGAAATTGAACTTTTTAATCCTGGTTTTTGAAATAAGAAAATGTTCATCATAAAAATTTTGGAAAATGCACATTTAGAGCCCACAAATTTAAAATAATCTGATAGCCTATCACTGTCACATGTTGTATATGCACACACATATTCAAACATGAAAATGCCTAACTACATATATAAAATGTTTTATAATTGGCTATTTTTTAATTTGGAAAATTAATGTATGTTCAACTTAGTAGCTTTTAACATAATTATTTTTACTGACTGTACACATTCTATTCTGCAGAATAGTGTGATATATTTAATCAAACCCTTTTGTCAATCATTTTCATTTTTTATTTGTATTAACAATGCTAAAATATCTTTGTATATATATCTCTACATACACCTCACTGTTTAGAATGAATTAGAGAACTCATGAAATTAGTTTAAGTACACAAGCATAACTGTTCTTACTTCCACAAATACATAGAAACAGTTTATGAGATGATAAAAAGTATCACAGTGCTAAAAATAAAATACAAAAAAAGAAAGATTTTACAAGTTACAATCAGAAATGAAGCCCTATAGCCCTGAGCTCAGAAGCAGGAGTTGAGTCTAAAATTTCAACCTTTGCATATGAAAACAGACAGCATAGCTCATGCCTGAGTCCCAAAGCCAGGCTAGCTACATGAATGAAGCTGGTAAAATTTTGCCCACTTGTAGAACAAACAGACTGCTTGTATGTGGTGGAGGGAGTAAAAAGAAGTAGCAGTACAAGTTCAACACTGGCCAACTTAATGCTGGTTTTAAGAAAGAAATACTGTCCTTTAGTGTTACAAACATTTGGTTGACCTATTTAAGAACTGTGGAACCCTTGGGCTGGGCTGAGATAACCTCAGAAAATACTGCACAGGGAGGAGTGGTCTTGTGGAAAAGAGAAATATTCCAATGCAAGATGAGTTTTCAAGGTAAGAGTTACTGACTTAAAAGATAAGGTATTTCTCACATTAAACAGTCCAGAGTGGGAATTTTACTGATTTGACACATACAGTTGTTCAATGACCTGGACTTGTAGGTGGTTGTTCCATCTTTGTACTTGGCTTCAGGATTGCTCCTATTACCATCTTGAAGATGACAGGAAAATGGGAAGAGCATGGGAAAACGTGGGTGAGAGATTTATGAGCCACATGTGGAAGTGGCACATGCTGCTTTTACTGAGAATCTGCTCCCAAGACATCTAGGAGTCTCAGACTCCAATGAATTGTGGGATAAAAGCATGTAGTTCTTAATAACAGACTAATATAAAAATTAACCAGTTAAAATGTTGGAATTAAAATTTAATAGTTGGTATTGTAAATTTTAATAGAAAAGCTCTATAGTAAACTAGGCACATAGAAATATATAATCAGAAATATAAAACTGAGAAAATCTTGTAGAATTTTAGAACAGAAAGGAGAGAAGAAAACTCAACAAGTATGCTATTGAATTTCTAGGAGCAGCACAGAGAACTAATCGGAGAGATACAATTCAGACTTATAATGGCTAAAATTTTTGAGACTCAAAGAAACCTGAGAGTACTCAACAAATAATAAGGCAAGTGGAACAGAAAATGAAATATACACTTCATACATTCTAATAAAGCTACTTAATATCAAGGACATATTGAAAAACTCAAAACTACCCAAGAAAAAAGAATGATAACTAACAACAACAAAAATAACAAAACAAAATGCTGAATTGTAGCAGACATCATCTATAATAAAAAAATTTCAGAAGACAATAGAAATTTATTTTAAAACTTCTAAGGGGCAATTGTTATACACCTCAAATTTTCCATCAATCTTTTACCCACAAGTGAAAATCACATAAAGATGTGTATAAGCAACACATGACTAAGAGTTTGAAAGCTGTGGGAAGTCTAGGGAAGAAATACTTAATAAGCTTGTTTAATATTTAAGACTAATCACCAAGTTTAGAAATGGAATGCATAACATAATGTGTAATGGGGGAAAAGGAGGAACTTATGAATTTAAAAAAGGTAAAAGAAAAAGAAAGCAAAAGCAGCATGGCATATATCACAGACTGCAAAAGTTAGACCAAATGCATATTAGTATTAATATCCACAATAAAGATAAATGACATAAACTTACTGTTTCTGAGAAACACAAGATTAGAATTATATAACTATTTCTCATTAAAAGCTGAACACCTGTTGCAAAAGAATATAAATAAAAGGGTGGAAAAGAATTCACTAGATAAAGACTAGCGAAAGCAAATTTATATGAAAAATAGAATTTAAGGGAAATTAAGATATAAATAAAGGACGTTACTTCATGTTAAAAGGAAAATAATATCAATCATAAAATTGTATTTAAAGCACAGCTTAGAAAAATTCAAAGTAAAAACTGCAGATTAGAGGAGAAAAAATTAATAATCATATTGCATTTTCTATATCCATTTATAAATATAAAAGGTAAATAAAATATACCACTTTTTCCCATATTTAACCAGTATTCCAGTGGAGTGGTGTGACATGAAAGATCCTTTAACTTCCAAACAACTATATCGTAGCTGTGACACACGCAGGCATTGCTCTCTCACATAAGGTAGTGGCAGTCTCTGAGGATAACCCCTCCCAAGCAAATAAGCAAATAAGACATGAACTGGTGCTAGAGATGCAGACAGTAAGTAGAGGCACGGCAGATATCAGTAGCATAAAAACAGTCTAAATACTGAGCGTGGATCCGGAATCAAGGTGGAAACTGAGGCTAGGACTTCTTAGTGAAATCGTTCACCTGAAAGTGGTTAGAGAGCCACCCATGTAGCCTCCCAGCTACTCAAAGAAGCAGAAGCATAGCTTCTGCACTGTGAAGGAAACAATCAACAAAACTAAGAAACAGTCAACAAAACTAAAAGGCAACCGAGGGAATGGGAAAAGATATTTGCAAATGACATATCAGACAAAGGACTAGTATCCAAAATCTATAAAGAACTCACCAAACTCCGCACCCGAAAAACAAATAGTCCAGTGAAGAAATGGGCAGAAGACATGAATAGACACTTCTCTAAAGAAGACATCCAGATGGCCAACAGGCACATGAAAAGATGCTCCACATCACTCCTCATCAGGGAAATACAAATCAAAACCACACTCAGATATCACCTCCTGCCAGTCAGAGTGGCCAAAATGAACAAATCAGGAGACTATAGATGCTAGAGAGGATGTGGAGAAATGGGAACCCTCTTGCACTGTTGGTGGGAATGCAAACTGGTGCAGCCACTCTGGAAAACAGTGTGAAGGTTCCTCAAAAATTAAAAATCTATCTACCCTATGACCCAGCAATAGCACTGCTCAGAATTTACCCAAGGGATACAGGAGTGCTGATGCATAGGGGCACTTGCAACCCAATGTTTATAGCAGCACTTTCAACAGTAGCCAAATTATGGAAAGTCTAAATGTCCATCGACTGATGAATGGATAAAAAAATTGTGGTTTATATACACAATGGAGTACTACGTGGCAATGAGAAAGAATGAAATATGTCCCTTTGTAGCAACGTGGATGGAACTGGAGAGTGTTATGCTAAGTGAAATAAGTCATACAGAGAAAGACAGATAACCATATGTTTTCACTCTTGTGTGGATCCTGAGAAATTTAACAGAAGACCGTGGGAGAGGGGAAGGAAAAAAAAAGTTAGGGAGAGAGCCAAACCATAAGAGACTCTTAAAAACTGAGAATAAACTGAGGGTTGATGGGGAGTGGGAGGGAGGAGAGGGTGGGTGATTTGCATTGAGGGCACCTGTTGGATGAGCACTGGGTGTTGTATGGAAACCAATTTGACAATAAATTTAATATTAAAAAAAAAACAAGCAAATCTCTTGAGGAAAGCTTTCCCTGTTTAACCCACAGGACTCCCATAGATTACAATAAAGCCATGAGCTCACGGTCAAAGATAATAAAATATAGGAGTTGTGAAGGCAACATATGTAACAGAAATAAAGTATGTTTACTAGAGGCTGAACAAAAAGCAAGAGAATTTAGGAGGTTTTGCACTAAATAGTAGGACAATCACAAAGAACAAGAAACAAATGATTAATAGAAATGTAGAGGCAAATTGGAAAGAAAAATGAAACTCATATAAATGGAAAACAATATAGTTTTAGAACTAGAATATCAGTATATTAAGCAGTAGAATACGCATAGCTAAAACTAGAAAATATATCCAAAGAAATTACCTGGTTGTGAAGTTCTGGACATTTTTTGAAAGTATAACTAGCAGGATATGCTGATGAATTGGAGACAGTTTTTCAAAGAAAGTAAGGAGCCTAGAATAAATCATTTTACTTTAGCAAATGGAAGGATAGAATGACATTTAACTGAATTGGTTTGGAGGAGACAACCAATATTTCACTTCAAGATGTGTTACATGATAGGTCTATTAGACATTGCTGTTATTGAGAAGGTAGTCAGAAATACAAGTCTGGAGATCAGAAAGAGGTCCAGACTTCAGAGATATACTTAGGAGGCCTCAGCCTATAGGTGGTGTTTAAAGCAAGGGATGGAATGTGATTGCAGAAAACATAGATGTAACTTAGGTGGAGAAGATTGAAGTTTCAAAGATCAAATCTTGTAGGACTCCCACACTAAGAGGTGAAGAGAATAGAGGGAGGAAAATGAATCTGAAATTTTTAGATAAGTTGCAGTTATATGGGCAGAAATGTTTTCTGCTGAGAATAATCTAGTGAGAATTTCTGAGTTTGAGTTTAGGTTTCATTCTGACCAGGTGGCTGACCTTAGGCAAGTTACTTAGTCACTGTAAGGAACTCATCACTAACTGATTTTTCACATACCTACTCAGGTCCAGCTGTGATTTAGGTTCAACTTAAATATCACTTCCTCACAGAGGTCTCTTCCTGTATGCATATTCCCCATCATTCAGCCAGTTATTCCCTATTACCACATCCTGTTTGTTTCATTTGCTTCATCTGAGTCTAAAATTAGCTTATGTATTTACTTATATGAGTTTTAAGTCTCCTTCCCTCTCACCACCACACAGAAACATATACTACATATAGATAACTTTTTTGCCTCATTCATTATTTTGTTTTCAACTCCTAGCATGGTGTCTGGCACATAGAACAGGAGCAATAAATAACCATGACATAAGTGAATTTACCAAAGATGAGACACACTGAACTGAAAATTTGCTTGTATTCTAACAGATGCTCCACTCACTAAGTCAATTAATTTACATTATCGGGGAGAATTAAATATTTAGTAAGTTGCTTAAAAATGCTCCTCAATTTTCCAAAAGAAAACAGTTTTATATTTTTAGAAGTGTATTTTGTGAATTACTTCTGTATCCCTTATCCTTTCAAGCCATATATACTTATTAGTTCCAGGCATTTTTAAATAGTGGACAAAAACTTCCATACCATCTACATCAGAGAAACAATAGTTCCAGAGAGACTGTAGGGGAATTATCCCTCCCTAAAACACAGGCACTTCATGCCCTTCCTTTTGTATTCTGAAACATGTCATAGATAGGTTTCAGGTGTTTTTCTACTCATGAGGTATTTGCATATGCCTTTAGAAGTGAAATGTTATTACATGCACTATCATGTCTAAATTCCTACAAGAAGTTTTTTGAATTGTCCGTATCCTCTATCCCCTTTTGCCGCATATGTTGTTAATTGCCTACAGTTTCTGTCCTTTTACCTAGAAGTATAATAAGGAATCTCTTTCTGTTTCTGCTAATCAGTCTCTATAAATACATTGGAAAGGAACAGTGATAACTTCTGAATGATGGGACTTAATGAAATTACAGATATAAATATGTGCATTTTATTTTTATAAGAACTCATAGAAACAGGAATTTTATCAAGGTGTCATAATTAGAAAGCACTAAGCTTTTTTCTTAAAAAGGCAGTTCCTACAGGCAATCAAAACATTCTCACAGAGAAACTGCAGTTTCTTAGCAAAGATTATAAATGCTGTATTTGCAGCTTCCTAAGTGACCACCCAGTCACATAAGTTATTTAAAGACCACCATCTTGACTTTTATAGCTAAATAAACTCTGAACACTGTGTTCTCTTTCATGTCAGTGCCATAGATTTACGATCTCCTCATCTCAGCATAGAAGAGCTTTTTAATTTGCCCATGAATTTAAGGATCTCTGGTTGTATTGTTTATTAGAAATAAATTCAGCAAGAATGAAGAACCTTTGAGGGTTTCCTTCTGGAGTTTTCTTTGAACAGATGTATGGCACAATCATTTTTTAAAAATATATTTCTGGCATGATACAGATATTGATTTTCTTATTTTTACATTAATTTGTTAAAGAGACTGTAATTATTTTAAAAGTGATATTATTAAGCTATTATGATTTTATTAAGGAGTTTATAATTTCCATTGAAAATCAAATTATATCACCAAGTTATATACATTTATTTCATCTTCCTTTATGGTAATGAGTTTTATGAGCCAGTATTTATACCATAGGAAATACATAAATAACTTTGAATTTCTCCTAAAATACATGTTAAACATAGTATAATTTAGGCAGCAGAATTTCTGACCTTTCATTTTTGGCAAAGTAAAAATTATAACAAGTGAGTAAAACCCCTCATATTTATCACAAAACTTAATTGATATGTTTAAGAAAGCACTTCTGAATGTAGTCAATAAAATAATTTCATATGTATTCAACATTTAGATAGTAACATAACTATTTTGTGATATATCCTGATATGTAAATGGATATTTTTCTTGTCTTTCCTCTTTTGTTTGTGTCATGATGGATTCATGTATTTTTATTTATTCAGTGTTTCACCTTCAAGAGTAGTCACTTGTGATGCTTTAATTGGCCAGTGAGGAGGCCCTTTCAATTGGACTTTTATGTCCTTTTGACAACTTTTCCCTTCAGGCTTCTTTTTCTTCTTCCACAACAGAAGTCCCAAGGACATGTTGTGTTTTCTCTTCTAATCCTAGAATACGTCCAAGAGACCTGGTTTATTTAAGTAGGTATACGGAAACCAAGATCCAGGTTTCTGGGTTTTAGGGCTAATTAGTGCTACTTCAGTGGCTTAAAAACCATATGTTCAGGGTCACCTGGGTGACTTAGTTATTTAAGCGTCCACCTCTTGATTTCGGCTCATGTCATGATCTTATGGTTTGTGAGACTGAGCCCTGCATCAGGCTCTGTGCTGACAGCATAGAGCCTGCTTGGTATTCTTTCTTTCCCTCTCTCAGAGCTCCTCTTCCACTCTTTCTCTCTCTCTCAAATTAAATAAATAAACATTTTTTTTAAAAAAGCATGTTCTTATTGACATGTCTAACTTAAATTTAACATAGCAGAATATTTCTTAACTTCTTTAATTTTATAATTTAGGCTCTTTTCTATTTTATGAAAAACCTCAGTCACCAATATCACTAATGCACTTATTTGATTTAGCCTGCAATTTGATTATAATTGTTGCCAAATTATAATACCACTATGTATGCTTTTTACTAACCATTATTTTTACTAACAATAAAGCTACTGAGAGAAGTTTAACATTTCTTTTTATTCTTAAAGACATTTCACTAATCATGTACAGTTAGAGTTGTGCTCAAAGCTGCATGTCCCCACCTCTCCCCACAGTAGTTATGTTACTAATTTGATATATAGTTAAGTTTCACTCAAGTAATTCCAGCTCCACTCTTCCTGCTTCCCACATTAGGGTTTCTCCTCCAGTCTCACCTTGCCAATATCTAGCTTGGGTAATCTTGATCATTTGTTTTCTCTCCTTGTGTGACACAGCTGACTTATTGAGCAGACAACAACCATCCTTATTAAGTTCAATATATGTTGATGTTTTGGACCTGAACAGACCCCTTACTTAGTTTTATGATGATTTTTATTCATCTATGGCTGAATTCCATTCATGTTTTCTAATATTCCCTTCTAGGTGTTTCCCTATTTATGGTTTCAATGAAATTCTTATGTATAACAATGACTTTGTTTTGGTTTATCAAAATGAAGCCAAAAGTGTGACCAATATTTAGAATCTTTACGTTTGGGAATTTGAAATGATCTCTGAATTAATCTTCCTTTCTTGTATGTTTAGAGATTTTAATGTGTTCTATCACTTCAAGTCACGTCTATAGGGCTACTTGGAATCTCCCGTGTCATACAGTGAGTGACAAATGGGCTGAGTTAACATGTATAAGTGTGGTATGCATTGCTTCCAAAACTGTAAAGTGACCAATGAAGCACTGTAATTCTTTCCTAGTGATAGGATGGATATAGTACAATGACTTTCTTTATACTTTGGTGGATGCTGTACTGGCATTCCCAGACCACTGAATAACTAAAATCTTCACCAATGGCAGCTTCTTGAATTTTTAGATTTTATTTTTCACATTCTGACATGTGTCTTTCCAAGCCATCAATAATACTTACTACTTTCTTCTTCCCATTAATACAGAGCTATGGTTATATTCTGTGCAATATCCAGACAATGAATACCTTTCGAATTGTATTACATTAGCAGGATAGTTAGTAAAACTTAGCAGCGAGACCATGAATGTATATTATTGTATGTTCTAAGTGGATTACATTTCTGAATCTCCTTCCTTATAGGATTGAAAATAAAGCATTTGGCAATTTCTGGCTGTATTCTAAGTATAAGAGGTTGTGCTGATCTATTCACATAAAGATACTACATTTATCCCAGTAGCTAAGATTGAGTGACCACCCAGTTAAGTTTATGGTAGTCCCTCATGATCTGCCAAATTCATCCCAATTTTTTGTAGAGGCCAGATTGATGAATAAAAAAAAAGGGGGGATATGATGGGAACCACCAACAATCTTGGCACTGATCTGTACCCTTTTACTTGGAATGCAGAATTGCTCCTGGTTTTTAATCTTGGTAGAGGAGAGGACAATTTCATGGTCTTTCTCTTGGCTTTTCATACCCAAAAGTCAAGGACTATCATAAGGATTCAGCCAGCTGCTAACCATATGCACTTCAGTTCTGGTTTCAGAGTTTGGGAAAATGATTACAGGATAGATTCATAGGCATTTGAACCTAATATGAGTAGAACTTGGGTCATGATTCCATCTACCATATAGCATCTCTATGCTGCCATGCTAATAGGAGAACTCTAATGCTAGTTTGGACACGAGTATTAGTTTTAGCTCAAATTCTGAATCCAACTGCCTTCAAAAACTCTTGCTATTCCTCTTGCCTCAGTATACTAGTACTTGAGTACTCTTACTTATGTAAATTAACTTAGTGTGATTTGGGGAAGTCTTGAAATCATTATCACATGCACTTGTCATGATGTTGTAAGAGTTCTCCCCTGCATGATATCTAGGCAAAAGGAAACTACTATCTTCTAGAAAGGGTACAGGCCACATTTGCATGCTTAGAGGATATAATGTAACAGAGGGTTCAAGGTTAGAATTCACTTTCAGATATTTTTTCCTAAGTCTCAGTGTCTCACTAATTCCATGTTAGGGCCCTGATTTTAGCCTAGGAGACTTGTTAAGTCTGTGAATTAAAACCTCTTTGTAATTCTTTTACTGCAACAATTGGTCTTGGGCTTGATGGTCTGCCCAGTTTACCCTCCTGGTGCAAATTATGTTTCCTTTATTAAACATTCTGGCTTTTACATCATGGCCTATGTTGACTGTTGGCTGGGTTGACCCTGCCTCTTTGTTCTTTTAGTAACCATTCAATTCTGCAGTCTTTCAAGTTATTATCATTTCTCCCAGATAGTAGAGACATTGCATAAATCAGCGCTTCCTTTTTTAACTGTATCATATTCACTTCACCACAGTAATAATACTACTTGTAGACAGCCTGCCGATTTATATCACCCAATTTACAAACGGCTATGGGGTTTTAATCGTCATCTGAGTGGTGTTATTTTTCCAATTTTAGAATTCTATCCTGAAGATCTGATGTTTAGGAAAATTTCTGATACCAACTATCTTAAAATGAGTTTCCCCAGAAGCTGATTGTAATACAAGAGTTTCAGTATAATAGTTTATTTGGGAAGTTCAAAAACCACTATTAGGGATTGAAGAAGTGGTTCAAAGAAAGAAAAGCAGCTAAGGTGCATTTCAAAGTGAAGCTACTTAAGCTTAATCTCACAAGGAAATTGTGGAGAAAAAAAATCAAGATGAGTGGCTCACAGGCCTTCCTGTAAGTAGAATTATAGTATCCTCAACAGTTTCCCTATCATACTCAGATACAGTCTGGATGTAAGACAGGATCCATGTTTCAGTATTAACTAGTATATTCACATGTTCAAATTTTTTAAATATTTATTTTTGAGAGAGAGAGAGAGAGAGAGAGAGACAGTTGTGGGTGGTGGAGGGACAGAAGATCCAAAGTAGGCACTGTGCCAGCAGCAGAGAGACCACTCTGGGTCTTGAACTCATGAACTGTGAGATCATGACCTGAGCCAAAGTCAGACACTTAACTGACTGAGCCACCCAAACGCCCCTCAATGCATATTTCTTTTTTTTTTTTTAATGTTTTTATTTATTTTTGAAGGAGAGAGAGAGACAGACAGAGCATGAGTGGGGAAGGAGCAGAGAGAGAGGGAGACACAGAATCAGAAGCAGGCTCCAGGCTCTAATCTGTCAGCACAGATCCCGATGCGGGGCTCGAACCCACAAACTGTGAGATCATGACCTGGGCCAAAGCCAGACGCTCAACCGACTGAGCCACCCAGGTGCCCCAATGCATATTTCTGAATAGATACATAATACAAAGCATCTCACCTTAGGATTGCTTGTTTTGTGACACATTTTTTTTTTTTTTTTTGCTAAATTTACTTTCAGCATGTTTTATTTTTTTTAATGTTTATTTATTATTTTTGAGAGAGAGAGAGAGACAGAGAGAGAGGGAGACAGGGTAAGGGGCAGAGAGAGGGGAAAGGGACAGAGAGAGAGAGAGGGAGACACAGAATCCAAAGCAGTCTTCAGGCTCTGAGGGGTCAGCAAAGAGCCTGATGTGGGGTTCAAACCCATGAACCATGAGATCATAACCTGAGCCAAAGTTGGACGCTCAACCAACTGAGCCACCCAGATGCCCCAGAATATTTTAAATTATGTTGACAAAGTACTTACAAGCAATAATTTTTGTAAATCTGTTATATAAATTTAATCATTGATTTTCAGATATTTATAGATATCTTATGTTTGCTTATTCAACATTGTGTGGGTTTGTAGTCACCTAATATCTGTGTTAAAACAAAATGTGTGTGTATGTGGGTATCTGTACTTTATCTTAAATATAAGGTCTCTTACTTCATAATATGTCTTTCTTTAGAGTTAATTCTCTCACTGTTCATACATGATAGATCAGTGAAATTGGATTATGTGTGATAAAGAGCTCAAGGGATAACATTGAACAGATCTGCAGAGATCTCAGGACATTTGACATGGTTAATGAAAGAGCTTTTTAAGCCACTCACATATTGTTTTAAATCCCATTGACATTACTTAAACTCTGTGCCTCCATTTATTAAGCTGCAAAATTGAAAAGCTTTTGTCTACAATACTAAGTTGCTGCAGGATGAAGTGAGCTTATATGTACTTTTATATTTAACTACATCTTTACTTACCTTCACCTCTTTTCAACATGTGCACTTGAAACCAGTTTTTCCTTTCCTTTATTGAGTGAGCAATTTCCAAATGAATTAATTAGTGAATGAACAAAGGAACTTTAAAGCATTTAGAGGGAAAACTCGCAGTAGTAATATCCAAAGATAACTTTTAGACTGGGAAAAATATTACAATACATGTGATATTATAAAGAGTACTTTCCTTAGTATTCAAAATGCTCATACAAATTAAAAACATAAAAACAGATGACACAGGAAAATGAGGGAAGGCTGTAAAAAGAAAATTCACCCAAGAGAAAATGCATACTATTAATAAACATATGGAAATATATTGAGTGTCTTCAAAGGGAAATTTAAGTAAAGCCTTCTAATTTCTCACCAGTTATTTTCATTATTCCTCCTAAATATCTGTCAAATTGGTCCTGTTAATTCTACTCTCACTTCCCGGAATTGTATTTGTTTTCCCTTCGTCTCTTTCCTGTGTTAGTATAATAACAGCTTACTCGTGTTCTTTTTTCTAGCCTTCTGACTTGCAATGTAGGTTTGCCCACAAAAGTTTCTATAAAATGTGATCATCTCACCAACCTACTTTAAACTCATTAATGAGTACTTAGTAAACTTGATGTCAAGTTATTTCTCTGGAATTATTTTCCAGTATGTGGTTAAACATACTTCTACCCTGACTTCCTATCCGTTCTATTTTCTTTTTTTTTAATTACTCAAACATACATATGCTGTGCCCCACATGTTGTACTGTACTCCAGGAATATTCTCCCTACTTCTGCCTAGCTAATATAATTCTCATATCACTTCTTTCAGATGGGAAGACCGTTTCCCCCCAACCCCGTTATTTGTTTTTATTATGTGCTTCCATATCACCTATCAGAATGGTTACTCCATTGTAGTTATTTGTATTATTACTAATCACTTGCTTCCCTGATGTATGAATTTTTCAAGTATAGGGACTATGGAAACAGTGTTTTAATCACCTTTAGTGTTTGTTCCACTGTGTAACATTTCCAACATATTGAATGGCATAATAAATAATCTATTATGATCATCAAATAGATAACTAATGGATGTAATATATATCTGAAGACATCATTTTAACTGATGGATATAAAATATGAATTTTAGTGCCCAGGGAATATTTATATAAATCAGTTATATATCACGTCAAAAAGAAAACCTCAATACATTTCAGTAAGAAAACACTATATGGGCTATATTTCATGACCAAAATATCATAAAACTGTAAATAGAAATTAACCAGAAATAATCTGACAACCAGAAATTGTTAAATACTATGAAAATCTCTTGAGTTAAAAAGGAAATGACAATTGAAATTACAGATTCTTTGCAAATTAATTGATTTTAATGAAATTTCAAAAATTATGCGCTCTGGTCAAAGCTGTACTCAGAACAAATTTATAGCCTTTACGTTTCTTTATAAAGTTTGCTTATGTATATTGAGAGAGAGAGTGCACACACATGAGCAGGGGAGGTGCAGAGAGAGACAGGGATAGAGAGAATCCCACACAAGCTCCATACTGTCACACCTTTCTTTTCTTTTAGATAAACCGCAGGAGAAAGAAGAGTGATAATTTTTAAAGAAAGCATTTGATTCCAGGATATTTAAAAAGAATATACAAAACAAAAATAAAAAAACTACTAGAGAAGAAGTTCAAAAATAAAATTTTAAGTTAATGGGTTGGAATAACATGATTTATTAATAATCTAACATAATGGATATTTAAAAAATAAAATTACAAAAAATTTTGGGAATTTTAATTTACTCTAAAGAAAACAAATACTTAAGGATGAAATAGATTATAATCACAGGTAGATTGGAGCTTAGAATTAGGAGAATGGTGTTTTCAATTTCATGAATGCAGTGTTCATTTCTATATTAATAGTTTGAGAATTTAGATTAAGTATATTATTTCATTGGAAACTTGTATTATAAAAACTAATGTAGGCTTTGAAGGAGAGCTGTGAGGTCCAAGATACTGGGAAGGAACTAGAATCAGATAGACATTTATGTTGAATCTCTGGTTTTACCTTTTCTTTCCATGTTGGATATATCAGGGAGAAAAACCAAAAACAACCATTAGTTCTAAATAATCAAATTAACACAAAGAGGATACACTCAAACTGTCCCTATAATACACAACAATTAGACCTCTGTAAATGTAGATTCAAAAAGGTTAGTTGCACACTGGACAGTCTCACATTTTCAATATAAGGTGTATGTGGTCTTACATCTAGAACAATTAAATATATAGCCTGACATTTGTAAAAATAAAAAATTGAGAGTACATCTCCCTCAGAAAGGAAAAACTTAAAACACTAGATACCAACTATAAGGCTTGGCTTCCTATGAAGTATGTCAGCAGGTATAAAGAGAAATTATAAGGTCTTGCTTCCATAAAGACATATGTATATAAAAATTTTCCTAAAGGAAATGTAGAACTAAACAAGTAAATAAAATTTAAAGTGTGGCCACACTGCTAGCATTTGTGTTGTTTTTATGATTATTGAATGCAGAGAGAGGACTGTGGACTCTGGAGAGCTAAAGGGCTGAATTTGTCTTCATCTTTAAGTGATTTCTTTTTTCATTTCTCTGAGAGACACAACAGAAATAGCTGGCTATGGTCATCAAGTCCCCGATTTAAAAAGGGACATCGTGGGCAGACCTGGCCTTCATGTTTCCAGGTCCCAGGGGAAGAGCATAGACGGAAGCTCTTGGACTCCCACCATTATTTGCCCATATCCTAATTCCAGCACCACTCACTGGCTCTGCTAAAGGTCCTGAAAGTAGGCTCAGGGCTGTTGAGCCAGAAATACCTGGACTCAGATATTCAGAATGTAGTCCAGAAGGGACACAGGAGTGAGGGCTCACTGACTACATAGATTCTATCCCAAGGGCAGATGTGCAGCTGGGGACCAAAGGTAGTCTCTATAAAATTATATTTAAAAAAATTAGGATATTATGGGAGATAATAGAAAAATATAAATCATATGCTAAATGTAAATTTTCACCAATATGTTAGAGAGGGCTTTCCAAGGAAGTAGTTATTACTGTAAAACTGAATGGATATAGATATTAGGCATAACAAGGTGTATTAAAGAGAATTCTAGGAAGATTGAGTTATATGACCGATACTTTAAGATTTATCACTTATACCCCAATAAAGTTGTTCTAAAAATAAATAACATTTTATGATAGATTAGTATAAAATATGGTGAGGGAAAGGAGGTTTAGAGAATAAAGCACTGATCACTGGCTAGAAGAACCTGAAGGATTCACATGCTATCAAGACATAAAGAAGCACATTTTGAATGGAGAAAGATGGTGAGTTTGTATTTACAGATATTATGTTTCAGATCTCCTTGAGATATACAATTGGATAGCACTCAGGAAAGAGATCAAAGTTGAAAATACTTTAGAGTTACCAGAATATACATGGAATCTGAGGCCATGAGAACATCTAGGGAGAGTGAGAAAATAATAAAAGCAACCCAAAAGAGACCCGAGGACTGAACTCTGAGTTATGCTAACATTCAGAGGACAGTTAGCAAAGGAGACTGGAAAAAGAATAAAGTAAGAGAATTAGAAATAATAGAACTAGAGTTTGGAGTCTTGAATGTCAAATGAAAAAGAGAGGAGGGAGTGGGGAACTTGAATATTTCTGATAGATCAAAATATAAGGATAGAAAACTGTCCATTAGATATGCTAACCTTGAGTTGACCCAAGCAGTAAGGGTTTTAGTATAGAGGTAAGGAATGAAAGTTATGAAGTAAATAGGCAAAGCCAGCATTGTTTGAGGACTTGGGATTTGAGTGTTGGATTAATCTGCATAATCAACTAAATAGTCTAGCTTTTCTCTACCAAACCCCTCCTTACTGGCTTATCCCATGGACATCAGGCATGGCCATGTGATAATCTTTGTCTAATGAAATGTGAGTGGAAGTTTGATTTAGGCATACTATTTCCAACAAAACCATTAAGAGTCATCAAATGGTTCCACCATGGCTCCTTTGCCCTGGCACTATCTTGACATGCATACATTACAGCTGCTACATCAGCTTGGGTCCTAGAAGGAAAGACTCCAAACCAAGATGGATGTGTAATATGAGACTTCAGAATAGGCTAGTGACAGATAATTAGAAGGAAATACTGTTGATTTTGCTGTTTGATATAAATGTGATGATTTGTAATCATACTGTGACTATTTCCTATAGAGGAAAAAGTAAATGTGTAGCAGGAGATAGAAATTCAGTCTGAATATGTAAAGTAATACTGCTAATGTAGAACAGGTTTAAAAGAGGCAATAATATAAATATGTTAAAACAGGATTATATAAGATGTAGATATATATATATACATATACATATATACATGTGTATATTTATGTATATATAAAATATGTATATTATGTGTATACAAAATATTATGTATATATAAATATAAAATAAATATATGTATAAATATGTATAAATGTATAAAAATGTATAAATATATAAATATGTATATTTATTTTATGTATATATAAAATTTTATGTATATTATTTTATGCATATATAAAATATTATGTATATATAAAATATAAAATAAATAGTATAGTATAAATAGTGAGCCAACACTATTTTTAAATGTTTCTGTGAAAATCGTACAATGAATAGATTTACCCATTTTTCTAACCTACTCTGCCTATGTCTGGTTATTCTGTTGACCCCTTAGTATTCAGGATCTAATAATGAGACTGCTAAAAGACTTAGAACATTATCAAACTTTGCTTGTAAAGTAAATTTAAGTATGTGTAAATATATGAATAGCAACTTATTTTTAAGACAAGCATAGGTTTTCCCACTTCTGTATTTCCCAGTCCTATGTGACATATTACTGCTTATCACTGAATTCTTATGATTATTGAAGCCTAATTGTGTTTTATAACCAAAAAAAAAATTGACTGTGGAGATTTATATTTCTTGATAAATTATTTCTTGTTTAAAATCTGTATTTTCCATCGGAAGCATCTTTTAGGGAAATACTACATTTTATTGGAAGCACTGTCAAGGAAAATACTACATTTTATTCAAAAGTGCTATACTAGTAACTTCCTAAAAACATTCCTATATAACCTGCTTTCTTTGATTTAAAGGACACTATTTCCAAAAATGTGACTCTATAAAGCTGACACATCTCAGTGTTCTAGTTTTCTTCCCCATCAGTGACTTTCCTATCATATGCACTCAGTTACCAAGTCCTTTTTTTTTTTAATAATGTAGTCAATAGTGCAACCTTAACCACTTATTAGAAAATCAAGCTATGTTCTTTCCACTTCATACATCATCAACAGCAATAAAAATTCCAAGATCAGGATGTTTCTGGCAGCATTTTGACACCGCATTAGGTGGAAAAAAAAAATCTAACTTGCTTTTTAGATGTTCACAGCTCAGCATTGATGATAATAATGCAATTGTTTTTTTCTTCTGTGAAATAAGTAGAACTGATTTCTGTGACTTATCAGGCTGAACGTATGTGCGGTGAAAGAGTGCTATTTGAAGTCTGACAGGAAACCTTTCTGATCACAGTTCTACTCCTCAAATTATGTAATTTATTCAAGATAATGGAACTTGCAATGCTGTTAGTGATAATGGAAAATATTTATTTATGAAAACTGACTAGTCTATACAGGCTATATGTAGGAATGCTTGATTTAACTTCTTTCATTTTACTTGCTAAGTGGGACAAAGTTTTCTTCCCTCTCACGACTATGTTTATGTTTCTTTTCACTCCTGGTTGAAAAAAATCTGTTTTGTTGTTGCTAGAATAATCATATTAAAATCTGTTCACATTAGCAACAAAAAATATTCTGAGCGGTTGCTCCATATTTTTATGGTTTCCACTTCCCACATTGTCCCAAGGATAGCATCAAGACATGAGTTATAGGATAAAAGTGAGGAGGGCAGAAGGATAGAAAACAATAGAGCATAGAGGAAGAAGCTAAGCAGAAACTAAGGGATACTCAGGGCCTACCATGAAGCTGTACAGATTAAAAGGTAACCCTAGAGGAAATAATGTTTGGCTTAAATCTGTGGAATGATTAGATGTTAATAGCCAACAAATAATAAGGCTGTTTGCTAAATACTAAGTTTGATTTAGATAACGGACAGTGCCTGTATATAATGGAAGGGTTGCGTATGCAAGAAAGTCAGATACCCAGAGTGATAAATTAAAACCAAAATTAAATATATATTATATCATAAATATAAATATAAGTAGTCTTGTTCTTCTACTTTAGACATTCACAATCTGAGACATTTTCTCTGATACAGATACACAGATATGCAGGAATACTATGAAATGGTTGTATATACTCCTCCCTCAAAAATCAGTTTAGAAGTCGAGTCACAATATAGGTCACAATTATATATGTGGATCACTAGAGCTCTCTGAATACCTCTAAATACCTTCATAAAGAACAAGTATGATTTTTTTTTTCTTTTTAAATTTACATCCAAGTTAGTTAAAATGTAGTGCAACAATGATTTCAGGGGTAGATTCCCTGATGCCTCTTACCCATGTAGCCTATCCCCCGTCACACAACTCCTACAGGAACCCTCTATTTGTTCTCCATATTTAAGAGTTTCTTATGTTTTGTCCCCCTCCGTGTTTTTATATTATTTTTGCTTCCCTTCCCTTGTTGTCATCTGTTCTGTGTCTTAAAGTCCTCATATGAGTAAAGCCTTATGATACTTGTCTTTCAGTGACTGACTTATTTCACTTAGCGTAATACACTCTAGTTCCATCCACATAGTTGCAAATGGCAAGATTTCTTTCTTTTTGATTGCCAAGTAATACTCCATTGTATATATGTACCATCTCTTCTTTATTCATTCACCCATCGATGGACATTTCGGCTGTTTCCATACTTTGGCTATTGTTGATAGAGTTAATATAAACGTTGGGGTGCATGCGCCCCTTCAAAACAGCACCTCTGTATCCCTTGGATAAATACCTAGTAGTGCATTTGCTGGGTCGTAGGGTAGTTCTATTTTTAATTTTTTGAGGCCCCTCCATACTGTTTTCCAGAGTGGCTGCACCAGTTTGCATTGCCACCAGCAGTGCAAAAGAGATCCTCTTTCTCTGCATCCTCGCCAACATCTGTTGTGGCCTGAGTTGTTAATGCTAGCCATTCTGACAGGTGTAAGGTGGTATCTCATTGTGGTTTTGATTTGTATTTCCCTGATGATGAGTGATGTTGAGCATTTTTCCATGTGTCGGTTAGCCATCTGGATGTCTTCTTTGGAGAAGTGTCTATTCATGTCTTCTGCCCATTTCTGCACTGGATTATTTGTTTTTTGGGCGTTGAGTTTGATAAGTTCTTTATAGATTTTGGATGCTCACGCTTTATCTGATAGGTCATTTGCAAATATCTTCTGCCATTCTGTCGGTTGCCTTTTCGTTTTACTGATTGTTTCCTTCACTGTGCAGAAGCTTTTTATTTTGATGAGGTCCCAGTAGTTTATTTTTGCTGTTGTTTCCCTTGCCTATGGAGACATGTTGAGTAAGAAGTTGCAGCAGCGAAGTCAAAGAGATTTTGCCTGCTTTCTCCTCAAGGATTTGGAGTATCCAAATGTCTTACATTGAGGTCTTTCATCCATTTGGAGTTTATTTTTGTGTATGGTGTAAGAAAGTGGTCCAGGTTCACTTTTCTGCATGTTGCTGTCCGGTTTTCTCAGCGCCACCTGCTGAAGAGACTGTCTTTATTCCACTAAATATTTTTTCCTGCTTTGTCAAAGATTAGTTGGCCATATGTCTGTGGATCCATTTCTGGGTTCTCTATTCTGTTCCATTGATCTGAGTTTCTGTTTTCATGCCAGTACCATACTGTCTTGATGATTACAGCTTTGTAATATGTCTTGAAGTCCAGGAGTGTGATGCCTGCAGCTTTGGTTTTCTTCTTCAAGATTGCTTTGGCTATTCAGGGTCTTTTTTGGTTCCACACAAATTTTAGGATTGTTTGTTCCAGCTCTGTGAAGAATGCTGGTGTTATTTGGATAGGTATCGCATTGAATATGTAGATTGCTTTGGGCAGTATCGACATGTTAACAGTATTTGTTCTTCTAATCCATGAGCATGGAATATTCTTCCATTTTTTGTGTGTCTTCTTCAGTTTCTTTCATAAGTTTTCTATAGTTTCCAGTGTAGAGATTTTTTTGTGTCTTTGGTTAGGTTTGTTCCTAGTTATTTTGTGGGTTTTGGTGCAATTGTAAATGGGATTGATTCCTTGATTTCTCCTTCAGTTGCTTCACTATTGGCGTATAGAAATACAACCGATTTCTGTGCACTGATTTTATATCCTGTGACTTTGCTGAATTCATGGGTCAGTTCTAGCAGTTTTTTGGTGGAACCTTGGGTTTTCCATGATAGAGTATCTTGTCATTCACAAAGAGTGAAAGCTGGACTTCCTCCTGGCTGATTTGGATGTCTTCTATTCCTTTGTGTTGTCTGATTGCTGAGGCTAAGACTTCCAATACTATGTTGAATAACAATGGCGAGAGTGGACATCCCTGTCTTGTTCCTGAACTTAGAGGGAAAGCGCTCAGTTTTTCCCCATGGAGGATGATATTAGTGATGGGTCTTTCATATATTGGTGTTATGCTCTTGAGGTATGATCCTTCTATCCCTACTTTCTTGGGGGTTTTTATCTAAATAGATGTTGTATTTTGTCAAATGCTCTCTCTGCATCTATTGAGAGGATCATGTGGTTCTTGTCCTTTCTTTTATTGATGTGATATGTCACATTGATTGTTTTGTGGATATTGAACCAGCCCTGCATCCCAGGTGTAAATCCCACTTGATCACGGTGAATAATTCTTTTATTGTATTGTTGGATCCAGTTGGCTAGTATCTTGTTGAGGATTTTTGCATCCAGGTCCATCAGGGAAATTGGTCTATAGTTCTCCTTTTTAGTGGGGTCTTTGTCTGGTTTTGGAATAAAGGTAATGCTGACTTCGTAGAAAAAGTTTGGAAGTTTTCCTTCCATTTCTGTTTTTTGGAGCAACTTCAAGAGAATAGGTGTTAACTCTTCTTTAAATGTTTGGTAGAATTCCCCTGGAAAGCCATCTGGCCCTGGACTCTTGTTTTTTGAGAGGTTTCTGATTACTGATTCAATTTCTTTACTGATTATGGGTCTGTTCAAATTTTCGATTTCTTCCTGTTTCAGTTTTGGTAGCTTATATGTTTTTAGGAATTTTTCCACTTCTTCCAGATCGCCCATTTTATTGGCATATAATTGCTCATAATAATCTCTTGTTTGTAGTTCTGCAGTGTTGGTTGTGATCTCTCCTCTTTCATTCTTGATTTCTTTACTTGGTTCCTTTTTTTTGCTTTAGATCAGAATGGCTAAGGGTTTATCAATTTTGTTAATTCTTTCAAAGAACCAGCTACTGGTTTCGTTGATGTGTTCTATTCTTTGTTTATTTTTTTGTTTTTTTCCCAATAGCATTGATTTCCAGTCTAATCTTTATTTCTTGTCTTCCGCTGGTTTTCGGTTTTATTTGCTGTTCTTTTTCCAGATCTTTGAAGTGTAAGGTTAGGTTGTGTACCTGAGACCTTTCTTCTTTCTCTAGGAAGGCCTGGATTGCTACATGCTTTCCTCTTATGGCCACCTTTGCTTCAGCTCAGAGGTTTTAGGCTGTGGTGTTATCATTTCCATTGGCTTCCAAATACTTTTTAATTTTCTCTTTAACTTCTTGGTTAACCCATTAATTCGTTAGTTAGTTGTTCTGTAGCCTCCAAGTATTTGTTATTTTTCCAAATTTTTTCTTGTGGTTGATTTCAAGTTTCATAGCATTGTGGTCTGAAAATATGCACACTATGGTCTCAGTCTTTTTGTACTTGTTGAGGGCTTATTTGTGTCTCAGTATGTGATCTATTCTGGAGAATGTTCCATGTGCACTCGAGAAGAATTTGTATTCTGCTGCTCTAGGGTGAAATGTTCTGAATATATCTGTTAAGTTCATCCAGTCAAGTGTGCCATTCAAAACCATTGTTTCCTTTTTTACTTTCTGTTTAGATGATGTGTGCATTGTTGTTAGTGGAGTGCTGAAGTCCCCTACTATTATGGTATTATTGTCAATGAGTTTCTCTGTATTTGTAATTAATTGATTTATGTATTTTTTGTATTTTCCCATTGAGGGCATAAATGTTTATAATTGTTTGATCTTCTTGGTGGATAGGCCCATTAATTATGATATAATGTTCTTCTTCATCTCTTGTTACTGTCTTTATTTCAAAATCTAGATTCTCTGATATAAGTATGGCTACTACAGGTTTATTTGCTTTTTTTTTTTTCTTGGCCACCATTAGCATAATAGCTGATTCTCCATCCTTTTACTTTCAATCTGAAGGTGTCTTTAGGTCTAAAGTGGATCTCTTGTAAACAACATATAGATGGATTTTAGTTTCTTGTCCATTCTGTTACCCTATGTCTTTTGATTGGAATATTTAGTCCATTGACATTTAAAGTGAGTACTGAAAGATATGAACCTACTGCCATTGTGTTGCCTGTAGACTTGGAGTTTCTAGTGGTGTTCTCTGCTCCTTTCAAGTCTTTGTTGCTTTTGGTCTTTTTCATTTTGTTTTGTCTTTTCTCCCCTTAGAGTCCTCCTTAAAATTTCTTGCAAGACAGGTATAGTGTTTATAAACTCTTCGTTTTTGTTTGTCTGGGAAACTCTTTATCTCTCCTTCTATTTTGAATGAGCCTTGCTGGATAAAGAATTCTTGGCTGCCTATTTTTTTCCAGTTCAGCACGTTGAATATATCCTGCCACTCCTTTCTGGCCTGCCAGGTTTCTGTGGATAGGTCTGCTGCAAACCTGATCTGTCTTCCTTATAGGTAAGGACTTTCTTTTTTCCCTTGCTGCTTTCATAATTTCTTTCCTTGTGTGTGTATTTTGTGAATGACTATTATATGCCTTGTTGATGGTTAGTTTTTGTGGAATTTAATGGGAGTTCTCTGTGCTTCCTGAATTTTGATGTCTGTTTCTTTCCCTAGGTTAGGAAAGTTTTCTGCTATGAATGCTCACATAAACCTTCTACCCAGCTCTCTCTTCTTCCTCTGGGACCCCTATGATTCAGATGTTATTCCTTTTTAATGTGTCACTGAGTTCTCTAATTCTTATATCATGCTCTTCGGCCTCCTTTTTTTTTTTCTGTTTCATTATTCTCCATAAGTTTGTCCTCTGTCTCACTGATTCACTGCTCTGCTTCATCCATCCTTGCCACCGTGGCAACCATTCGAGGTTGCATCTTAGTTATAGCATTTTTAATTTTGTCCTGACTAGATTTTACTTCTTTTATCTATACACATAAGGATTCTATGCTTTTTTCAACTCCAGCTAGTATTCTTATTATTGTGATCTAAATTCTGGTCCAGATATCTTGTTGATATCTGTGTTGACTACGTCTCTGGCTATTGTTTCTTCCTCTTCTTTCTTTTGGGGTGAATTCCTTTATTTCATCATTTTGGAGGAAGAAAAAGAATTAATAAAGTAAAAAAATTAAATTAAAAAAATTGAAAACAACACACAAAAAATCAAACAAAGGAAGCTAGATTCTAAATGTGTTTGGGTCTCGTTGTTTAAAGAAGCTTGATAGAGAAAAAAAGGAAAGAAAAGAAAAAAAGGAAAAAAGTAGGAAAACATTTAAAATTTTAAAAAGATGATACAATAAAATAGAAAAAAATGAAATGAAAGTAGACAAAAAATTTACAAATAATAAAAAATACATTAGGAAAAAAGTAAAGAAAATTCTTTTTTGTAAAAACTGGAAATAAAAATCAATTTTTTCTCTTTCTGTGTCAACAAATAATAAAACAAAAAAATGAATAGATGGACAAACAGAATGAAATCCGAATGAAATTGCATCGATTCCCCTAGAAGTCAAACTATGAAGCACTTTATAGATGGTAAACAAGCAGATGGAGAGACTTGTGGTGTTCTTCTAGGGCTTAGTTTGTGCAGTTGGATGGGGGTTGGTGTAATGGCTCCATTCTCCACTCGGTGGCGTTGCTTAACTTACCAGGGTGGATCAGTGTGGTGTGAATATGGATGTATGTGCATGCGTGGGAGAGGTAAAAGTGGCATTACCCACCTTCCCAGTCTCTAGCATCAGAGCTCTGTGCTCTTGCCAACCTGCAATCAAGCACCCCTCCTTTGTCTCTGGCTTCCACCCACTCTCTGCTTCTACGCTGTCCCTGGCCAAGCCATCAGCCTGCCAAGCAGTACCTCTGTCCCGAATTTATCTCAGATGGGGCTCATTTGAGGGCCCTGCAGCTTTGACCCACTCAGATTCTCTGGAGGGGGGGCTCACCAAGCAATGGCCGGTGCTAGCTTGCCCCCTGGGAATGCTCACACAACCGCACTGCTGCCAAAGCCCTGAGACTGCAGCCAGATGCCAGCCCATCCCAGAAAATTTTTGTGTGATCTTGTAGCAGCAGCAGTTCAGGGACTATGGTAAATCACAACAGGCATCTGCCACTAGGCTTCACTGCACCTTAGCGACCTTGATCCATCACCAGCAAACGTGGCTGTAATATGGGGTCCACTGGGACTTTTGCCTGTGAGGAGGGTACATAGCCTCTACCAAATATCGTCCTGGCAGGGAACTGCCTCTTCCCATGTGGCCCGAGGATGCCAAGGACTCTGCCATCTGCTTCTGGGGATTTCCTTTTCCCACCAGAGCACCTCCACGTATCCAGCCACATAGTTTCTGACTGTGCGCTCCCCTGTTTTATAGTCTTAATGGTGTTGAAACCCTCTCCTTTCCCCTTCTCCCTTTCTTGTTCAGTTCCTTGTGGGTGTTTCCCCTCTTTCTCTTTCACTCCAGCTGCTTTTGGGCGGAGTGCTTTTCCTATACTCTCCCCCTTCTCTGTTCTCTCTCAGCAAACAAAAAACAGCTCCCTACCTTCCGTGGCTTCTGTCTCCCCCAGTTTACCTCTCTGCACCACATACCTGCCAAATTCTGTGGTTCAAGTTGTGCAGATTGTTGTATTAATCCTCAAGTCAGTTTTCCTGGTGTGCAAGTTGGTTTGGTGCTGATCTAGTTGCATTTCAGGGACAAGAGCAGTAGCGAACTTCTATGCTGCTATGCCATCTTGGCTGTTCTCTCACCAATAGAGCCCCAAGGGGAGTTTATTTTTAAAATATTTATCAAGTTGCTCTGAAGGCTAATAGTGCTAATCTTTATGATGATCATTTAAAAAAAATAGTTATCTGGACTTTTCAAGTTAAGTCAAAATCTTCGTAACATGAATCAGAATCAAGAAAATCTTAGATTTGTCTTTAGATAGAAACAAATTTACATATAAAACTTTAAGTGTTTATTTTGCACAATTCTCTTTTCCAGAATGCTAACACTTATAATAAAGTATGTTTTATTTGCTGTCCGTATGAAGTGAGAGAAACAAATATATAGGCAGCTTGTTTTAATTTGTTCTATGAGGACACAAGATACCATTTTTGGAGTATTGTAGTAAATGAAGGTCTTAATAGGTTGGTCAGCTAATATTTTTTTCACCTATTTTACTTTTTAAGAAACTCTTTTTTTTTAATGTAATCTCTGTGCCTAGTGTGGGGCTCCAACTCACTATGACCCCTAGATCAAGCTGTTGATATACTGCAATTCCACTAACTGAGCCATCCAGGCACCCCTTAAGAAACTCTTAATGAGTAATAATTGTGTTCAGAAAACAATGCCAATACCATTATAAATATGAGACAACATAAATGCCTGATTGGTATACTCTATCTTGGAAAAGTCTTCCAGATTATGATCATCCTGTACTTGTATATGAAGGACTCATTTTTCACCCTTGCTTATGTGTCCTCTTCCCGATAATAGCTTGGTCTATTGTGACTCTTAGTGACTAAAATAGCACCTTTTCCTCCTTACTGTAAACTGATGTGTCACATTTTTCTCCACTTTCCCTCACTATATTTTATTTCTTGAGTTGAGTAAATTGCATTTCAAATAATCATATATATATATATATATATATATATATATATATATATATATATATACACACATCTAAGTTTCCTTTTCCCACTGATACTTTTTCCCGGTGCTTGGCTTCTTTTTGCTGAATGTGGAAAATCCTTTATCTTATCTACAAAAGTCATTGATATGTCCTCAATTTTCTCTAATTAAACAAGCTTTTTCTGACAATTATTCTTGAAATGTCATTAAAATGATTGTCGTTGTTTAGTTTGATCCTTAATCTTAAAGCAATGTTATTTTCTATAATGAGCTAAGAATATTTTTATGAATTAGCCTTGTAACTTAAAAACTTTCTCCTGGGGCGCCTGGGTGGCGCAGTCGGTTAAGCGTCCGACTTCAGCCAGGTCACGATCTCGCGGTCCTCGAGTTCGAGCCCCGCGTCAGGCTCTGGGCTGATGGCTCAGAGCCTGGAGCCTGTTTCCGATTCTGTGTCTCCCTCTCTCTCTGCCCCTCCCCCGTTCATGCTCTGTCTCTCTCTGTCCCAAAAATAAATAAAAACGTTGAAAAAAAAAAGAAAAAAAATTAAAAAAAAAAACTTTCTCCTTTTTGTTTGTGTATGTGGGCATGGGCTAAATGGGCAAGGGGCATTAAGGAGGACACTTGTTGTGATGAGCATTGGATGTTATATGTATGTGTTGAATCACCAAATTCTGCTCCTGAAAGCATCATTACACTATATGTTAACTAACTTGGATGTAAATTAAAAATAATTAAAAATCTTAAAAATAAACTTTTCTCTTTCTTTTTGATTGGCATACGTATGTGGATTGGAAACTTCTTGTAGAGATGTTGTTTTCAAAAGTTTGTGGAAGCTAGTGTGCCTGGGTGTCTCAGTCGGTTGAGCGTCCGACTTCAGCTCAGGTCATGATCTCGTGGTCCGTGAGTTAAAGACCCCCATCAGGCTCCATGTTGACAGCCTGGATCCTACTTCAGATTCTGCATCTCCCTCTCTCTCTTGCCCTCCCCTGCTCATGCTCTGTCTCTCTCCCTCTCAAAAATAAATAAAAATTAAAACAATTAAAAAAAAGAGTTTGGGCAAACCCTATGATAAAAAAAAATGTTTTCTAAGTGAAACTTCTAAATATAAAAGATATCATCAACTTTATATGGAGACATAGTGGAAGGGGAAAAGAAAATAAACCCTCTAGAGCCCAACCCATCAATCATCGACATTGCTGTTTCTTCTTTATATATCTTATAATTTGGATGTGAAAAGTCTAAAATAATAATGTCCAAACAGTAGAGAAATATTTTGGTAACCGAATCAGACCTTAAATGGGTCAGGACCTCAGTGAGTCTCATTACAGTACAACTCTGGTATCACATTTGTGATAATTTTTTATGTGTTAACTTGACCATGCCAAGTGTTACCCAGAATGAACATAATTTCTGAGTGTTTCTGTGAGGGTATTTCCAGATGATGTTAGAATTTGAATCAGTAGACCCAGTACAGTAGATTTCCCTCCCCCAAGTGGATGGCATCATCCAGTCTGTTGAGGGCCAGAATAGAACAAAAAGATGGTGGAAGTAGGAATTTAGTCTTTTTGCTTCCTGCCTGACTGCTTGTGCTGAGACATCAGTTTTCTCCTGCCCTTGAGCTGGGATTTACACCATCAGCTCCCTTGGTTCTCAGAGGAGTTCAAAATTAGAAACTGGAATTATATTGCTCCTTCCTGTTTCCAGCTTGCAGAAGGCAGATTGTGGGGCATCTCAGCCTCCATAATCACATAAGCTAATTCCTCATAATAAATGTCTTCATATAAATATATCCCATTAGTTCTCTTCCTCTGTAGAGCCTTGGCTAATATAACATCCTAAATCCTTTCTCAACTTTGGTCTTCTTTAAGTTAAAGGGGACACCAATTTTTCTCTCCCACCTACCTGGCAGGAAAATTGTTAGGTACCCAGGTATAGTCCATTAGATAGTACTGTTGAACTTTGAATTTTGGGGGAATGATTCAAAGGAACAAGCAAGTTTCTGATAACTTTGTAGAGGCTGTGGTAGAGATGAGATTAGCCACAGTTACCCAGCCTTGATGGCAAAAATGACAGCCTCCTGGGCAGAAATTTTTGTTCTCTATCAGTTTCTGCCTGAGTCTCTGTGAGTTTCCCAATATTCTTCCTGGGCCGCTGGAGCTCCCCAAACTCCCTCCAATAGTTTTGTAATGAATTATTTTGTTGCAAGTTAGTCTTATTTCCAGTGTTACAATAAAAACCTTAACTGAATAATAATTTCTCATAAAATTCTAAAGTGGGTGGACAGTGCTCAAGAACTCCATTTTAATGATGGCAACTAAAGTCCCAGATTTGTAATGGATATTTTTGGTCTTGATCTCAGAATAAAATAATAATTACTCTCTTATGCCTGGAAGAAGAGGTGTAATTTTGAAATGCTATCAGTATTATAGCATTAGAATGTCATTTTGGTAAGACCATAAAAGAAATAGACATTAATGGATAATGTTCCATTCAGTCTGCTTCGAACAACTTTTCATGAACACTTACTCAGCTTCAGCACTGGGTTTAAAAATGATAAAGCAAGTATTACACTTTTCCTCACAAAGTTTAGAGACCTGAATAGAAGCATACACTATAATAGTCATAATACAACATAAAAAGAGTTGTAATTGAGGTATTGTATAGCTTTTGGTGAGGGCATAAAGTTCAGGGATAGTGTAAAAGAAAGAAGAGAAATATTTTTTCTGTCTAAACCCGAGGCAGTGAAGGATGCTGGAAAAAGTGATAATAGCCTTAAAACGAAGAGTCTAAAGGCAGAAGTAGTAAGATTATGGAACAGAAATAAAAGGATGAAAATCTAAGAGCCTACATCTGTATTTTTATGACTTCTGTCTGTTATGATCAACCAATTTGTTCAGTATCTATCAAAGGTACATAAAATAGACCCAGATGATGGTGGTCACTGGATAGGATTGAGTATTAAAGGAGACCCCCCCAAAAACAGAAAGGGCCACCAACATCACACTGAATAGTTTCTCAGTAGTGTCTTAGCTCCCATGATCATTTTTCTACTCACCATGAGCATCATTTCTCTAGTGCTGTACTCTTCCTTGGATGAGCATTGCTCCTAGTTAATACATGGAGAAGCAGTTGGGTATAGCTCGGGGGTGACAGCCAGGCTTCCTGCTGTTTCACCAGGCTAAAGAGAGCCTTTCTTATTTGTTTCTTGGTTGGTTTACTGCAGACAGTACTGACTGCCAAAGACATTGTAGAGATAAAAGTTGAAGCAGAAGAATATCAGCTGATGAATTTATAAAACTGATTAAGTTTCTTAAAAGTGTGATCACACTCATAATCTCTATCGGGATCTTACTCACCTTTACTTTCATGTCCAATAATGTTTGTTTTTTAAATAGTTTTTTCACATTTCAAAATCCTAGGCAACATTTTTGAAAATCTTGGAATCCAAAAGAAGGAGTATTTACAAAAGTATTATTATTATTTTGCAATGGTGTAGTGAAACCATCTTGCTTGGGACATCACTAGTGGAATTTTCAGGGGACTAGCCTGAAGTTGATCTCAGTTGTTTACTTCATTTTGGTAGGCAGCAAAAGTTAATATGACTAGAGAATGAATTCTTAAAGGACATTATAAAGGAACCATTACAAATCTTGTATAAATATCTAATTACATAAAGATAGTAGTAGCTAATTTATTAAAGGCCATGATATGATCTTTCATATCATATTCTGTTATTAAAGTACATGGCTTAAATATTTCTATGATATTTTGTTAGCTTTGTGTGAATTATGGCATATTCTCTATATGAGCAAATTTGTAATTATTTTAAATTAGTGTATATTTTATGTCTCCCAAACAACCTTAGATAACCTCATAGGTGGCATGAATTAATGCTATTTCCTTGTAATTTCTATATTTATTTATTTTCTTATCTGTTCCTCAAACATTTCCTAGAATATGTTCTGCCTATGAACCCCAAATCATCTGATTGCTACTGGTGTCACAGTGAAATTAGACTATCTACTAAAGAGACAAGCAAAATTTTTTTAGTTATATATATAAACCAAGCTACCAGGGCACGTCTGAATTTTCTCAAATTTTTAGTGATCAGTTGTAGTAGATGTGAAACAGAAAGAGGAGCTTGATTTTTAGAGTGAATATTGACTTTGGTGCTGTCGGAACAAAACAAATCTTGTTTTGACTTGTATGTGAGCACATTTGCTATGTAAAACACAGATGGAGAGAAAATAAGAAATAGCAGAATGTCATCTTGAGAAGTCCTTTTTTGACTAAAATGACATGACAAACCCCTTTAGAGCATAAACGTAAAATTAAAAAAAAATGGGTTCTTGGCGGAAGAGAAAATTGAAATTTAATTACTCTTACATGTTTCCTTTTTTTTTTTTTTTTTGCTGTTGCCAGTTACACCTGCGGACATAGGTAGTAACTCCAGCCTCCAACTAAATCACGCAAGCACATCACTCCAATATTGGGAATAGTCTGGATATTTCCTTATTGTCTAAACATAGGAGAAGAGGAAATTGAAGATAGGAAGAAATATTCAGCTAAATATTACAGATGAGTAGTAGTGGATGACATAGGGAGGTTAATTGTTTGATTCAAGTCCTCAGTTAGTCATTCTTCATTCAGAAAATAAAACCATTCTTCCCATTCCCCAATGTTGAGACTTCTGTAGTCCCATAATAATTTCACTCTAAGATTTTACATTTTTCCTTTGTTTTTAGAAAACTACCAAATATTATCTTACATCTAGCTTTCTAAATAACTTTTGAGTCTCTACTAAAGTTTGTTCTTTCCTAAGTATACATCTACCTAACTTCTTAGACACTTGAACATTTTGTAAACTACGCATAAAAAATATTTTTAGAGATTGCATTATACACAAAATTGTTAAAAATGTTCATACTCTCTTATGAGACTTCAGCACTGTGGTCAGAAAGTTAATGTGAAAATTCCAAGCTTATAAAATAAACATATATGCAAATAAGGAGATAAGAATAGATGTTAAAAATGTTTCATCTGACTCATAGGAGCTAAGTGAACCATGAAATGTGAAAATATGAAACAAATGAAACTGAGGACCAAATTCAACATGCTCTGCAACGAATAAGAGTTTTAGGGTGTTTTTGTATGTGTTTTGTTTGTTTATATTTTTCATTTCTGTCTAGAATGTATCTTCAGTGATAGATGATGTGACAAAATAACTCTCTTATCTCAATGGTCTAAATCTTGAATAAATTAGATGTGGATAGTTATGAAAATTCCATGTGATGTGCTACTGCCCTGCTTCTCTTTGGCCCTTTTCTATGCCTTGACTGTCAGTGTTCAAATCCCTTTTTCCCATTAGATGTGAAATTTTTGAGAGCAGGTACTATGTCTTAATCCGTCTTTACATTTCCAGGTACATCTAGCACATGTTGGCTCACAATAGTCAGCAAATTGTTAAATGATTAAGTGACTTGGAAAAAAAAAGTAACCAGAAGAATGTTAATAAACCTTTAATAAAAATTACCTAACTTCAGATCTTGTCCTAAAAATCTTCTCCATCTACCCTACCACTCCTGTCCTTATTTTGATGAAATGTAAGGTCCACTGTAATGGAAGGGGAGATAATATACATTTTGGCTTTGAAATTAAAGCAATCAAAAAAATAAGAGTATCGTTGAGGTAGAAATGATATTTCGAAATGGAGCTTTAAAGATGAATAGGATCCTGGGGGCGCCTGGGTGGCGCAGTCGGTTAAGCTTCCGACTTCAGCCAGGTCACGATCTCGCGGTCCGTGAGTTCGAGCCCTGCGTCAGGCTCTGGGCTGATGGCTCGGAGCCTGGAGCCTGTTTCCGATTCTGTGTCTCCCTCTCTCTTTGCCCCTCCCCCGTTCATGCTCTGTCTCTCTCTGTCCCAAAATAAATAAATAAAAAACGTTGAAAAAAAAATTAAAAAAAAAAAAAGATGAATAGGATCCTGAAAGTACTTAGATTGGAAAAAAAAAAAAAGGCACAAGCAAAAATTTGACATCATAACATTAATGTGTAAAGCAATAGCAGGAGATGTATTTGGAGCCTAGGGTAGGTATATGGGAATACCTGTGTAAATTTATACAGCAGCCTTAAATGCCAGGCAGATGAGTCTCCCTTAATTTGCTGCAGACAAATTCAGTAAATTTTTAAAGGTCATCTTGTGATATATACCAGTTTCTTTTTATTTGACTGGATTCAATGTTCAGCCTATATGTAAATATTCTGAATACAGGTAGTTATTTCCTCATTTACTATGGAGCTAACAGTATCTGATCTTAAGTTTCCGGTGTAGGCATACTTTCCTGCCTTTTTCATCTTCTTGGTATACCCAAAAAACAAATAATACAGTGAAGAAATGGGCAGAAGACATGAATAGACACTTTTCCAAAGAAGACATCCAGATGGCGAACAGACACATGAAAAGATACTCAACATCACTCATCGTCAGAGAAATACAAATCAAAACCACAATGAGGTTCTACCTCACACCTGTCAGAATGGCTAAAATGAACAACTCAAGAAACAACAGATGTTGATGAGGATGTGAAGAAAGGGAATCCCTCCTGCAATGTTAGTGGGAATGTAAACTGGTGCAGCCACTCTGGAAAATAGCATGAAGTTTACTCAAAAAATTAAAAATAGAACTATCTTACTACCTAGTAATTGGACTATGAGGCATTTGTCTAAAGGATGCAAAAATGCTGATTTGAGGGAAACATGCACCCCAATGTTTATAGCAGTGCTATCAACAGCCAGCGTATGGAAAAAGCCCAAATGTCCATCAACTAATGAATGGATAAAGATGTGATTATCTATCTATTTATCTATCATCTATCTATCTATCTATCTATCCACCTATCTGTCTTTCGCTCTATAGATATATAGTGGAATATTACTCAGCGATCAAAAAGAATGAAATCTTGCCATTTTCAGCAACGTGGAGAGAACTAGAGTGTATTATGAAAAGAGAAATAAGTCAGAGAAAGACAAATATCATATGAATCCACTCATATGTGGAATTTAAGAACCACAACAGATGAACATAGGGAAAGGGAAGGAAAAATAAGATAAACCAGAGGGAGGCAAGCCATAAGAGATTCTTAAATACAGAGAACAAACAGGGTTGCTGGAGGGGAGATGGGTGGGTAAATGGGCTAAATTGGTAGTGGCATTATGGAGGGCACTTGTTGGCATGAGCACTGGGTGTTACATTTAAGTAACGAATCTTTGGATTCTACTACTGAAATGAATATTACACTATATGTTAACTAGATTTTAAATAAATTAATTAAAAAAAAATTTTTTTAAAAAAACAGTGTTTATGAATGTACTTTTAAAGTGTATTTATTTACTTTGAGAGAGAAAGAGAGAGCAGGAGAGGGGCAGATAGGGAGAGAGAATCCCAAGGAGCCTGTGTACACTCAGGGCAGAACCCAACACGGGACTTGATCCTATAAACTGTAAGTTACAGAGATTCGAGCACCCAGTACTGAAGTATAGAGTGGTTCAAGTAGCTCTACAGATTCTTAGAATAAGGCGTGATATGTTCTTTTTAACTTCGTAGGCTCAGAGAAGCCAAGATCCAACTCAGGATTTGGAATAATCCCTTGGGTCATATTTTTATTTTATTTTATTTTATTTTAATTTATTTTAATTTATTTTAATTTATTTTATTTTATTTTATTTTTATTTTATTTTATTTTATTTATATTTTGGAGTGTCAAATCTTTTTTATTATGCATTGCATCTTTCAAAATCATCTTTGTTTACAGTTTCTGGGTTTTTTTAATTTATTTATTGTTTAATTTACATCCAAGTTAGTTAGCATATGGTGCAACAATGATTTCAGGAATAGATTCCTTAATGCCCTTACCCATTTAGACCATCCTGCCTCACACAACCCTTCCAGTAATCCTCTGTTTGTTCTCTAAGAGTCTTTTACATTTTGCCTCCCTCCCTGTTTATATTATTTTTGCTTCCTTTCCATTATGTTCATATGTTTTGTATCTTAAAGTCCTCATATGAATGAAGTCATATGATATTTGTCTTTCTCTGACTAATTTTGCTTAGCATAGTACCCTCCAGTTCCATCCACATAGTTGCAAATGGCAAGATTTCTTTCTTTTTGATTGCCAAGTAATACTCCATTGTATATATGTACCATCTCTTCTTTATTCATTCATCCACCGATGGACATTTCAGCTGTTTCCATACTTTGGCTATGTTGATAGAGTTAATATAAACGTTGGGGTGCATGCGCCCCTTCAAAACAGCACCTCTGTATCCCTTGGATAAATACCTAGTAGTGCATTTGCTGGGTCGTAGGGTAGTTCTATTTTTAATTTTTTGAGGCCCCTCCATACTGTTTTCCAGAGTGGCTGCACCAGTTTGCATTGCCACCAGCAGTGCAAAAGAGATCCTCTTTCTCTGCATCCTCGCCAACATCTGTTGTGGCCTGAGTTGTTAATGCTAGCCATTCTGACAGGTGTAAGGTGGTATCTCATTGTGGTTTTGATTTGTATTTCCCTGATGATGAGTGATGTTGAGCATTTTTCCATGTGTCGGTTAGCCATCTGGATGTCTTCTTTGGAGAAGTGTCTATTCATGTCTTCTGCCCATTTCTGCACTGGATTATTTGTTTTTTGGGCGTTGAGTTTGATAAGTTCTTTATAGATTTTGGATGCTCACGCTTTATCTGATAGGTCATTTGCAAATATCTTCTGCCATTCTGTCGGTTGCCTTTTCGTTTTACTGATTGTTTCCTTCACTGTGCAGAAGCTTTTTATTTTGATGAGGTCCCAGTAGTTTATTTTTGCTGTTGTTTCCCTTGCCTATGGAGACATGTTGAGTAAGAAGTTGCAGCAGCGAAGTCAAAGAGATTTTGCCTGCTTTCTCCTCAAGGATTTGGAGTATCCAAATGTCTTACATTGAGGTCTTTCATCCATTTGGAGTTTATTTTTGTGTATGGTGTAAGAAAGTGGTCCAGGTTCACTTTTCTGCATGTTGCTGTCCGGTTTTCTCAGCGCCACCTGCTGAAGAGACTGTCTTTATTCCACTAAATATTTTTTCCTGCTTTGTCAAAGATTAGTTGGCCATATGTCTGTGGATCCATTTCTGGGTTCTCTATTCTGTTCCATTGATCTGAGTTTCTGTTTTCATGCCAGTACCATACTGTCTTGATGATTACAGCTTTGTAATATGTCTTGAAGTCCAGGAGTGTGATGCCTGCAGCTTTGGTTTTCTTCTTCAAGATTGCTTTGGCTATTCAGGGTCTTTTTTGGTTCCACACAAATTTTAGGATTGTTTGTTCCAGCTCTGTGAAGAATGCTGGTGTTATTTGGATAGGTATCGCATTGAATATGTAGATTGCTTTGGGCAGTATCGACATGTTAACAGTATTTGTTCTTCTAATCCATGAGCATGGAATATTCTTCCATTTTTTGTGTGTCTTCTTCAGTTTCTTTCATAAGTTTTCTATAGTTTCCAGTGTAGAGATTTTTTTGTGTCTTTGGTTAGGTTTGTTCCTAGTTATTTTGTGGGTTTTGGTGCAATTGTAAATGGGATTGATTCCTTGATTTCTCCTTCAGTTGCTTCACTATTGGCGTATAGAAATACAACCGATTTCTGTGCACTGATTTTATATCCTGTGACTTTGCTGAATTCATGGGTCAGTTCTAGCAGTTTTTTGGTGGAACCTTGGGTTTTCCATGATAGAGTATCTTGTCATTCACAAAGAGTGAAAGCTGGACTTCCTCCTGGCTGATTTGGATGTCTTCTATTCCTTTGTGTTGTCTGATTGCTGAGGCTAAGACTTCCAATACTATGTTGAATAACAATGGCGAGAGTGGACATCCCTGTCTTGTTCCTGAACTTAGAGGGAAAGCGCTCAGTTTTTCCCCATGGAGGATGATATTAGTGATGGGTCTTTCATATATTGGTGTTATGCTCTTGAGGTATGATCCTTCTATCCCTACTTTCTTGGGGGTTTTTATCTAAATAGATGTTGTATTTTGTCAAATGCTCTCTCTGCATCTATTGAGAGGATCATGTGGTTCTTGTCCTTTCTTTTATTGATGTGATATGTCACATTGATTGTTTTGTGGATATTGAACCAGCCCTGCATCCCAGGTGTAAATCCCACTTGATCACGGTGAATAATTCTTTTATTGTATTGTTGGATCCAGTTGGCTAGTATCTTGTTGAGGATTTTTGCATCCAGGTCCATCAGGGAAATTGGTCTATAGTTCTCCTTTTTAGTGGGGTCTTTGTCTGGTTTTGGAATAAAGGTAATGCTGACTTCGTAGAAAAAGTTTGGAAGTTTTCCTTCCATTTCTGTTTTTTGGAGCAACTTCAAGAGAATAGGTGTTAACTCTTCTTTAAATGTTTGGTAGAATTCCCCTGGAAAGCCATCTGGCCCTGGACTCTTGTTTTTTGAGAGGTTTCTGATTACTGATTCAATTTCTTTACTGATTATGGGTCTGTTCAAATTTTCGATTTCTTCCTGTTTCAGTTTTGGTAGCTTATATGTTTTTAGGAATTTTTCCACTTCTTCCAGATCGCCCATTTTATTGGCATATAATTGCTCATAATAATCTCTTGTTTGTAGTTCTGCAGTGTTGGTTGTGATCTCTCCTCTTTCATTCTTTTTTAAAAAAATTTTTAACGTTTATTTTTTGAGAAAGAGAGAGAGAGAGAGCGAGCACAAAGAGGAGAGGGAGACACAGAATCCCAAGCAGGCTCCAGGCTCTGAGCTGTCAGCATAGACCCTGACGCGGGGCTTGAACTCACAAATTGTGAGATCATTAGCTGAACCAAAGTCTGTCACTTAACCTACTGAGTCACCCAGGCGCCCCTCTCCTCTTTCATTCTTGATTTTATTTATTTGGGTCCTTTTCTTGTTACTCAAACGGGCTAGGGGTTTATCAATATTATTCATTCTTTCAAAGAACCAGCTCCTGGTTTTACTGATCTGTTCTAATAGTTTTTTTGCTTGTTTGTTTGTTTATTTGTTTCGATAGCCTTGATTTCTGGTCTAATCTTTATTATTTCCTGTCGTCTGCTGGTTTTGGGTTTTATTTGCTGTTCTTTTTCCATCTCTTTGAAGTGTAAGGTTAGGTTGTGTATCTTAGACCTTTCTTCCTTCTTTGGTAAGGCCTGGATTCCTATATACTTTCTTCTTATGACTGATTGCCTTTGCTGCATCCCAAAGGCTTTGGGCTATGGTGTTTTCATTGGCTTTGATATACTTTTTAATTTTCTCTTTACCTTCTTAGTTAGTCCATTCATTCTTTAGTAGGATGGTCTTTAGTCTCCAAGTATTTGTTATCTTTCCACATTTTTTCTTGTGGTCGATTTTGAGTTTCATAGTGTTGTGGTATGAAAATATGCACAGTATGATCTCTTTTTGTACTTGTTGAGGGCTGATTTGTTTCTCAGTACGTGATCTATTCTGGAGAATTTTCCATCTTCACTAGAGAATATTGTGCATTCTGCTGCTTTAGAATAAAAATATTCTGATATATCTGTTAAGTCCATCCAGTCAGTATATCATTCAAAGCCATTGTTTCCTTGTTGATTTTCTGTTTAGATGATCTGTCCATTGTTGTAAGTGGGGTGTTGAAGTCCCCTACTATTATCGTATTATTATCAATGAGTTTATGCTTGTGATTGATTTATATATTTGGGTGCTATCACATTTGGAGCATAAATGTGTACAATGGTTAGGTCTTCTTGGTGGATAGTCCTCTTAATTTTGATACAGTGCCCTTCATCTCTTGTTACAGTCTTTATTTTAAAACCTAGATTTTCTGATATAAGTATAGCTGCTCCGCTTTCTTTTGGAGACCATTAGCATGATAGATGTTTCCCATCCTCTTATTTTCAATAGGAAGTTGTCTTTAGGTCTGAAATAGGTCTCTTGTAAACAGCATGTAGAGGGATCTTGTTTTCTCATCCATTCTGTTATTCTATGACTTTTGATTGGAGCTTTTAGACCATTGACATTTATAGTGAGTACTGAAAGATAAGAATTTATTGCCATTATGTTTCCTGTAGAGTTGGAGTTTGTGGTAGAGTCCTCTGGTCCTTTCTAGTCTTTGTTGCTTTTGGTCTTTTGGTTTTTTTTGTTTGTTTGTTTTTTGTTTTTTGTTTTTTCCATCTTTTCTCCCCTGAGATCCCCCCTTAAAATATCTTGCAGGGCTGGTTTAGTGGTCACAAACTCCTTTAATTTTTGTTTGTCTGGGAAACTTTTATCTCTCCTATTTTGAATGACAGGCTTACTGGATAAAGAATTCTTGGCTGCATATTTTTCCAATTCAGCACCTTGAGTATATCCTGCCACACCTTTCTGGCCTGCCAAGTTTTTGTAGATAGGTCTGCTGAGAACCTGACCTGTCTTCCCTTGTAGGTTAAGGACTTTTTTCCTTTGCTGCTTTCATGATTCTTTCTCTTCCTGAGTATCTTGTGAATTTGACTATGATATTCCTTGTTGATAGTTGGTTTTTGTTGAATCTAATGGGAGTCCTTCTGGATTTTGATGTCTGTGTCTTTTTCCAGTAGGAAAGTTTTCTGCTATAATTTGCTCACATAAATTTTCTATCCCCGTTTCTCTCTCTTTATCTTCTGGGACCCCTATGATTTTGATGTTATTCCTTTTTAATGAGTCACTGATTTCTCTGATTTTTATTTTGTGTTCTTTTGCCTTAGTCTCCCCCTTTTTTTCTGCTTCATTATTCTCCATAAGTTTGTCCTCTATGCTCTGCCTTATCCATCCTTGCCACCATGGCATCCATTCGAGATTGCAGCTCATTTATAGAATTTTTTTTTTTTTAATTTCATCCTGATTAACTTCTTTTATCTCCACAGAAAGAGATTCTAGTCTGTTTTCAGCTCCAACTTGTATTCTTATTATCATGATTCTAAATTCTGGTTCAGACATCTTGCTTGTATCTGTGTTGATTAAGTCCCTGGCTGTCATTTCTTCCTGTTCTTTCTTTTGGGATCTATTCATTAATCATTTTGGAGTAAGAAAAGGAATTAATAATGTGAAAAAAAATAAAATTAAAAAATTAAAAACAACACAAAAATATCAAATAAAGGGGATGGTAGATCCTAGGTGTGTTTTGGTCTGGTTGTTGAAAGAAGCTTGATAAATTAGAGAAAAAAGAGAAAGATAAGAAAAAAAGAAAAAAGAAAAAAAGGAAAATGTTTGAATATTTGAAAACTGAATGCCATCGGATAGAATAAAATGAAATGATGACAGTAAAATAGAATTTCAATATTTAAAAAACAGTAAAAACATATAGTAGAACAGAAAAAATCTTTTTAATAAAGATGGTAAATAAAAATAGATTTTTTTCTCTGTATTCAGGAATAAGAAAAAAAAGAAAAGAGAAGAAAAGAAAAGAAAACGAAAAATAAGAAATTGAATAAAACGACCAGCAAATAGAATGAAGTTTGATTGAAATTACATCTGGTTTCCCTTAGAAGTCAAGCCATGAAGTACTTTATAGTCGTAAACTAAGCGGCTGGAGAGACGTGTTTGTCCAGAGCGCTGTTGACCCATTTGGGCGGGGTTTAGTGTAATGGCTCCACTCTCCACTAGATGGCGTTGCTTAACTTACTGGGGTGGATCGCTGTGTTGTGTGTAGGTGTGTATGAGCATGCACCAGAGAGTTGAAAATGGCATCATCCAGCTATCCAGTCTCTAGTTTTCGAACTCTGTGCTCTCCACGACTGGCAATCAAGCACCCCTCCTTTGTCTCTGGCTTCCATCCACACTCCCGGCTTCTACACTGTGACCAAGCCGTCCGGCTGCCAGGCGGCACTTCCGTCCTGCGTTTTATCTGAAATGGAGCTGTGTTTCCCGACCCCTCACTTCTGAGGGACTGTGGCTTTGACCCACTCAGACCTTCTGGGCGAGGGTGTCGCTGAGCAATGGCTGGGTGCCTTCCTACCCCCGGGAACTTTCTCAAGACCGTGCTGCTGCCAATGCCCAGAGACTGCGGCTGGGTGCCAGCCCACCCCAGAAAAAGTTCCTGCCATCTTGTAGCAGCAGCGTTTCAGGGTTTTTGGAAAAATCACAACACACGTCTGGTGCCAGGTTTCACCCTTAACGTCCTTTTTCCAGCACTAGTGAATGTGGTTGTTCTCAGGGGTCTGCTGGGATCTTTTTCTGTGGAGTAGCTGCACAGCCTCTACCAAGTGTCTTCCCAGCAGGGGAACTGCCTCTCCCTGTGTAGCCCTTGGACCTCGCGGTCTGCTCCTGAGGATTCGCCCTTCCCACCAGAGCACCACCAGGTATCGAGCTGCGGAGTTTCAGAATCTGTGCTCCCCCTGTTTATAGAGTGTTAATGGAATTTAAACCCTCTCCTTTCTCCTTTCTCCCTTTTTAGTTCCATCCCTGCGGCTGTTTTCACTTTTCCACTTTCTCTCCAGCTGCATTCAGGCGGGGGGATGCTTTCCTGTGCTCTCCCCCCATCTCCGTCCTCTCCACAAGCAAAACCAGCTCCCTGCCCTCCGTGATTTCTTTCTCCCCCGTTCACCTCTCTGCGCTGCGTACTTGCCGAGTTCTGTGGTTCAGGTTGTGCAGATTGTTGTGTTAACCTTCAAATCAGTTTTGTAAGTGTGCAGGATGGTTTAGTGTTGATCTGGCTGTATTTCAGGTATGAGAGAAGCAAAAAAACTTCCATTCTGTTTCGCCACCTTGGCCCCCTGCAGTTTCCCTGTTGGGTCATATTTTAAACAAATCCCTTTCTTATATCTCTCCTCAAGATCACTAAATGAAGAACAAAAACTAGGGGCGCCTGGGTGGCGCAGTCGGTTAAGCGTCTGACTTCAGCCAGGTCACGATCTTGCGGTCCGTGAGTTCAAGCCCTGCGTCGGGCTCTGGGCTGATGGCTCAGAGCCTGGAGCCTGTTTCCGATTCTGTGTCTCCCTCTCTCTCTGCCCCTCCCCCGTTCATGCTCTGTCTCTCTCTGTCCCAAAAATAAATAAAAAACGTTGAAAAAAAAATTTTTGAAAAAAAAAAAAGAAGAACAAAAACTATTGGGTCCATTTCAAAGCACTCTAAAATGGAATTGAACTTAGGCTTTCTTCTCAAAAAAAAAAATAATAATAATAATAATAATGAGCTAGAATAAGGTCTTCCTTAAAACATCAGTCAGTACAATTGCTCTCAGTATTTTTTATGGGAGATTTTTTTAAAAAACACTGGTAGGGAGTTAAAATAAAGAAAGGTAGTTTTCCAGTCGCATGATCATATTGCTCTCATCACTTGTGTCTTTAATATCAAACTCTCCTCTTTCTTGGTCTGGGTAGTTTCTGCCTTTGACTACTTGATGCCGATCCTCTAGCAAGGTCAGCTGCTGACCAGACAGCGTTAGCCATCGTCCCCACACTTTGACCATCAGCCCCTTCCCTCTTCTGACAGGTGAGCTTTCGTCTACCCCGCAGCCTGCATTTGCCAGGCAGGAAAAAAATGACTCTTCAGTATGACAGGCAGAGAAGCTGCCACTTATATTGAGTGCACTTCGAGTCCTTAGAGGAAAGCAAGGAGACTCCAGGTGAGGGGAAATCCTGCTTGTGGTTTTGCTGCTAACTTAGATGACTGTTTATCCTTCATCTTCATGGCTGTTGCCTTTTTCAAATAAACGGGTTTAAGAAAAATAGTGTGAGCTAGATCCTGAAGGTTAAAATATTTTTTCCTCATTGTAGCCTCTGTTTTCTTTTTCCCTGTCTATTAAATTTAAAACAAATTTACTATGAAGTGAAGTGGACTTCTGACAACACCCTGAAGTTTGAATTGTTTATTATTATTATATTTTCTTCTGCATTAGTGCTAGCTCCTGTGTAACTATGCCTGCAGGGAAGGAGATACTACTCAAGCAAGCATTGTTACTATTTGAGGTTATAATATATCCCTTTTATGGGTTATTTTGCATTTCTCTCCCAAAGATAATAGCAATATGTTTGAAATATTTTTTTAGAAGAAGCTGCTATTTGCCGTACATGGTGAAAGGAAGAATTCTACTCGCACTGGTCACTCTGTTATATTTGCAGTCACATTCACTCAGCAACTTCATTGGAAGTTTGGCTTAGTTTACTGATATTTTCTCTTAATGATTTAAATGAGAATAATGGTGAGCATGAAATATGGCAGGAAATGTGGTTTGCGCTTACTGAGAGGAGTGTGAAATTCTGTTGCATTTCTGATATTTCCTTACCTGCTAGAGCATAGGACAAAGTATACCAGACTAAAAGGTGCAACAAGCCTCAGAATTAAGAGATAGTTCTGGCCCCTGTCTTTCCACTACCTTGCCCATGAGCACAGTCATTTCACTTCTTCACACTTGAGACTATCTATAACATAAATTGAGGGATCAGCTATTTCTAAAGCCTTTATCAGAAATAAAAATATTGGGGTGCCCGAGTAGCTCAGTTGGTTAAGCATTTGACTCTTGGTTTCAGCTCAGGTCATGATCTCACAGTTCATGAGTTCAGGCCCGCATCAGGGTCTGTGCTGACAATGTGAAGGCTGCTTAGGATTCTCCCTCTCTACCCCTCTCTTTGCCCCTGCCCCGCTCATGCTCGCTCTCTCTCGCTCTCTCTCGCTCTCTCTCTCTCAAATAAATAAACTTAAAATATTTTTTTAAATAAAAACAAAACAAAAAAAAAGTATTAAAAATATTGCCTAGCAGTGTCAAGTATTTAAATTGTGACAGATCCTTGCTTGGGAAAATGAATGTATGATTAAAAGGTTATCGGTTAAATAACTTCAACTATGATTTTCCATATCTCTAAAAAACAGAATCCTGTGTGGAAACGTAAATAAGATGAATTTGCCATAAGTGCATGAATCATAGTTCTGGCCATCAGTACTGTTTTTACATGAGATAGTTAAACTGAGTTGTCATCACCCCAATGTCAAGCCACCTGTCATATTAGTTCGGTGATGGGAGTGAAATATAGTGTGCTAGGTGAAAATAAAGGGAGTATAAACATTTGGAAAATAAATATAAATGTCACTGTGACTGGGCCATAGAGTGCCCAGATATTTGGACAGACATTATTCTGGTGTTTCTGTGAGGGTGTTGTTGGATGAGTTTCACATTTAAATTGATCGAGTAAAGGGGAGCCTCAGTGGCTCAGTCAGTTAAGTGTCTGACTCTTCATTTTGGCTTAGGTCATGAGCTCATGTTCATGGGATCGAGCCCCGCACTGGGCTCTGCACACAAAGTGCAAAACCTGCTTGGAATTCTCTCTCTCCTTTCTCTCTTCCCTTCTTTACTCATGCACTGTCTCTCAAAATAAATAAATAAACATTAACTTGATTGAGTAGATTGCCCTCCCTATAATGTAGGTGGACTGCACCCAATCTATTATTTGAATAGAATAAAAAAGTTGACCCCTCTCCAACTAAGAGAGCATGACTGCTTGACTGCCTTCAAAGTGAAACATCAGTTTTTTCCTGCCTTCAGACTCAAACTGAAATATTGTCTCTCAAGGTCTCGAGCCTGCTCTTCAGTGTGGAATTACACCATGGACTCTCCTGTTTCTCAGACCTTGTACTCAAGACTGGAATTATATCACCTGCTCTCCTATGTCTCCAATTTACTGAATCATCCTGAAGATGTTGGGACTTGACAGACATAATCATGTGAGTCAATTCCTTATAATAAATTTCTATTTATTCTAATATATTCCAGATTTTAGAACATATTATGCATATTACATATGCATATATATGTTTATTGTATGTATATGTATATTTAGATCCTATTTGTTCTGTTTCTCTGGAGAATCCTAATATAATGTTTGAAGATCATATATGCAGATAAAAAAGAAGACATTCATATATTTTCAAAACTCCTCTAAGGTATTAAGCCTAAAAGAGACAGTGAATTGGTACTATTTGTTGTGGTTTTCCCTTGATTCCTTATGAGAAATTTTAGGCTTGCCTGATTCCTTCATAACCCAGGAATCAAATATCTAAGAAAGATAGCAAATTAGTCCTTCACACAGGCAATGTTGAGCCATTGTGTGGTCACTTTTCAACTTAGCTTTTGTGTTATGACAAAAGGACAATGCAGACTGATTATGCCATTATCCCTCATTGTGTGCCTTCAGGCTGGATGGCAATTTGGTACAACTGTGCAGCTTGTCTTTAGAGTTTAATATCTGTCATGTGGCCTTACTGGGAAACACAACTGTGCATGTGAATGAAAGTGAGTCAGAGGATGTGAGTGGGAATATGTTTGTCGCTTCACTTTTAGAAATCCTGGAAGGTATTCTAAATTTATTGACTTTTCTCTGCCTTTTTCTGAAAGATTTGGATAAATCAAGATAAGAAGATTAAGGGATAAGGAAGGAGTATTCAGAAAAAAAGATATTTTGGTACGTCTACTACAAAAAAAGCCGTGGAGTACATTTTCAATTGTTGAATAAGTAACATTGGACTATTCTTCATTGCTCCTATCCAGGAGGCTAAAAGGGCTGCAGTTTGAAAGGAAATATTTTGGAGTACAATAATCCCCTACCTTCATAGAAAAGTTGTTCTCAAATTGCTATCAGTGGAACCCCTAACATTTTTGAAAAGGAAAAAAGTCATATTTTCTCACATTAAATGGGTGACTCTAGAGCACAATCTAATCAGCAAATCACATCAACTAGTGGTTGTATGTTTTATGTCAAGAATGAAATGCTGAATACCTGTAATGTTTTGCTGTCACAGCATTGACACAGAACAGTAGGAAATGAGCTTCTGACTTTAGTACAGAAGTAGTTAGTCTGGCATACTGATCTTTTAGAAGGGGACCCTAAACCACTGATGAATTAGAGATAAGAATTGACCCTTGGAAAATATAGAGACATATATTTATTATAATTTCAGAACTGTTATGCACTGAGAACTAACCACAGCTATAGCAGCTGTAGTATATGCCGCAGAATGAGAAAAGACAGTGGAAGGTCTTGGGTACTCAGCACAAATGGTAGTCTCCCCAGTGTGAAGCAGTAACATCTAAGTTAGCTTCTGCAACTGGCCAAGAGAGGGGTAAGAAAAATCCCCTGGGAATCTAGGTCCAAAAGGTCAAACTTCTTGTAATTAATATAAATAAATAAATCAGTCAGTCAATCAATTTGTTCTTCACTAAGGGGACTCTCCAGCCAGGCAAGTGGGATGTGATGCATCATTCTGGCAAATGTGACCCCAGCTGTCATGACAGCCCTTGGGCAGCTGCTGCACTTTGGAAAACATGCTGTGACACTGTCACCAGGAATTCAGTAAGTGCAGAAGTATTTCCTGGAAAATGTGGATGCACACAATTAAGTGCAAAGGAGCAGACTCAGCCCGAGAGCAAGGCGCAAACCTGGAACTAATGACCATTTAGGTTAAAACATTGGACATAATGACCAGTGTTAGACAGGTCACATGGTATGGCTTGTGAGCTGTGGCAGATCCTGGCACAGGAACCCATACATTCAATCAATAAATCCCTGTGCTTCTGAGACAGCCACCTGAGCTCTTCTATTTTCTTTCAGGACATCCTGCATGGTCCCATTTTGTAATCTGGGTTTCTTAAACTTCTTTCCTATCTAGCCTGTTAAAGAAGCAGTTAGGCATTTGCTGAGAACTTCTGAGCACAAAAATCAGTGAAAGGATATTCACATGGTTTCAAGGTATCACCATACATAGTATTTATCCATTACAAAGGCGGAAACTCAGATACAATTCACGTAAATATTAGTGACACAATTTTACATAGTCTTACAAGCAATAAGACAACTCAGCACACTGACTTTATATTTGCAATGAGGTGATGCAACAAAAATTCCTATCATCATCTATGTAGTCTTCTTACCAAAAGGTTTAAAATTGAATTTAAACATGAGAAAACAGACAAATACAGATTGCTAAATATCTTATAATGCAGTTAGTTCTAAACAATCAGTCAAATCTAGAATGTAGGATATCCTACATTGCAATTGGCCAAGACTTTTCAAAAATATCAATGTCATGGAAAAAAAAGTAGAAAAATTCTTGCAGATTAAAGGAAAATAAAGAGACATGACAATCAGATAAAATGCACAAACTTGTTTACCAGAATGGAAGAAAAAAAAGCTATAAAGATATTTGGGGGGTGATTGGTTATATTTGACTGTAGAAATTAGAAAATGATTTGAACAATGTTAAATTTATGGAGTGTGAAACCAAATAACATGAAAAAGACCCAGAGGCAGTGCATTCAGAACACCATCATGAGAGTGAAGCCCTTAATGGCCACAGACTTTTCTCATGCAGAGACCTTTCTGATCAGTCTCTGCTATTATTAGAATAGTTTCTCCTGCCACCAGGTAAAGGGATCATCTGGGAGTTTTCTCGCAGAGAGAAAAGGACCGGATTCAGGTTACTTGTACCCTGCGACTTACACAATTTTGAGAGCCCTTTTAACGTTTATTTATTTTTGGGACAGAGAGAGACAGAGCATGAACGGGGGAGGGGCAGAGAGAGAGGGAGACACAGAATCGGAAACAGGCTCCAGGCTCTGAGCCATCAGCCCAGAGCCTGACGCGGGGCTCGAACTCACAGACTGCGAGATCGTGACCTGGCTGAAGTCGGACGCTTAACCGACTGCGCCACCCAGGCACCCCTTGAGAGCCCTTTTAAACACAAGGATACAAAATTATGAATACACAATTAGGTAAAACATTAAATATTTACTTAGGGGGCACCTGGGTGGCTCAGTCGGTTAAGCATCTGACTCTTGATTTTAGCTCAAGTCATGATCTCAGGGTTCGTGAGTTCGAGCTCCACGTCAGGCTCTGTACTGACAGCATGGAACCTGCTTAGAATTCTCTCTCCCTCTCTTTGCCCCTCCCTGCTCACTCTCTCTCTTTCAAAGTAAATAAATTTAAAAAAAAAATTAAATATTTACTTAGAATGAGAAGCAAAATCTTTAAAGTTACAAACTAAAACAAATAAAATACACCCATTTTCCTAAATATTACCTTGAAATGGATCCCGTAAGAAAATTTTTCATGAGTGCACTAAGGAACAACACCTAAGGGAGGCAGGGCTGCGGGGAGAGAGGGGGACTGTCTGGGGTGTGGTTCAGCTATAACAGAGGCCATAGCAGGCACCACCAGAGCTCTGAAACTGGAATGGCCTTTCAGCATTGTCCTCTTGTCAGGCAAGAAGTAATGTAGCCAGGCCTTTGTACCTTACTGGTTTTAGATGTGGGTGCCCCTTGGACAGGGCAGCTCCCTTCAGGCAGAGCAATTCGAGTAGATGCTGCCTCTGTGAGCAAACAGTAACCAGTAACCCCAGCAGTAGGAAATATGAGGGTTTCTGTTCCATAAGAGGGATCTGGGGATTGTACCTCCATATACTCTACAACCCAAAACAACACAAAATTCAGAGCAGAAACCAATATATATTTTTTATTAATTAATTGTCTAGATTTTATAATACAATATTTTCCTTTATTTTTAGGTTACACACTTTGATTTTTCTTTATTTGCCAACAATGTGTAATATTTTTTCCCCCTTAGAGACAAGAAGAAGATAATTTTGTCTTACTTTTAGGAGAGCTGTTCAACATTATAGTTTCACTACTTAAATATTTTTCTTGTAATTTGGAAAATTATTTGAGAATTTGGACACATCTATCAAGTTTCTTTCATATATGAACTCAAAGATTTCAGATATTTAGAGATGTCTTAGGCACTAAGATTAAATGCTGTTTGTAATGATGATGCTCATTCATCACTCAGTATTCAAATATTACTTTTAGTGAGGGTTATGAATTTTTAAAAAAAATATTTATTCATTTTGAGAGCAAGACAGCATGAGTGAGGGAGGGACAGAGAGAGAGGAAGAGAGAGAATCCCCAGCAGGCTCCATGCTTCCAGCACAGAGCCTAACATGGGACTCAAACCCACAAAACCATGAGATCATAACCACCCCAGGTGAACAAAGGGTTATGAATTTTATGTTGGGCCCTACACCTACATTCAGAACATAAAGGAATAGGCACACTGGTGGTAGTAATATTCTGGAAGCTATTTTGACACTGAGATGAGCAATAACTTAACTATAGATGGAAATGACTACAAAGCACAGCTATAGACATCTCACTAAACACTAATTAAATTTATCTTAATTGCATCTCCATAATGTCTGCGGTTACTCAGAGGCAGCCCATGCATAAAGGCTGGTATAAGTGACCGCTCCAAAGCTGAAGCCTCATTAGTTTCAAGGTAAATCGGCTTCTACCCCCAGGTTCATAACTTTCTGAGATTTCTGTCTCTTCATTATTCCTCTACCCCATGATGCTCGCCACTGCCCTTCACACACAGCCTACACAGTGAACAAACTACCAAAGTGCAACAGAACCTTGCCATTACAAACTTAGTAATGGTAAGCGAAATATGAAAATGTAAAGTTTCCCAGATCCCCATGACACTAGCTAAAGCGTTACACAGTTTCCATTAGGTACTTCCTTAGCCATCTGTCCAGCCCCTCCTATATACCCAAGTTCCTTTCATGTGTCCTTTTCATTTAGGTCACAATTACACTTTCCCTCCAGGGCTATCGCTATTTCTCTGGATTCAGCTATTATCTAAGAAAGCACTGCCTATCTCATTTCTCCGTAAGTTCCTCTGGGTTTTCCAATGAAATTGTTTTTTCAAAGCCACCTGAAATCTCACTGCATACCATCTTCTACACTTGTGGCAGAATTCTCCAAACTACCTGTTTTACCTTTCAAGGTACACCGAATCCGCTGCTCGGCCCCCTTAAGTGTTACCTGCATACACACACGATCTTTCTTTTTAGTCAGTTATCCAAGAAGTCCCAAACACTTTTAGAACTTAGATTCTAATGTCCATTAAATATAAATTTAATAACACATAAGAATCAATCACCAAGATTCCAAGGGGGAATCCAAAGTTGCTATAAGCAAAGAGATATGACTGTGACATCCATGCTTTTAAGTTTTGTTGACATCACTTTTAGAATTACATTTAAAATCAGATGGCTTTAAGAAATTTAATGTTACATCTCTGACAGAGAATAAAAAAATTACTTTATTCAAGATTCATCAAACTTGAATTCTGTATCAGATACTCACTATAATGACAATTTCAATGGTAATGTTTGCCAGGATACAGGTGTTTGAAGCATTTCTTTCTCTCACTTACAGTAGGATCTTATATGACAACGTGTTTTTTTTTTTTTTTAATGTTCATTTATTTTTGAGAGAGACAGAGACAGAGGGTGAGCAGTGGCAGAAAGAGAGGGACACATAGAATCCAAAGTGGGCTCCAGGCTCTGAGCTGTCAGCCCAGAGCCTGACATGAAGCTCTAACCCATGAACCATGAGATCATGACCTGAACCAGTCAAATGCTTAATCTCCTCAGGCACCCAGGCGCCCTGACAAGTTTTTAACATATCTTTCCTTTTGAGTCAACAAATATGGTTACGGCAAGATTTTTGTTTTAACTTTTTTGAAGTTTATTTATTTTGGGGGGGGGGGAGTGGGTAGAGAAAGAGAGAGAGAAAGAATCCCAAGCAGGCTCTGCAATGTCAGTGCAGAGCCTGAGGCAGGGCTCAAACTCATGAACCTCAAGACCATGACCCGAGCCGAAAGCAAGAGTTGGATGTTTAACCCACTGACCCTAGGTTTAACCAGATGTTTAACCAGGTGACTCTAGGATGAGATTATTAATGGGCAAGGTTAATTGACTCATTCCTTCCTCCTCTTGCATTCTCTTTGGTTGCTAATTTCTTACATAATTCCATTTCACTACCTTCTCACATCCCTCAAATGTAAGTATCAGAAAACTGGATATAGGTTATTTTCAGTGAAGGGCCTTTAGCCCTGAAATTCCTTTCTTTGTGTGACAATGTGAGGTCTCCCATTTTGCCCAGCTTTCTTAAGGGTACATGCAATGACTATACTTTTTATTTGGCCACTAGATACAAGTATGCAACTGATAGAAAACAGGTTTGTAAAAGTGTATTTTACACTATTTTAATAAGAATTGTAATTTTCTGGATTAATTTTAGCTTTAAGACTGTTATGCTGGATCAGTTTGAGGGAGAGATGAAAATTTGAAAATCAAAAAAATATATATATAATCTGGTTGTCTTGCTATTTTGAATCCTTCCATCACATATCAACATCATTGATATGAGATATTCCTTCAGCCCTGTATTTTATTTTTTTATTGGTGATAGGCACTTTATTTTATTATTATTTTTAAGTTTTTAGTTTAATTCCAGTTAACATACAGTCTAAATTAGTGTACAATATAGTGATTTTCAATTAGTGTACAATATAGTGATTTTCAGCCCTGTACTTAAAAAAAAAAAAGTTTTCATTAATATATTTGGAGGGGAGGGGTTGGTTTAGGAAATTTAATACTATATTCATAAAAAAAGAGTTTTAGAATTGTAGTTGCTGCTATGATAAGCCCTATAGCAAATTGAAAAGTCCTTCAAAAGTCATATAACTTAATTATTAAGTTACTAAGTTAATAATTAACAATTAAAGCCAATTAATTGCTGTTTCTTCTATTCTCTCCTCACCTTACCCCAGATCTCCATATGGTGACAATTAAGCTGTCATTTAAAATCCTTAGGATAAACCCAAAGTGGCAGGAAAATTGCTATTTGGCTATGTTTACCCAGGGGGAGGAGAAGAGAGAGAGGAGGGAACTGCTATACCCAGTGCCTCTCACTAAGATTCGTCAAGGGCAAGGACTTTTAATGGACTCCAGTGTTTACTCTGTCTCTTTCTCAGAATTCAGTCTACTGACTCTCCTACCTCTTAACTTCAGAGAGAAAGCAAGGAGTCTTCCCTCTGAGAGCTTTGCAGTTAAAAATCACTTTATGGAGAAGCTATCGGATAAGAGATTTTAGTTTCAAAGCCAGAAAAAAGTGTGTCTTTGTTCATCAGTATCTTTAATATTGGGTCACTTTTTCTTGTAACCAGAGTTTACATGTTTGGCTAATGGTAGGCTGGTAAGTTTGTGCCAACTGGGCTTTCCGCAGTAGAATGCCTTTCTCTTTCCAGCAAAAAGTCCTAATTAGTAGTGTTTATAGATTTCTATAGTGTAAATACTCCCACTGTGGCTGATTTAGAGCTATCATGTGATACTATAAACTGGAATTAGGAAGAGGTGGGCACAATCAGCTCTCCCCTGGCAGCGTAGGTTATACAGTGTTTAGCCCTTGAGGGAAAAGAAGAATAGAAGCCCCTTAGATCTTCCTACAGCTTAGACCAAAGGAATCTTTCTACTATGCAGTCTTGTGATGATAATTGAGACTTTTACTATAGACATCTTATCAGAAATTGACATCCATACAAGCAAAGGAAATGCACCTTCTAATAAGTTAAACTATAAGGTTCAGTCAAATCATTTCATGAAACTTGTCTATTTAGTAGTCTTCAAATTCTCATTGTGGTTCAATAGAAAGAATGTATTGTTTAGTTGAAAGGGAAGATATATTTAGTATGATTTGGGGAAAGTTTCACTGCCCTGTGAGAAGATGCCTTCCGAAAGAAAAGTATTTTTCTTTTTCCTTCCCAACTTCTTCACTGTTTCACTAAATGCTTTAGTTAATTGTAGTCACCTTGCTTAAAGCTTTATGTCGTAGACCTAAAGAGATGGGAAGAGAAGATGAGGCAATGTTCAGTGAAATTTCAAAAATACAACAACTATTATATTTCTGCTATTTTGTTTTATTCTTGACCATTATAGTATATTATTCTGCCCAATAATTTCACAGAGATGTTAAATGACTTCCCTCAAATTACACAATCATTATTAAAGCTTAGGGATAGAACACAGATCTTTCGACTTCCATCTAAGGTTGCCTGCCCTGCTTAACACTTTCTTTTTAAAATATTAAAATAAAATTTTAATATTCTGTGTATTTGAGTGCTCTCTAAATTGAACTTCTCTAATTTATCTGGGGTCTTAAGTCACTATTGGATTTTGGGCCTGTCTTTGTCACCTCTGCTATGCCAGTTCCTATTAGAAACTTTACACTAATTTTGATGGCGCATATACTATTGCTAGATGATTATAAGGTACGTCAAAGAAAATGGTAGATGCAATTTGTTTTAATTAAGAGGAAAACTAAAATCATTTTTTTCTTATTAAAATGAAAATAAATGTTATAGTTATATATATATATATATATATAGTCAATTCTTTTCTTTCCAGACTGGTAATCACTACTATCCTATTTAGCAATTTCTATTAATTATTAAGGTAGCAAAAATCAATAGATTAGCTGTATTTAATTTACCTTTATTTTTGCAAGTATCCTGCTAGCCTTCATGACATTGCATATGAGCATATTATGTGGATTGGGTAATTACAAACTTAAAAAATTACTCACTCAATAGCTTCTAATGATGTCTTTAGTGCTATTATAATCAACTGTATCATATCCTTGGTGACTTTAATTTTAGGGTTGCTATTTCGTGATTTCTTAGATTATTTTATGGCAGAAAATAGTTGTAAAAATTCTAGCAGAGTTTTTCAAAAGTAATGTTAAAATTTGGCAGAACAAAAATTACTACTAAGGTCATGATATCATAATTGCAATATTTGATTCCAAAAGTTATATTTATGTGTTTTCCAAAAATTTGTTTTTCTATCTCTTTGTTTTTTCCTTTCTGCCTCTGTATCTCCCTCTCTCTCTCTCTCTCTCTCTCTCTCCCTGTCTCTCTCTCTCTCTCTCTCTCTCTCTCTCTCTCTCTCTCAATCATGAAACAAATATCAGGTTTTAAATTTGTTGAAATATTTCAGGTAAGTTTTTTATGGCATAAGTAATTAATATTTTAGTGATTATAAAGATATGAGAGTATAGTATAAATTCTTTTTCCTCTTCTAGTTTTCATTTGTTTTTTCCAATTCTAAGACAAGCTTCCATAGGCATTAATTCTATGGCATATGTGTCAAAGACATTTTCTATTCTGAATTGCTACCATCAAAATATAGCTACGGTGAAGACCATTTTAGCCTGACATCTGGACATCATGGTCCTCCTTTTCAGAAGAGTGCTATTTGATATATAATGCTCATCTCCAGTAGAAAAGACTTTGGGGTCTCTTAATAACATCACCTTATATTTCATAGTACATTTACGTTTTCCACTGAGCTTCATATCCTCTATTAAGCCATCAAAGAAGCAATTTAAGGTAGAGAGAATAAATATTTTTTGAATATTTTATAAGGACACTGAGCAAGAGAAGGTAAAACTGAACTATAGAAAACTGCAAGCAATCCAGAAAATAATTAGTCAAAAAGGTACAAACTTTCAGCTAAATGTATGAATACATTTTTAGAATTTTTAGGGTATTTAGAATGTTTATTTTTATTTAAATTTTAAATTTTTTAACTTGAGTATAGTTGATACACAATGTTACATTAGTTTCAGGTGTGCGATATAGTGATCCAGCTTCTCTGTGCATTATGCTGTGCTCTCTACAAGTGTAGTTACCATCTGTCACCATACAACTCTAGTACAGTATCACTGACTATATTCCCTCTGTTGTGCCTTTTACATCTGTGACTTATCATCCCGTAACTGGGAGCATAGATCTCCCATTCCCTTTACTCATTTTGCCCATACTCTTACCTCTCTCCATCTGGTAACCATTCATACTCCATATTTATAGATCTGATTCTGTTTTTGTTGCTGTTGTTGTTGTTAGTTTGTTCATTTATTTTGGTTTTTAGAGTCCACATACAATGTGAAATCATAGGATATTTGTCTTTCTCAGTCTGACTTATTTCACTTAGCATAATACCCTCCATATCCATCCATGTTGTCACAATTGGCAGAATCCTTTTTTATGGCTGCATTATATTCATGTGTGTGTGTGTGTGTGTGTGTGTGTGTGTGTGCGCGCGCGCACGTGCTATTTCTCCCTTATCCATTCGCCTATTGATGGTCACTTAGGTTGCTTTGTATTTTGGTTCTTGTAAATAATGCTGTAATAAACATGGGGCATATATATATATTTTGATTTAGTATTTTTATTTTCTTTGGGTAAATACCCAGTAGTAGAATTATAGATCTATGGTATTTCTATTTTTAATTTTGGGGGGAGCATCAATACTGTTTTCCACAGTGTCTATGCTATATTACATTCCCACCAACAGCACCCAAGGATTCCTTTTCCTCCACATCATCACCATCACTTGTTTTTTCTTGTCCTATTGATTTTAGCCATTCTGACAGGTATAGAGTGATATCTTATGGTTTTTATTTGCATTTCCTTGATGATTAAGAATGTTGAGCTTTTCTCATGTGTCTGTTGACCATATGTATGCCTTCTTTGGAAAAAAAATGTATATTCGGGTCCTCTGCCCATTTTTTAATAGGATTCTTTGGTTGTTTGATGATGAGTTGTATAATTTCTTTATGTATTTTGGGTATCAACCCCTTATCACATGTATCATTTATAAATCTCTTCTTGCATTCAGAAGGTTGCCCTCTTATTTTGTTGATAGTTTTCTTCACTGTTCCTTTTTATTTTGTTGTAGCCCTAATAGTTTATTTTTGTTTCTGTTTCCTTTGCCTTAGGAGATATATCTAGGAACGATTGCCTAGACTCTTTTCTAGGATTTTTATGGTTTTAGGTCTTACATTTAAGTCTTTAATTTAAAATTGGTAGTGTTTCTACACAGTAATAATGAAGAAGCAGAGAGAAATTAAGACAACAATTCCATTTATAATTGCACTAGAAGGAAAAAAAAAAGTACCTCAGAATAAACTTAACTAAGGAGGTGAAAGGCTTGTAAAAGATTCTGAAAACTATAAACATTGATGAAAGAAATTGAACATGACACAAAGGGATGGGAAGATATTCCATGCTCATGGATTGGAAGAATTAGTATTGTTAAATGTCCATACTACCCCCAGCAATCTACAGATTTAATGTAATCCTTATCAAAATATCAACAGCATTTTTTGTAAAACTAGAACAAACAATCCTAAAATTTGTATGGAACCACAGAAAACTCTGAAGAGCCAAAGCAATCTTGAGAAATAAAAATACAGCTGTAGGTATCACAATTCCAGATTTCAGGGTATACTACAAAGCTGCAGTAATCAAAACAATATGATATTTGGCACAAAAACGGACACATAGATCAATGGAACAGAATAGAAATTCCAGAAACAAACCCATGTTTAGATGGTCAATTAATCTATGACAAAGGAGGCAAAAATTCACAATGGGGAAAATTTATTCTTGTCAATAAATGGTGTTGGGAAAACTGGACAACTATATGCAAAAGCTACATATAAGTGGACCACTTTTCACACCATACACAAAAATAAACTCAAAACATTTAGAATGTTTAAATCACTATTCTATTGACTTCATTAGATAAAATCTATATTTATAAGACTTATTTTAAATTGTATTGAAGGAGTCATATGTGAAAATAGTGGAGTAAGACACTCTGAAATTTCTCTCTTCCATGAAAGTAATATGGAAATGAAAAATTGTTAGAATGATTTTTTTTTTCAGAATTGTGGCTATTTACTGAGGGTTTATTTTTTGAACTCTATTCTGTTTTTTTGAACTTTCTATCTTGAGCTAGTAGCCTATGATTTAGTTATTGTAGTGCTAGGGTACATTTTAGTTAACTAGATTGGCATATCTCACTTTATTATACTTTTCCGAATGTTCTTGGATTTTAGATTTACCTTAGACAATATTAAGTTCACAGATTATTCTGAGAAGAATTAATACCTTTGAGATCTTAGATTTTCCTGCTCAGAAATAATACATGACTTCATATTTATTTTGGTCTTTTATACCCTCTGGAATGGTTCATGATATTTTCATATAGTTTTGCATAGTTCTTATTAAATTTATTCTTTTATTTTGTATATTCTTTTATATAAAAGGAGATTTCTTCTTTTTATTAAATTTTACATTTGTTATTTGTAATATATGGAAAACTCTTATTGGCTTATTTACTTGTAGACCTATCACATGTAGACTTTATCTTTTTTCTTGACTTTTTATTTAGGTAAACATATTGCCTAACAATATTTATTTTTATTTTGTCCTGAGTTTCATAGTTTTCATTTCCTTTTCTTATGTTACCGTACTAGATAATAAAATCCTAATACCTGTGGGGAGTAAAGAATTCTTATTTTATGCATTTGATATTATTTATTCACAGAATGATAAAATGTAATAACTTTTTACATATCACAAAAAAACATCTAATCCAGTCCTTTAAATTGAAATATGTAACAGGGAATGGAATGATAAAGTGACATACTTAAATTAGCATAGTTCCTTAATGACATAACTTTTACTAGAATTCTCCCTTTGGCTTTCATTCCAGCTCTTTACTACTCTAGTCTGCTTTTCTTCACAGGATAATCAGTGAGTCCACTTTAAGTAGAGTCTCACTTTGATTTGTCAGAATCCTGTTATTTAATTGACATTCTACTCAAGTCTGTCACATATATAGCTGAAACCTCCCTCTTCACTACCAAATTGGGTGGGTCCTTAGGGCTGGAAAAAAATAAATGAATAAATCAAGATAACATACTCTTCTATTTGGCCTGGTAGTCATTACATGTATTTGTTCATTACATATACAAGAATATATACATAGTCTTTAGTTCACAGATATTCAGAAACATGTTAAAATATCAGATCAAATCTCTTTCTCTAGCATATTTTCAAAATAAAGCTTAAATTTGATTTTTTTTAAATTTTCATTATTATAGTTTTTGGGGGAATCTGAGTTGGTCAATATGACATCACCTTTACTTTCAAGGAAACAGGTGATATTACTGCAAGAATTCTTTTTTTTTGAAGATGTATCTGATTTTTGAAATTCCAAAGACAATATTCTGCCTGCACCTGTGTGAATATTTTGTCAGAATTAATTTAGAATATGTAATTGTATGGATGTTGACTAATTAATGCAAAACCCAGTGGAACTACCAGAGAGTCAAACAAGTTCTTTCTAGTACATTGGGACAGTTGCTCTGGTAGGTCAAGTTTCATTAAACTAATGATGTCAATCATATGAAGGGTCTTAGGTAAATTTGGGTGATATTTCCACATTATGGACCATGATTCAAACATCATGCCATATCATCAATTCCGTATTTCACTGTGGCAGAGAACATGAATTGCAAGCTACTCAGCAATTCTTTCAGTACAATTTTGCCACATGCTGGGACCCAGAAGTCTAGGTGGCTATGTGTTTATTTAACTGGGAATCTTTATTGAAAAGGTTTATTCTCATGGTCATGATTCACTGGTGTAAGCAAACTTAATAAAGACAACTGTAGTCTACTTGTTCCCAATATCAGAGACCATGTTAATTCTATTAGGGTAGAGTTGAGAAGCACAGACAGACGGGTGATGATTATAAATCTTTTCTGTTTCTCTTCATGTATACCATTTTCTAATCAGTTAAGCCAGAATAATTGTGATGCTACCCCTCTGACTCTAAATTCCATGGCAAAAGAGACATTTTTTAAACGTGCCATTCATCACTCTGTCACCATGACTCAACCTATAGTCTGTCTGGTAAGAAGCGGGTGTTCATATTACACAACTTCCAGAGAAAAGCCAGAGGACAGTATTGTCGTGAGTATTAGGCTAGGATAGAGTCTCAAAACCATGTCTTTATAGAAATATTTCCCTTTAAATCCCTAATAGAAATAGTCACAGAAGAAAAGCCAGGCTGTTGGGATTTTGTGCTTTCCCCAAATCAGTATATAATGCCTGACCTCTGTGTAGAACATATCTGATACAGAAGAATTCTTTTTGCCTACCTAGACCATGTCAACCTTTGTGATTTGTACAAAAACATGTCTTTTTGGAACTTTGCGAGACCCTAAAGAGAGGCTTGGAAACATGGATTCAAGAAGATTTTCACTGAGTTACTCACTTACATACTTTCTAGAATTCTAAGTTTATGATTCTATAAAAGCTGTGTAAAGTTCCAAGAGTAAAAAGAGAAACCAGACAAGAGTCATTATTAAGCAGTTTTAGTCCCCTACATAAACAATTAATTATTTGCTTGTCCCTGTGATTGTTTCTCCCAAAGCTACATCATCCATAAATTTTGGCCTGGGTTCTTACCCATCCCAGCACTCCTTCAGTGGAATTTGGGAATAGAGACTGGGCCTTGAGAATGGAATACATCAGTAAAGTACAATTTTACTTTGGCAGTAAAATTTAACAGTGGCCAAATTCCCAAGAATAAGGCAGGGAGGCTGGCTGGTTCAAGGCAGATAAATTACTAAGGAATTCCTACTCTTTCTCTGCTCAGCTCGTCATATATTTCTTTTTAGCAACGTTCATCCATAAAATTTCCAAGTGCTATTTCCTGTGGAGGAGTAGGGAAAAAATATTTCTTAGCCCTTGCCACTTTTCATGTGCATACCCACAAAGATATGTAGCTTTCTATGTATCCTAAACCTAGACAAACTGTTAAGAAAAGAAGACCATGGGTGCTTGAGTGGCTCAGTTGTTTCAGCATCCAACTCTTGGTTTTGGTTCAGGTCATGATCTCACAGTTTCGTGGATTTGAGCCCCACGTCATGCTATGTGCCGGCAACACAGATCCTTCTTGGAATTCTCTCTCTCTTCCTCTCTATCTGCCCCTCTCCCACTTCCTGTCTGTCTCTCTCAAATAAATAAATTAAAAAAAATAAATAAAAGATCACTATAAGACCACAGTGGTAAACATGCTCTTTTATGAGTGCTCTATTTGATGAATAAGTTTTATCTGGTATCACTTTATCAGTATATACTTCCCTATCTGCCTATATATATTTCTTCATACTTAAAATTTATATTGTGATTATAGGCTAATTTTTATTACAATGCTATAAAATTAGGTGAAATTTTGCTACCTATAGAAAATAACAGTGAATTAGCATAATGAAATGCACATCTGGATGTTAAAGCTCAATGACAAAATACTGATTTCTTAAAAAAATATACTTTATTCATATTTTAGCATTTTACTGAGTAAAATAAGGAGAAAGGGTCATTTCTTTATCCCACCCCCTAAGGATACCACTGGAAGACGTATCTTGGATTAACTTTCTCTATTAAGTACCTCACAGTTATACATTTCTTTCTCTTCTTACTTCTGTTCTCCCCAGGCACAGACACACAGTATTTTGAGCAGTCAGAAATCTGAAATTTACTGATTACTCACCTATTTAATTTTATAACTAGGACATTTTAAGGTAAAGAAGGTTAATCTTAGTTTCCAGATTTTAGATCTGTTTTTGCTCATCATTTTATCACTTTTACCCACACAGTGCCAAGCATACAGATGATCCTCATGTAATATTTGTGAAATGAATAAGGAAATGAATAAAGGTATGTTAAGTAAAGACATTGGAAGAAAACAAAATTTCCTGGTTCTTTTGCTCAAAGTTTGAATAGGAACAGTGAGCCATAGGTTGTTGTTGGTAAAAAACATTGCTGCCAACACCCTGGATGTTAGAACCTCTCTGTCAGCTGCTTTGTCAGTATTATTACCCGATAACCTTAATAATTTTCCCTGGGAAGACATCTTTTAGCACCACTGAATTGTACTATATAAAGTGCAAAGATTGTCATTGATTAGAATAATTATTATCTATTAAAAGCATTAGGTCAGCTAGACCCGCAGAAAGAAACCCTGCTCTGCTTTTATTCACACCAGGTTAGTAATCATGGTACATTATTTGACATTAAATGGATTTTTTTTAGTTTTCTCCAAAATTATTGCCCATTGAAGACTTATACAGGTACCTGTTTAGCTCACATCATATGTCAGAACAATTCTTGTCTGATATAAGTTTAAATATTATGGAAGGGTTTTTATTACACCTGTGCTAGCAGCAATAGAGTTTTCTCAAACTTTTTGAGTAGTGTTCACTTTCTCAGTTCAGTTAAGACATGAAGATAAAAGCTAAAAGTATTCCTCAAAGTGCCAAACCTAAGAATGATAATGAGAGAGGAATGGCAATAAAGTGAAATCTTTGGGAAGGTTTATATCCATTGGACCATTCTACATACCCACATTTAACTGCCTTTTGGATGTTTATTTAGGAGGATGACACAAATAGCACTCAGCCTCTGAAAAGTTTGCTAATTCCAGCTCTCTAGTCACTTGATGAATTTGTCAATTTAACCTTAATGACTTTAGCTATTGGACAGAATTCACAAGACTACAGTATTGGAAGCTAAGAAGGAAGAAACCTCTTTACTGACTGTACAGGAAAGCTTATCTCTGACTAGCCCTGCACCAGTGGATCAGTAGATCCTAATCTATTTTCTATCAGCGCAGGGTGTGAAATCTGAGAGACAAAGTTATGATATTTCCGAAGTTTATAGCAATACTTTATATAGAAGTCTACTAAGAGCAACCATTTATGTTCATGTATATCATGCATAGAAGCCTGCCACAAATGGCTCCCCTAACATGACACAGTACGCAACTTACACCATCCTACAAAGCAGCCATGGATCCAATCCACTCTGTCCTTTATTTCAAAGATATTTGTTTCTTATGAAGATAACAGTAATTCAAAAAGTATGGTCCTTTATGTTCTACGTTCATGATTAGATATAAAGAAAGAAGGTGAGCTCTGCATTTCTGCACTTAGATCTGCTAGCTCAGGTACAAACTTTTTTTGTGCCTGTCTTTTTGATGCAAGTGAGAAGCATTTTATTTCCATCTTCACCTTTCTCTAAGTCTCTTAGTCATTGAAACTTAAAAAAAGTAAGTTTATGGATTTCAGTAACACCTAGACCAAGACCTAGAATCTATCTGGTCAACTCTGTATGGTGACACGAGTGCTAATGACAGAAATTTCTAGGATGGTAATTGCTTCACTTATCACATACTTTTAAAATTAGTTTGTAAATGTTTGTTTCCACTGAAAGACTGAAGTACAAATTAGTTAGGAACCGTGTCTATTTTGTTCACCATATCCCTAAAATTTCTCAGAAAAAACTTGCTTAAACTGTATTTGAATGAATTTTTAAAAATACTTTAAAGATACATAAGTCGTAAATAAAACAATATTAATACTTTACCAGAATATGTAGCAAGTCATGACATCTGGAACCTGAAAATAGTACAGACGTCATTAAAATTAAGTAGATGAGAAGAAATTCACTTTTGTTGTGTACTTTCATTTTGCATATATCATCCGCTTATTTTTACAAATATTTTAAAGGGTCACTCTCATTAGAGGGCTATGAAAATCTCTGACTATTGTTTTGGGTTTGTCTAGTTTTCCTTGTAGTTCTATCATTTTGTGATTCATGTATTTAAAAGTTCTTTTGTTAGTTGCATAATTATTTAAGATTATTACATTCTCTTGATGGATGACTCCTTTACCAATATGACTTTTTTTTATTCCTTGAAATATCCTTTGCTCTAAAATCTATTTTTTATAATATTAATGTAGCCATTTTAGCTTTCTTTTTATTTAGTGTTAGCATGTTATGTCTTTTTCCATTCCTTTTAACCTGTTTGTATCTTTAGATTTAAAGAGTGTTTCTTACAGGCAGCATAGAATTAGCTCTTGTTTTTGTGTACACACTAACATTCTCTAACATTTAATTGAATGAGGCCATTTACATTATGATTATTGATAAGAATTAGCTTAAGTCTGTCATCTTTCTATCTGTTTTCTCTTGATCCCATTTTTTTTCATTTTTATGTTGTTCCTACTTTCTGTCTTCATTTGCATTTTTTTTATGATTCCATTTTATCCTTTTTGTTGGCTATTTATTTTTATTACTATTATTTGTTAACTCTTTTTTAGTGGTTGCTTTAGGGTTTATAGTATATACACTTATGATAGCCTACTTCATCCCCATTTTGTCTAAACTTCATCTAATGAAATTATACCAATTTAACTACACTTACAGAAATTTGTAATAGTAACCTTCACTTCTCCCCTTCTCACTTTTGTGTAATTTTTTGTCTTAATTTTATATTATATAATGAAATCCCTAACATACCATTATTATTATTATTATTATTATTATTATTTAGTATGTTATCCATTAAAGCTATTTAAATATTAGTAATAACAATTTCTCACATATTTACACATGTAGTTATACTTTATAGCCCTCTTCATTTTTTTCCTCAAGAGCCCATATTTTTTCCCTGGTATCATTTTCCTTCTCTTAAGGACATTCTTTAATATTTATTATGATACAAGTTTTTAAGGATGGATTCTTTCTGCTTTTTCATGCCTAGCAAATGCCCTATTCCATTTTTGTTTTGAAAAGTAATTGCAGGGGCACCTGGGTGGCTCAGTGGGTAAGTGTCCAACTCTTGGTTTCTGTTCAGATCATGATTTCACAGTTTTGTGGGTTCAAGCCCCACATCGGGCTGTGTACTGGCAGCGTGGAGCCTGCTTGGGATTGTCTCTCTCTCCCTCTCGCTGCCCCTCTCCCACTCACGCTGTCTCTCTCTTAAAGTAAATAAATAAGTAAACTTAAAAAAAAAAGTAATTTCAGTGAGTATAGAAATGTAGGTTAATAGGTTTGTTTGTCTTTTTCCTGTAGTACTTTGAATATGTTGTTCTACTGTCTTCTGGTTTTATTGCTTTTAAGAAGATGTTTGTTGATCTTATATTTTTCTTCTCTATGTACTGTATCTTTTTTACTGGGTTCTGTAAAGATTTTCCATTTATCTCTGAGAAATTTGATTATTATTTTACTTTTCTATTGTGGCTGTAACAAATTACAACCAATTTAGTGATTAAGGGAACAATATTTTATTCTCTTACAGTTTTATAGATCAGTATTCAGTACAGATCTTATTGGACTAAATCAAAGACTTGACAGATTGCCTCCCTCTCTAGGAGAGAATCCATTTCTTGCTCTTCCATGTTGTTGGCATAATTCAGTTACTGGAGGTGTAGACCAAGGTTCCTATTTTCCTGTTGGCTATAAATTGAGGGCTGTTTTCAGCATCTAGAAGCCACCACGTTCTTTGATTCACGGCCTTCTTTATTTTTGTATTTCTATAAATATTCCTGAGCTTTGTTTTGGGACATAGTTAAGTAGCTGGTTATAATTTGGTCCTTTTAGGTCTTGCTTTTAAGATTTGTTAGATCAGACCAAAAAATATTTACTATGGGTTTAACCATTCCAATATTGAGGCAAAATGTTTTTGGATACTCAATGCCCTGTAAATTATGTGTGTTTCTATTCTAGCTGGTGGGAGTAGGCACTATTTCCAGCTCTATGTGAGCTTAGGCAGTATTACTTCTAATCCTTTTTGTGACTCTTTCTTCAATCTCAGGTTGTTTTGTAATATGCATGTGTTAATAACACTCTGCTGAATATTCAAGGACAGCCTTCAGAAGGCAACTGGAGCTCTCTGTTTATACAGTGTTTCCTGTCCAGTACTCCCTCATGTGAATTCTAGCCACTTTGGTTTCCCCTAGACCCTCAGTTCTGCTTCCTCAACCTGGAGTGCACTGGGATTCAGCTGGTATCCCCTCCCTGTGGTTTTTCACTTACAGACTCTAAGCGATAAGCTGGGAAAATGACAAGATCTGTCTCATTTGTTTCTTGTGTCTGAGCATTCACTTTCATTGCCTGATGTCCATTGTCTTGAACACCATTATTTCATATGTTTTGTCCAGGTTTTTGATTGTTAAAGACAGAGGAATCAATCAGTGTTCACTTACTTCACCTTTGTTAGACAAATATTTCCCCAGAATCCATTTAGAACTATAGATAACAACTGAGAGGTTAAAACATCATGTCCTTTTTGGCTCGAATAATTTATTTTTGTTTTATTATTTTATTTTAAAATCTTCTCGTCCCAGTCATTTTTTTTAAAAAAAGGGAGGAGGACTCCTGCTAAAGAAACAGAATATAGTATGAGAAAAAAAGTTCATACTTCATTAGCAAAGAAGATAGAAAAACTCAGTCTGACACAATGCTGAGTGACTATATGTTGGATGTAGTTGGGCATAGTAATAGCGATAATAATCTGAGATAGCAAGAAAAGTTTCAATTGTAGTCAATACCCTTTCTTTATAAAATTGAAAACATGAGGTAATAACATCTGTTTTTTAAATATTTTTAAATAAGAATGGCTGAATAAAGGCTTATTTTACTTTTTTATCATGATAGTGTATGCTTCACTTACCTGAAGAGTTTTTCTGGGGACTAACTCATTCTGTGTGGTGCAGTGGGAATAAAGTTGTGCCTGGTCTTTCTGGTCACGAGCAGCCTCTCCATTTGTATCTGTGAAGCAGATATTCCCCTTTGGTCCTTCACTAACATATACAAGAGGACTGTAGTGGTTTATATTTTACTCATCATTTTGTCATATTATTCTTTAATAAGCCCTTCTGACCACAGGACCCATGGTGGGATGTGCAACATGTCCCTTCAGAAAATATAATATAAGAAAACTTGCCTAAAGGGAATGTAATGCTGTGATCACTCATTCCTCAATCAGCACACACCAGAATCTCCTTTACAATGCCCAATAATTATAATGGTTAAATTACTTTCTCAAGGCCATACATCAATTTAGGGGAATATTATAATTACCTCTCAGGTTGCCCAAGAACTCTCATAATAAAAAGAGACTGTGGAAGCAATTTGTAGTCCTCATTAAAAAAAAAAAAAAAAAAGAGGTGTACAGAAACAAATTTAGAGGTACAAACAACTTGAAGAATCTTATTTCCTTTTTCCAAAAACTCTAATTTGACAGTAAAAAGTCTCAATCTTGTTTTCCAATCTTTTCCATCACTCCAGTGAAGAGTACACTGTGAAGAACAAAAGTTCATGTAAAGTGTTCTATCAGCCCAATAAGAGGTAGGCTTTTATTCTTTGAGGTTAAATTCAGATTAAAACAATTAGTCATCTGAATTGAACTTAAATGATACCAAAAATTGAGATATTAAGCGGCATTATCCTACCCATGGGATTCTGCTCTGACTGTAAATGCTATCACCTTTATTTTAGATTCATTTTTTATCTTTAATTTAATGCCATGCAATCACCCCGAGATGAACGTATGCTAATTTACTTCACTATTTGAGGCATACATGAAATATGCAAAGGTTGTCACTGCCATGTCACTTGTTCACCCATCCATTTTCAGTAGTTGAAATAAATATACCTGTTTCATCATATTCTTATGCATTGTTTATTCTTCATCAGAACCATTTTATATGGTGAAATTATTTTAAGTAATTAGAAACGCTATCACTTAACCCATGTGAGTCACAGAAAAAAAAAAGCAACAATAACCAACAGTTAACAAAGAACTATTCTCCTTATAGTAGAGGGGAGATGATTAATTAGAAAAGAGAATTAATGAAATCATCCAGCTAAGCCCCTGGTGAGAAGTTCTACAGAGGGTAGATTCACAGCTTAAATATATTGTCTTGAACGGTAGCAATTATAAGCAATTAGATACGAAAAGAAATAATTGAAATCTAAGATCAAACAATAGTCTTTTTATGATGCTGCAAAGTATACACCCAGAACTGTTAACTACAACAGTGATAATGGTTTGAATCTGGAATTAAATTATACTAGCTGCTAATATTTCTCATCTTTTAAAAAATTTGTGGCAACACATATTGGGGCCATTTTTTCTCCCTTTGAAATTGCCTTTATGCTCAGCCAGTGAATAAATGAGGCTGAAAATTAATTCACATAGCATTTTAACCAGTAGTCAGTAATTTCTGTTCTGCAAGTAAGAAACAGCCCAATGCACTTAAGAATGATTTCCCCAAAAGCCACTCTTTTAGCTGCCACCTGAAGGGAAGAAATCCATTTCATTGTCATACCTTTTCACCAAATGAAACTCATGTTTTTACTAAGATGCCAGTATCTAAGCTATATTTTATTCAGCATAGAGGTTATTTGTGTTTTATTTCTTGGCCAAAGTGCATGTGAACCTCTTCCAATATTTGAGGATCTCTCCGCTTTATGGTTCTTGTTAGTTAGCTGACTTCTATTATGAAGTTAGTCAAATGCTTTCTTGACCCTTTTACCAGCTAGGGCAGGAGACTGGTTCTACCAGTCACGTGCACCCAGCCCAAAGGTTCAAGGCCCCCTATGAACTCTAATTTTTGTAGTAGTAGTAATTGAAAGATGAGAGGAGGTAACCAGAGAAAACCTCAGGGTCTAGTATGTCTCATTAGTAGTAACATCTTCTGCAGATCAGTTCTGTGGTATGACTTTTGTCATTGCCCTTTACTGCATCTTCCCTCCTCAAACAAAATAAAACTGTTTCTCCAGTTCATGATAACACTGTCTTTCCAAAAGAACCTTCTTGTCTTCGACCAGATTAGTCTAATGAAAAGCACCTGGCCTTTGCTGGCAGATACACAGGTTCTGACTTTATCCTGCTCAGCTCCCTAAATTATATTATTAGGCTCTAATCAATCTGAGGCCAAGTTTTCTCTTTGTGAAACTGGATTGCTATGCATATCAGATGAGTGAACATGTGTAAAACACCTAGCATATTTCAGGATAATTTACTGAGACATTAATTGCTATTTTGTTTTTACTGCAGTTAAAGAATTAAGCCGCCAATAACATTTTGTGCTCGGGATTCTTTCCCCCCCTCTCAATTTCTGTGATGTTAGCAAGGCCTCTGTGCTTTTTCTTTTTTTTTTTTTTATAATTTTTTTTAATGTTTATTTATTTTTGAGACAGAGAGAGACAGAGCATGAATGGGGGAGGGTCAGAGAGAGGGAGACACAGAATCTGAAATAGGCTCCAGGCTCTGAGCTGTCAGCACAGAGCCTGACGCGGGACTTGAACTCACAGACCGTGAGATAATGACCTGAGCCGAAGTCGGCTGCTTAACCGACTGAGCCACCCAGGCGCCCCTATGCTTTTTCATATCAGAGTAGTTCAGGCTAAGAGATTACCTGAAGATATTTCCCAACTGCTTTAGTTTTTGTAAGGTTGAGTTCACAAAAGTGTTGTTTGAAGAGTAAAGAGGAGTCAGTGAAAGTAACAAATGGGAAGAAGTTTCCCAAACAGTCAAAGAAGCCTGACTGTGAGGTTCTTAGATTGGTGAACTCTTAGCCACACCCCAGGAAGATGAGTGAGTTTCCCACACTGGAGTTTCCCACCCAAGGAGTGAGGTTCCCACACTGCACACCTAGCGAGATGGAAATCTGTCATCAGCTATGCCAGCCTCCACTTGGAAACAGCAGAGATACTGGCCAGGGAGGAACCACACAACTATACTAAAGAACATTTTCTAGTTTTGTTTTCACACAAATGCAATTCTTATTTGTGACATGCCCAAAGGAGGGGTGAAGATCTTACCACAGATCCATGAATGAACTTAAGTTTCCTGGTAACCCAATACAATGAGGATACAGTGTCATCTTCAATTTACTTTGAAGAAAATGATGTATGTCTTGCTTGCCTTGTGGACAATGATTCTTTTAGTTATAGTCACACAGCAGTACACCAGCAAATATCAAGGTATTTTTTTTTGTTTTTGTTTTTTGTCTCTTTTTTTCTTTTTCCATCCCTTCCAGTTATTGTGAAGTATCTAGTTCAGGACCTAGCACACAAACTAATACTCACTAAATATCAATTCTGTGTTTTCCTTAAAGTTGCTAAATCTTAAACTTTTGAGGTCATTTCTAGACCTAAACATTAGCATGAGCTAAACATTTAGCATGCCCTAACTAGCATGACCTAGACATTTGCATGAGCTTGAAATTTCAGCAGCTTGAAGTACAATAAACATTCAAATATGCTTTAACTAGCAAATTTTTAAAAACATTTTATATTGATTGGTTTAAAGGAAAGCAGAGGGAAGTTATGCTCATTACAGGCCCCAACTCGCTTTGTGATATTTTATTTGAGATAGGGATAAAGAGGGAAGAATTATGATTTATTTTGAACATCAACAAAAACTAAATAGACAGTAGGAATAAATTGGAGACAAAGGTACATTTACAGGAAGAAACAATGAACCAAAATGTATCAAAACTGCACATATATATACACTGTGTTAAGAACAGACATGGTTAAAATCATTAGAGATAATATTGTCAGTTATATATGAATTAGGTGTTATCCTAAGCATTTTTTCATGTAGCAGCTCATAAATTTTTACCTAAGTTTTGAAATATATCTTATTTTCATTCATTTAACAAATACAGAAAATGGTACTGAGAAGTTGAGATTTATTCACAGTTACTCAGTAGTAACAGTCAAAGTTTTAACCCAGCAATTTGACTTGAGATTCCACATATCCACCACATTGTATTGATTTCTGTAGTTTTAAAAAATCTATCAACATTTGGGATGCAAAAAAAGTGATCCTAAGAGGGAAGATTATACCAATACAAACCTAACTCAAGAAGCAAGAAAAATCTCAAGCAACATAGTATTACACCTAAAGCAGCTAGAAAAAGAAGAACAACACAACCTAACCATCAAAAGGAAGGAAATAATAAAGATTGGAGTAGAAATAAATAATATAGAAACAAAACAAAACAAAACAAACAATAGAACAAACAGATCAATGAAACCTGGAGTTGGTTCTTTGAAAATATAAAAAAAAAAAAAATGGATAAACTTCTAGCAAGACTCGAAAGAAAGAAAGAAAGAACCCAAATAAACCAAATCACTAATGAAAGAGAACACATAGTAAACAACACCATCGAAATTAAAACAGTTGTAACAGAATATTCTGAAAACATATGTGCCAACAAATTGCACAACTTGGAAGAAATGGATACATTCCCAGAAACATATAACCTACCAAAACTAAAGCAGGAAGAAATAGAATATTTGAGCAGACTAATTGCCAGCAGTGAAATTGAATCTCTAATCATAAATTTCCCAGAAAACAAAAGCCCAGGACCAGATAAATTCACAGATGAATTCTACCAAACCTTTAAAGAAGAGTTAATACCTATTCTTCTCAAACTGCTCTAAAAAATACAAGAAGGGAAACTTCCAAATTCATTCAATGAGGCAAGTATCACCCTAATATCGAAACCAGATAAAGATGCCAAAGAAGAAAGAAAGAAAGAAAGAAAGAAAGAAAGAAAGAAAGAAAAAACAAAACAAAAATATGGGCAAATATCCCTAATGAATATAGATGCTCAAGTCTTCAACAAAGTATTAGCAAACCAAATCCAACAATACATTAAAAAAAAAAAATCATACACCTCAATCAGGTAGGATTTATCCTGGGCTGCAATGTGTTTGGTTCAATATTCACAAAACAATAAATGTGATACATAACATCAATAAGAGAGAGGATAAAAACCATTTCAATAGATACATAAAAAACATTTCACAAAGTATAACATTTATTCATGATAAAAACCCTCTGCAAATTAGATCTAGAGGGAACATACCTCAACATAATAAAGGCCTTATATGAAAAACCTACAACCAACACCATACTCAATGGTGAAAAACTGAGAGCTTTCCCCCTAAGGTTAGGAACAAGACTAGGAGGTCCATTCTCACCACTTTTGTTCAACATAGTACTGGAAGTCATACCTCCAGCAATTAGAAACATAAAGAAAGAAAAAGCATCCAAATTTGTAAGCAAGAAGTAAAACTTTTACCATTTGCAGATGACATGATACTCTATGTAGAAAACCCTAAAGACTCCACAAAAAAACTACTAAACTGACAAATGAATTCAGTAAAGCCACAGGATACAAAATCAATATACAGAAATCTGTTGCATTCCTATAATAAAGAAGCACAGAAAGTGAAATTAAGAGAGCAATATTATTTACAATTACACCAAAACAATAAAATATCTAGGAATAAATTTAACCAAAAAGATGAAAGACTTGTAATCTGAAGACTATAAAACACTGTTGAAAGAAATTCAAGGCAGTGCAATGAAATGGAAAGACATTCCATGCCCATGGGTTGGAAGAACAAATATTGTTAAAATGTCTGTAGTACCCAAAGCAGCCTATAGACTTCATGCAATTCCTGTCAAAATACAAAGAGAATTTTTCTCAGAACTAGAACAATCAATACTAAAATTTGTATGGAACCACAAAAGACTATTTCTTTGAATAGCCAAAGCAATATTGAAAAACAAAACTGGATGTATCACAATTCTAGATTTCAAGTTATATTACAAAACTGTAGTAATTAAAACAGTATGGTACTGGTATACACATAGACCAATGGAATATAACAGAAAACCCAGAAATAAACCCACAATTATGTGGTCAATTCTTTTCAAGGGAAGAATGAATTTATCATGGGAAAAAGTCTCTTCAACAAATGATGTTGGAAAAACTGTACAGCAACATGCAAAAGAATGACACATACACTATTCACCAAACACAAAAATGAACTCAAAATGGGTTAAAGACCCAAATATGAGATCTGAAACCATAAAAATCCTTGAATAGAGCACAGACAGTAATCTCTCTGACATCGGCTATAGCAACATTTTTCTACATATGTTCCCTAAGGCATGGGAAATAAAAGCAAAAATAAACTATTGGGACTACATCAAAATAAGTTTCTGCACAGCAAAGGAAACAAAACAAAAAGGGAACCTATGGCATGGGAGAAGATAGCTACAAATGATACACCCAATAAAGAGTTAGTATCAAAAATATATTAAAAAATTATAAAACTCAATAAGCCAAAACCAAAATAATGTGCTTAAAAACTGGGCACAAAACATGAACAGACATTGCTCCAAACAAGTCATCCATATGGTGAAGAGACACGTGGAAAGAAGCTCAGCATCACTGTAATCAAAACTACAATGAGGGGCGCCTGGGTGGCGCAGTCGGTTAAGCGTCCGACTTCAGCCAGGTCACGATCTCGCGGTCCGTGAGTTCGAGCCCCGCATCAGGCTCTGGGCTGATGGCTCGGAGCCTGGAGCCTGTTTCCGATTCTGTGTCTCCCTCTCTCTCTGCCCCTCCCCCGTTCATGCTCTGTCTCTCTCTGTCCCAAAAATAAATAAAAAAAAAAAAAAACGTTGAAAAAAAAAACACTACAATGAGATATTTCTTCACATCTGTCAGAATGGCTAAAATAAAAATAATAATAATAAAACAAGAAACAAGTATTGGTGAGCAAGTGGAGAAAAGGGAACCTTCTTTCCCTGTTGATAGGAATGCAAACTGGTGTATCCTCTGTGGAAAACAGTATGGAGGGTCCTCAAAAACTTAAAAATAGAACTACCCTATAATCTAGTAATCATACTACTGGGTATTTACCCAAAGAATACACAAACACAAACACTACTTTGAAAGGATATATGCACCCCTATGTTTATTGCAGCATTATTTACAATAGCCAGATCATGGAAGCATCCCAAATGTCCATCAATAGATGAATGAATAAGGAACCTGTGGAATGTATATATACAGAGAGTATAATGCTAAGAGAAAGAAGTCATCCAGAGAAAGGTAAATATCATATGTTCTCACTTACATGTGGAATTTAAGAAACAGAACAAATAGGGAGAGAGAGAGAGAGAGAGAGAGAGAGAGAGAGAAACCAATACATAGACTCTTAACTATAAAGCATAAACTGATGGTTACCAGAGGGGTGGGGAGGGGGATGAGGGAAATAGGACATGGAGATCAAAGAGTACACTAAGGGGCACCTGGGTAGGTTAGTCAGTTAAGCGTATGATTCCTGGTTTTGGCTCAAGTCATGATCTCACAGCTCGTGAATTCAAGCCCAGCATCCGGCTGTGTACTGACAGCATGGAGCCTGCTGGGATTCTATGTCTGTCTCTCTCTCTCTCTCTCTCTCTCTCTCTCTCTCTCTCTCAAAAATAAATAAACATTAAAAAAGTAAAGAATACACTTAAAAATATATCAAGTAGATAACCTATGAGTGACAGAATAAAATAATTCTGTGAATGACAACAAAAAAGTAATGCAAAGTAAAAAGACAATTTTTCATTTGAAAATAGAATTAAACAAATAGGAAGAACTTTGCAGTGGTCCTATGAGGAATAAAGGACTTGGGTTTATTTATGGGAGATTTTTGTTATGGAAGTACTTCCAAGCCCTGCTGATGTTGCAAAGAAAAAATTGTGTGTTTTTTGGTTGTTTGTTTGTTTGTTTGTTTGTTTTAAAGATTATTTACTTATTTTGAGAGAAAGCACAAGTGTGGGAGAGCAGGGGAGGGAGAAGGAAAGAATCCTAAGCAGGCTCAAGATTCTGAGCTCATTTAGAGCCATGTTGGGCTCCACTCACTCAGTGAGGAGTGGAGCCCAACACGGTGTCCCATGCAGGACTTCAACTCACAAACCATAAGATCATGACCTGAGCCAAAACCAAAAGTTGGATGCTAAACTGACTGAGCCACCCAGGTGCCTGAAGAAATACTGTTTTTATATCTTAGACTTTATCCCAATGCGCAAGTGTTCTGACATTCAGGAAATAATAATACCAAATTCTCAGCAATGAGGATTCATAGTAAAGTCTTTTGTTATGCCTTGAGACCTGTGCTCATTATACCTTAGCAGGATATGTTTGGCTCTGTTATGAAATCCGATAAAAGAAGGAAGATAGAGCACTTGTGTGGCAAATGGTTGCCCAATTGTAGACGGCAACCTATATATCCATATAAGCTATGAAATATAGTTGCAATTAATGTAACATCTGTGTCCATAGCTAGGAAACCCAAAATAGTAGCATGGAGAGTCCCACAATTAGACATGCAACAAAACAGAAATGCAGAATGGATTGTGCAAGCTAATGAGGACCTACAAAATGATAGCCAGCCTGGTGACTGAAATGATTTCCACACGAGAAAGGACACATTTGTATTGTTTCACTCATTTAATCATGACTCAGCATGTGGCTGACTGCTGTGAAATCTGTAACTTAGTTTTCAGAATGTCCTTGAGTGTTGTATTATTTGGTTTCATCATGGTTGAAGTAACTAGATTGTAAAAGCATACTCTAAAAGTTTATCAAGATGTTTCTACATATGAACCAAAGTCAAAATTTGAAGGAAATTAAAATAAATGGTGGTTTCACTTTTATTTTTAATATGTTCCTGGGTTGTTGGGTGGCTCAATCAGTTGAGCATCTGACTCTTGATTTCAGCTCAGTTCACAGTCCCAGGGTCATGGGATCAAGCCCTGTGTCAGACTTCATGGTGAGCGTGGAGCCTGCTTGAGATTCTCTCCCTCTCTACCTCTGCCCCTCTCCCCAGTCGTACTCTCGTGCTGTCTCTCTCTCTTAAATAATAATAATAATAATAACAATCATAATAATGTTCCTAATGTTTTCCTTTCAGTATATCTTACTTTGAAAAATATGGACATCTTGTGCAATAAATATTCATAATTAACTCTAAGACAAAGATAATTCCATCAGAGCCCCCATCTTTCTTTTTGTGCCACTAAACATTTATACTCTTATGTGAGTCATAAAATTTAGAGGTTGACTTAGAAATTACCTAAAAGAAAAGTAAAAGATTTCAATTCAGTTAAAGTTAGTGCTTTGGTTATCAATATTTTTAGAAAAGCTGTTATAAATTAACCCAAATATATTGTAATACCAGTATTAAGCCATATCTAAAAGAAACATAACTGATGACAATAAAGTATTGGTTTTGACATCGTTCAACTCTCCATATTGTCAATGTTTAACTTGTGAGTGCTTAGGCTAACTATATAACCTCTCTTAACCTTAGTTTCCTGTAAAAATGGTGAAATTGTAACTACCTCACAGGAATTTTATAAGAATTAAATGATGTGATGTATTGTAGATCACTTATCTGACTTTATTGTGACAGGTACTTTATTGGTTCATTAAAAATGGGTTAAACCAGAAATGTATAGTATTCCAAATGCCCTGGAAATCGATCAATATGATTGGTTAACACAGCAAATGGAGAGTGATGTGTACTTCTTATATATATCTCCATGGAGGTCAGTCAAGAGAGTTTCTTCTGTATAAGAAAAATCCTAACTTAGAGCCTAGAACTCAACATATACTTTTTCTTCTCTCTTCTTTTCTCTCACTGGAAATTCAGTGGTAACACTGAGAAGTCCAAAGACCAACTGTTTTCTTGTGATTGTTTCAAAGGAAATATTTTTCCTGACTTAAAAAATATATATTTATAATAACAATAAGTAGCAAATATAATTTAGCTTCAAAAGTAGAAAAAAACTTGGGGCAGCTGGGTGGGTCAGTCATTTAAGTGTCTGACATTCGATTTTGTCTCAGGTCATAATCACATGTTTTGTGGGATCAAGCCCTGCATGGGGCTCTGTGCTGACAGTACAGAGCTTTCTTGGGATTCTCTCTCTCCCTCTCTCTTTGCCCCCACCCCCCACTCACACATGCACTCTCTCTCTCTCAAAATAAGTTTAAAAAGTGTAAGAAATAATAAAAAGAAAACAAAACTCATATTCTCATATGTTTGACAGACCATGTAGATCCATATCAGAAAGAAAGAGACTCCTACTTCATATATTTATACTTCTAGGATGTAGAATAACTTATTGATGAAACTATATAATTATAAAGAAAATTTCATTTTAAGAAAAAAGAACAACACATGTTATTTCATTAAAATTTAAACTTTTGTCCAGTAGTAGAAAACATTCTTCCACTGTAAATCAGAAAACCACTTTGGAGAATGCTGTGGCAGTATGTGGTGAAGCTGAACATGTGCATCTCCTATGGCCCAGGAGTTCCACATCACAACACACACCTTGGAGAAATAACTGAACATGATACATCTTCAGGGATGTGCTATAAATGGTAGAATGCAACACAATGTACAATAGTCAAAAACCTAGGAATATCTATTCAACAAATTATAATGGGCATATTTCATAAAATAGAATATAATACACACCATGTATTTAACAAACTTAAATTATTGTGTGTTGTACCGCTCTAGGTGATTTATAAATATTGGCACAGTTAATCCTTATCATAAGCCTGTGAAATAAAAGCTGTTAAATATTGCCATTTCGTGAGAGGGAAATGAGGTACAATGAGGTTCAGTCCTTACCCAAGGTAGCACACAGCTAGTAAGTATCAACACTAGAATTCTAATCTAGTTTGGTTTAAAAGTCTTTAATATTAACCTCTTTGCTTTTTGGCTTCTTCAACAATGAATGAACTAAAGTCCCATGATTAAAGTCGATGTATGTCAAAACCATAATGTTGAATGGGAAATGCATGATGAGAATGATAAATTCAATGTGTTACTAAGCATTGAATCATTAAAAGGTAGCAAAAATTATTATGTATTGTTAATGAATATTTATTCATTTAATTAAATGTTTATTAAGGATTTAATTTATTAAAAATTTAAGGAAAAAGATAAAATCAAGTTCAGACTAGGGATTACTTGTAGGTAAGAAAGAGAAAATGGAATGAAGTAAAGAAGGGTTTGTTTTGGGGCGCCTGGGTGGCGCAGTCGGTTAAGCGTCCGACTTCAGCCAGGTCACGATCTCACGGTCCGTGAGTTCGAGCCCCGCGTCGGGCTCTGGGCTGATGGCTCAGAGCCTGGAGCCTGTTTCCGATTCTGTGTCTCCCTCTCTCTTTGCCCCTCCCCCGTTCATGCTCTGTCTCTCTCTGTCCCAAAAATAAATAAAAACGTTGAAAAAAAAAATTAAAAAAAAAAAAAGAAGGGTTTGTTTCCCTTTCTTCTCTTTCTTCCCCCCATTCCATATGTTCATCTGTTTTGTTTCTTAAATTCCACTGAATTCTACTTCTAAAACCAATATTACACTGTATATTAACAAACTAAAATTTAAATTAAAAAAAGTATGCTCCAGAGGTATACAATAGTTTACTATGCAAAAAAATAAATAAATAAAAAAAATAAAAATAGATCCAAAACCAATATGTAGTAGCATATTCAGATAGGTTAAAGCTGAGTTGTGGATACAAGTTGTTTATTGTAGTAGTATTTTTTAAAAATTATTTCAAATATATAGTACTAATATATATGTATACATTATATATTCTTTCTACCAGAGAGAACATTATTTTTTTCCTCTGGATTTTCTATTATATTTTTACAAATACACACATCCACACTTTCTAGACACACACACATACTGCACACACACACACACACACACACACACACACATAAATATAAACCGATTTGTAACTGACTTTAGAAAACTTAATGATATATTGTACTGTTTGTTGCACAGTCAAAAGTACAAGTGTGTAGCATGAGTTTAAGTATTTTCATTGCATGCTATTATATATTACAATCACTTTTTGACAGGCAGTATGTTATTTCATATTTTTCACTGTGATAGCCAATGTTCCAATGCATATGGTTTCATAGGCATCAGAATGAGTTCAAAAAATTTTTAACGAAAGGATAGGGTTCACACAAACACTTTGTTATTCAGTACAGGGATTGAAATAAATTCTATGTTTTAATTTTTTTTCCTAACTATGTTGACAAAAGGTAAAAGTAATCAACATGTAAATAAAATGTTTCTTATTTTTATAATATTATTGGTATTGTGGAAATGAGAAATGTCAAGGTCTTGTAAGATTGTTTAAAGTTGTTATTACAGTGTTAGTTATTGCAATACACAGTGTTTTTATAAGATACAATTAACTGGCACATCACATTTAGATGTCATACTATTTATGCAAATTTTACTATTAATCATAAATATATATATACACATATATATTATTTTTTATTATTTTAATGTTTTATTTATTTTTGAGAGAAAGAGAGACAAAGTGTGAGTGGGAAAGGGAAAGAGAGAGAGAGACACAGAATTGGAAGCAGGCTCCAGGTTCTGAGATGTCAGCACAGAGCCCAACGTGGGGCTCGAACCCACTAATCATGAGATCATGACCTGAGCTGAAGTCAAATGCTTAACCGATTGATCCACCCAGGTGCCCCATACATTCTTTATTTTTGTAAAACATCTCTAAGGAGCTCAAAGCACATTTCAGACTTTGGAACTAATCCTCACAACATAATCCTTTGAGCTTGATCTATGATGATTTGGGTCCTTATTGTCCTTCTCACTAATATGGCAGTACGAGTCACGTGTATTCTTGGAAATGGAAAGAAAATGTGCTTTCCTCCTTCCCAAAGGAACTCTTGATCCGTATCTGTCTTGAAGAAGTATTGGAAAAGGCCTCAGTAGGGTTCTTGCTTCTTTTAGCCTATAATTCATCTGTGAATTGACATGGACCAACTTGGACAAATCACCTCCAACTTTAAAATCTTTTTAGTTTAGTTATTGAACTCACTTTTTGCTTTCTTTTGTTCACTTGGCATTTCAGATCTAAAATTGGCCAAGGAAACTGGTCAGTTCAGGATTTTACCCTGTTGAGAATATCACTGTAAAATTATAAAGAGTGCCCTCATATACTGCTTAGAGTCAGTGGTCTGTATTCTAATGACAGCTCTTGAGGTCTTCACAGAATGGTTGTTCTCTTTACTCCTTTGCTACTCCATGTCTCAAACTTTTTGTCTCTTACTAGAATCCACTGTGCTCATGACTAAGTAACCAGCTCTTTCTGGGTAAAGATTTCCTAATTCTACCTCTTTCAAGGAAGGTAATTCTATAGCTTTTCTCCCCTTTTCTACACTCTAAGTCTTCCTCTTGACAGCTTTTTCTTATTTTCATCTGTTTTCTGATATTACAATCCTATCTCTTTTCTTATTTTGGTATTTCCTTGGGATAGCTGGCCTCACTTTTTGTGGTTTTTCACATCTAGACATTCAGAGATGAAAACTCTAAGCACTAGATCACTCTCCGGGAGGAAAAGTGAACATGATAAAACTTGCAATTTTATATCTTTACACCTTTGCTGAAACACTTTCCCTATTAAGTATGATTCCGCCTCTATTCCTGCCAAAACTAATAATGATTCACATTCTGTTTGAAGTGCATTTTTCGTTTGTGTGGCTTTTGAGATCTTTTCTGCTAGAGTGAGAAGTGATCATCTCTCCTCATTTTAAATGAGTTCATATTTATTGAGCACATATTATATGAATTATTTTATTAGATACATTACACACCATCTCATGTATCTTTCATTAACACCCTGAGTTAATGGATTTCAGTTCTTTCAAATGCCTTATTTTATAACAAATGTTTCATGACCTCTTTACCATCCTGAAACTGAATTCACAGAAAAAGCAACATGCTTATATACCTAATTTCAAAAAAAGGATATAATTTTATCTTGGTGAAAAATAAATTTAAATGAATAAATACAGTGGCGTATATTTTAATATGTAAATGTTTAGGCATGATCACAATAGATGGCTTAATGAAGTGGTCAGATTCTTTCACCTTTTAACAGAACTAAGGATCAGAAACCATTCTGTACATGAGCTATAGGAAAACCAAAGAGAAGAGATATTATTAGATGCCAATCCAACAAAAGTGTTAAGATAAATATTCAGGGATAAGATATTAGTGTATGATAAGAAACAAAAGATATAAAATAATCAATAAAGAGTAAACATAACAAGACAAATTACAAACTGAACTGGAGGAAAGAGAAAGGATGATATAACCTTGAAAAACTTCATAAAATTGTCATTTAATTTTGGCATTTTTGTTTGTTTTGTTTTTCTTTTTTGCTTCATTTGGAAAACAAAAATCTTGACAGAAGAGCCATAAATTTAATTTATGTACAGCAGAACAGAAAGCAGTGTCAAGTATTCACATAACAATTGTTGAGTTTTTCATACTACTGGCTATGTCACACAGGGTATTTAACATATAGATTTCTATCTATATCATATTATTTCTATATTATCTCTATACTATCTCTCTCTGTTTCCTTTTTTGTTATTATTATTATTAATTATTATTATATTAGAGAGAGACACACAGAGACAGAGACAGAGAGTAAGCAGGGGAGGAGCAGAGGAGAGACAGAGACAGAATCAGAACCAGGCTCCAGGCTCTGAGCTGTTAGCACAGAGCCCAATGCGCGGCTCAAACCCACAAGCAGTGAGATCATGACCTGAGCTGAACTCGGACGCCTAAGTGACTGAGCCACCCAGGTGCTCCTCTGTTTCCTTTGAACGCAATAGACACAAATACATACTGATGCAAGTGTGTGAGTTGGGCTGCTCAAATACTATGTTGCCCCTAGGTTTGTTATTTTTGAAGTGATGAACCACTCAGGAAATAAAAGTACAGTCTTTCCTTGACTTGCATATTAAGTTCAGGAAATAAAAGTACAGTCTTTCCTTGACTTGCATGTTAAAATTCAATATAAACCAAATCTGGGCAAAGGTACTTGGTGTATATATGTAAACAAAGGTTTAGGGTGTTATAATTTTAAACAGATTTTACACTACATTTCCAGGCAGGCATTTAAAACTATGTAGAGATGCAGAATCTGCTTCACATTGAAAAGACATGGACAGCACACGCCTCCTCTCAAATGCTAGCAGTGCCTCCAACCACTGAGGCAATCGTTGTTAATATTTGCAGTGTCCAGGCCTTGCTTACTAACTAGAATACAAATTTAGAGGCATGCTAGTTTGTAATTATCTTTGTATGCCCTAAAAGCATCCAGCATAATATCTTGCATGTAATGAGGGATATAAATAATAATTTTCCAATTAATTGACTTAAAATGTAATTAAGCTCTTCATTGGGTAGCTTGCTACATTGGAAAAGAGAGCTTAAATAAATCAAACAATATGCTTATGACATAACCCTATTTCAGATGTAGACCCCTAGTCCTATCATAAATTGATCAGCCATCAGATCATGTTAACTCTCTTCAATAGTATAAAGTGTGAGACCATAAGGATATTTCAAAAAAACTATCTTCTCTCCAGAGGGTGTGACAAAATGGAATGTGTCCAAATATGTTTTATCAATCCCAAGAAAGCAAAACATTATATCTGCCAAGCATTCCAGCCAACTAGGACCCTCCTTGATATAATGGTGTATATACTTTTGTTGCTTGCAAACCTTTGGTAGCCCCCCTCCCATTTTGCTCCTGAATTAGACATGCAATTACATTAATTCTTAGATGATTGTATTTTCTATAATTCAGGGCCATTAATATTTTTAAAAAGCTCTATACATTTGTTTTTTACTAGAAGTGACTCTAAGACCTATTTATTTTAATTTTTTTTAATATTTGTTTATTTTTGAGAGACACGGAAGGACAGAGCACAAGCAAGGGAGGGACAGAGAGGGAGACACAGAATCCAAAGCAGGCTCCAGGCTCTGAGCTGTCAGCACAGAGCCTGATATGGGGCTCGAACCCACGAACTGTGAGATCATGACCTGAGCCAAAGTCGGACGCTCAGCCAATTGAGCCACCCAGGCACCCCTCTAAAAGCTATTTGTGCTGGTGGTGGAACAACACGTAAGATTAGTAGAAACGGAATAGGAAGGAATGAAGTCATGATTGAGGAATAGAGGCAAGGGCGTCTCTTGTTCCTACAGATATACACAAGTGATTTTCAATCCACTAGACTGTGGTGGTGTTCAGACACTGACAATAACACTGCTACAGATTTTCCCCCTGAGGTTCCTGTGGTAACTCTAGCTTAGTTTAGTCCCCATTGTGGGCTGGAACATGTTAAAGAGAATCATGTTTTTTCTTTCCAGCATTTGACTAAATAAGTACTGCTTGACCATGCCCTCTCTCCCTCTAAGTATACTAACATTAAGTCACCAATCTGTAATTGCGGGCATGATGACTAACATTTTCTTTTTACTCTTTTTCTCAAATTTAAGTTGCCATCATGGACTCTACAAAGCATGTCCTGTCAAGATGAGTAGTTAAGTATTTGTGGTAGTTTTCATTTGAAATGTGCAGGAGATTTATAGGTTTTCATTAATGCAAATGTTTCATCTGAGTGTGTTCAAACAAGTACTCCTTTGGATGTGATTTTCAGATCTTGTTCATACATGGCTGATTTCAGGGCAGAATAAGGCAAAGACTATTTCTGCGAAAGTACATATATTTCATACAACTGAAGGTAGGGCTCTTGAAGCACTGATACATTTTCTAAAAACTATATATGTTATTTATTTTGTTTTTGTGCATGTAGTAATTGGTAGACTAAAAATGATGGAGGACTATTCCGTCATCTTTCTCCCTTCTGGCTTGGCACTCACTGCAGAAGCTAATGAGTGCAATGGTGAGAATTTATCTGTCGTCTTGCAGCTACTGGGGCTACTTGGCATCAGTTCTCATAGATACCTAGTTGTTGTTGCAGTTCTGTCTCCAGGGCCAAATAGGATCTCAGCAGCTCATTTAGAGATAATATTAGTCCAATGAAGCACTTTTATGGCATTTGGATCAGTTCTGCTTGACAGATTATAAATTCATTTTATTTCTGGATATGATATCAGTTACTAATGTTCCTGGTGCTAAAGGTTAGAAGCCATGGTAATGAGGAAACCTAATGTATTTTTAGCTTTCATCAAAAAATCATATGTTGTGTTTGCAGCCAGTGTGAAATGGGACTCTTAAAGTTGCAAGTTCAAAAATAGGTTCCCAACCTGTCTTCAGCACAGAGGAAACATACTGCTTTACATAACGTAAAAGTCCAAAGAAAGAATTGGGTCTCATCTGAAGATTAAACCTGAGACCATGGATAATATGCAGATCCAGAGACACTTCAGGAAGCCATTTTGTATTCTGAGGAGTCAGAAATTCCAAACTCCTTTGTTTTCCAGTTTCATACAGTGAAACCATGGAATCTGTGGATAGAACTGGAAAACCCCCATGTGAGGGCAGACCACTAGAAGCTCTTATTCTTTTTACTGTCCCCTTTAGAAGATCCAGGGGCCCCAGAGCCATCCCACAGTTTAAGTCTTAAAAGCTTCTCTGTGGCATGGCCCCATTTGTAGAAATTGCATAAACCTTGAGATAAGTCGCTAAAAAGTAACTAAAAAGCAAGGTACCCATAAGAAGGGTTAAATAAATAAATAAATAAATATCACTAGGACTAAGATAAGGAATACTTTTTTCATATAACTGGACCAATAAAAATATATGGTTTTACAGATATTATTCTTGCAGGAATATCTAACAGTAGGGCATAGTAACTATATATCATGGAACTGAGATATTATATGAATAAAAGTTTTTAATTCAGAAAGAACATGAAGGGTGTGGAACTTACTCCTGACGACTCCAAAATTTTCTGCTGAGGGAGGACACAGAGGCAGCTATAGGCTAAGAGCAGAGCCTCCAACAGCCAATTACCTACCAGTTATGACCACTCTAACATCTAGGAGCTTGGCAGCTAGGCGTATCATGAGAATGGTTTTGAAACTTCCCATTGTGTCGAAGAGAGTCAGCCTAGGGAAATGCATTATGGAACAAAATTGTAGGCCAATTTCTTTTCTACATCAAAAATCCTACAGGTTAATCTATCACACTAATTGATCAAATGTTGATGATTCTCATAGAAATGAAAATTTACTCTAAGAATATAAACAATTAATAAAATTCCTTTGGCAATAATAAGATATGAGAGGATATTTTAAATCCAATATTTTGAATCCAACAGCTATTGATTATTTTTTCTTTATTAAAAATTCAAAACCATTCATATTTTTTTTCTTCTGATGTAGGAGTTTTATTTTAAACACCATGCTGCTTCATAATAAATAAGCTATCTGAGCCCAAGATGGACATTATTTTCAACTCTGTAGGAAGCCATAGTTGCCAAGAAAAGATTTCAAACTGGCAGGTCAATTAGGAGTACAGAACCCCTGCTTCTAGGCAAATTTCCACGCTGACTCAGAGCAGCATGTCAATGGCTCTTCTCTGCTGGCAAGGTATATGACCTTGCCAAATTTACATTTTCTTTTCAGAAAAAGAAAAAAAAGAGTACTGAAGAATTTTATAACTCACTTTCAGAATACAATTTTGGCTTTATGGGTCACAACAGTACTAAAATTTAAAAATTGGATTAAGATTTACATTAAATAATGATCACTTGGATGTTGCTTCACAATTATTTTTTACTAAGTGCATATTAGAAATATTTTATATATTAGACATAAAGGATACTTCTTCAACTGGGTAAGCAGACTAACCATCCTAATATGTCAGAAATAGTCATTTCAACTCTCTCTGATTTAACCAGAGAGAAAAATCAGTATGTGTTTAAGAGTCATGTATCTTCAGCCCACAGTTATCTTCATCCTAGGGCTGTTGCTGTCTAGCTTGTATTAGCAATAGAACAGTACATTTTGGTAGGGGGGCTACATTTTTTCTTCTTCAAAATTTTAGTAGACAATTTAAAGAATATAGTTTTTGAAAAAAAAGATTTATTATGGTATATCTCATTTAAAAAAAGTTTACTATTTTGAGAGAGAGAGTATGCACACACATGAGGGAGAGCAAGGGAGGGAAAGAGAGAGACAGAGAAAGAGAGAGAGAATTCCTGCACTGTCAGTATAGAGCCCTACATGGGACTCAAACTCATGAACTGTGAGATTATGACCTGAGCCAAAATCAAGTGTCAGAAGCTTAACCAACTGAGCCACTCAGGTATCCCTATGGTACATCTCATTTTAAGCAATTGTTCCTAGACCTTCCAGGTCAAATTTTAAATTATATTTAAATATAACAGGAGTGTATATGTTTTTCAAAGAATGCTTACAGTGAATTTTTTGGTTAAACAAAGAATCCTTTAGCAATATGCACTTCTGTTTGCTTCTATTGTTCATATCATTCATATGGAACAGAAACTCATTCGAAATACCAATGTAAGGGGTAGGTGTTTCTGAAAAAAACATAACAGCAACAATAGTAGTTGGTCTAATAGATACTAGAAACCTTCATAGAACCAAAAACCTTCAGGAATGGGGATAGTGCAGATGTGGCTGCTCTTTTTGCCCCTTTCACTGTGTGGTTGTTTTTCCTCTTGTACCTTCTGATCTCCTCTCATGAAGGCCCCTTTTAATCCACATGAACTCTGTCTCCTAGCTTCTTATTACTCATAACTTGGCTTCCCATGAGACCTCAGGGCTCCAACTCTAGCTCATTTGTATCCTTCCAGTCTCAGCTCCAACAAACTGTGTACCTCACATCAAGGCAGAATCTGAATGACTCTCTTCATATTTTATAGCCTATAGGTTTTCTGCTTTAGGGCAAGAGGCCCACCCTAAGACCAATCAGCTATACAGAATGTTTTATATTATACGTAACATAAAATAGATCTAATTGAGGACTATACTCTAAGCGTATCCTGAATCTGAAACAGATGACCTTAAAAGAGAACTCTGTAGGAGTCATTCTGAGACATTTAGAAGATTGGCTTATCTGGTAAAAAAAAAAAAATTATAATTCTCTGAGCTTTGTTTGTTTTTATTTTTCATAAAATATGGATTTTTACGTGTGCATATGTGTAGGAGAGACAGAGTGAGTTGACACTGTGGTTACCTCTGAAGCTTCTCTTCCCCTTCACTCATCCTAAGGAAGCCCGTTATGTGATTTGATTGACTTTGACCTCATCCTCATTTCCAGTGGTAGACCTACTCCAAACCATTCAGCATAACCACTTGTTAGTGGTAATTGGTAATCTGAGACCTAAGACATTCACTATTTCAGTTTTCTTGGGTAAGTAAATAACCTCGTTGAATCAATCAAAATAAAGCCTGAGACTATTGTCTGATCTTCAGGAAGAGTGAGGTTCTTACTCTTCCTGCTTGGTATGAATGATGAAGCATGTGGTGTCTGAAGCTTGATCAAAGAATAAGCAGTTACCATGAGGTGAGTCATTCTTATGATGGAACACATACCCCCTAAGTTTGAGCTTCTGAATTATACCTCACAGCACATTTCTTTAAATGTTTCAGTTCTTTTTTTAAAAAAATTTTAAATGTTTATTTTTGAGAGAGAGAGAGAGCGCGCATGCACGCACAAATGGGGGAGGGGCAGAGAGAGAGGGAGACACAGAATCGGAAGCAGGCTCCAGGCTCTGAGCTGTCAGCACAGAGCCCGACACAGGGCTTGAACTCATGCACTGCGAGATCATGACCTGAGCTGAAGTTGGATGCTTAACCAACTGAGCCACCCAGGCGCCCCTAAATTTTTCAGTTCTATGAGCTGATATATTTCCCTTAATATTCCACTAAATTATTTAAATGGAATATTCCCAACTAATAGATCCTACTGTATTTTTTCTGAGGTAAAATTTCATTCAATGAGAAGCTTAGATTTTTAGTTAAATATTAACTCTAAATAAAATAATATGTTTTATGTAGGTAATATCCAGTAAGCTATATTTCCTGAAAGAGTATAAGTGAGTGAAAAGGGATTTCAGGAAAGTTGGGAAAATAGTAAGACAGGTGAGAAAATGAAGTCAGTTCACATGAGTTCTGTGCAGGCTGGGACAGAATGTAACTGCCACAGAAGAGAGAGACATTTTTTTTTTTTTTTTTTTACCCTGTGATATAATGGATCCTTTAGTAGCTATTGTAATTTAAGGGGATTGATTATGTGTTACCTTTTTAGTTTTAATTCCTTTTGAATCTGTTCTGCTTGTTTCAGCTTAACTATCATGAATCTGTGGAAAGTTTACCAAAGAGCTGGCTTTTTAAATTTTTTTAGAGTAGAATGTTCTTTCCCTGGCAGAGCTCAAAGTCAGTGCAGGGAGGTTCCCAGACTTTGGGCTCCTAATCAGAGCCTGAGTATAAAGAATTGTAGAATGATGTGATGTGAACTGTCGGAGAATGAGCTGGACTGAGATGTGAGTATGAGCACTGAGCAGAGGACAGGGAGCATACTTGAAGGAGATGACCAGAGCAGAGGCCAAAAAGATGACTATGACTGGAGCAACTCCAAGGAAGTGACTGCTTCTGTGCAGGCAAAACTGGAGAGGGGAGTGCCACATAGGAGGAAACTCTTCACCCAGGAGCTCTAAGATCAGGAAATATGCTCTTGGAAAAGGTAGAGCTTTCTGAGAAAGATACTCTATATTAAAACTAGAGGAAACTTAGAGAGCAATATCTCCCAATGTGTGTCTCTTGGAATAGTATTTCTTGGATATATTAATAGATGTGTGATGAAAGGAGAGTTTGGAGGGAATTTTCTGGTTAAATATATTCAGAAAATAATTTTCAAAACAATTTAAGATATACTCAGGGTCTCATTAATATGTTCTGTGAATCTACTGATTTAGTGTACTTCTTAGACCCCTCTCCTTCCTTCCTTCCTTTCTTTCTTTCTTTCTTTCTTTCTTTCTTTCTTTCTTTCTTTCTTTCTTTCTTTCTCAAAATCGTTTCTTGGCTGTAGAGCTTATGGTATATATTTTAGAAATGTTATTTGAATTTAATCACAGAATGTTACAGACAAGGAAACTGAGGCCTAGACAGATAACTCAGCTCAACTGGCCTTCATCAATGTGTCAATTAGTGGCTCTGTTAAAATTCAGATCTATACCCCCAAGCTCTACTTTCTCTCTGTTCCATGATAGTTTCCCTCTTCTATAAAATCTGATATGCATTGTTTTTAATTTCTTTTAAGAAATATTCCCTCTCATTCATGTTGCCTGGTGAATTTTTAAATGTAATTGTAAACTGTTAAGCATGCAGACATGCTTCAACTTTCTAAGTGATGGGCCCAAGTCAATGGATGCTTGATTCCTTGAAAAACATGTGGCTTTTTTGTGTCACAGAGACTTCTAACACAGTAGTTATAAATGCTTTTTAAAAGGATAAAATCTTCACTAAATAGAGTATTATATAAACAGGAGTTTGTGAAGACATCTATTTTATAGGATTTCTCACTAAAATGGAAGTACCTATATTTATATATTTTAGCCATTGTTAGGAAGGAAGTGTTAGTTGGGACTTGAAAATTGGTTTTTACATCAGACTGATTCAACTTTCATATTTTTCTAAATATCATCTTGACTATAGAAAAAGAATATTGAAATTATGTGAGCAGATTGCCTTATATTGCATTTTTGGGAAAGAGTAGTATAAAACATTCCATAAATGTTGTATAGCTATCTATCGTCTTATCTTTTGGAAACACTTAGAGTGAGCTCATGGTGTGCTGGAAGATTGGAATCTCAGATTATATCTTAGTAAATATTGCAAAATCCATTTCAAATAGTTGAGTAGGTTTTCATAGTTCAGTGAAGTGTAAGGCAAAAATGATGGAATATATGGGAAGAGTCGTTTAGTCAGTCAGTAGGAGAATATAAGAACTTGTCATTTTTGCATGCATAATTATAAACTGTAATTCAAAAAAACTAATTAGATAGTAACTAAGGACAATGACAAACCTGATTTTCAGTAGGAGTATTTCTTATAATTGCTTGGATGTAGAATAACAATGCCAAACTCTATTAAAATCTTGACATATTAAAGTATTAAGACACACATAGAATCCATTTCAACTAGGTAAACTCTTTGGAATTGCATATGAATAGGAAAATCAAGTGACTCGAGTAAAGGGTGGATAATCATAGAAGTTGTTTCAGTATAGGTTTGTCTAAAACAATGTAATCTTTCTATAGGAATGACAAGGAAGTCTAATACCAGATGACCCTGTTTCATTGTAGAGACTAGACATCAACATACAGCATGTTAACCTCAGCTCATAAAGGAAGGTTGTTGTAAACACAGTTTGGCCACTAGGACCATAAAAGGTGGACAGAGTTTGAGGAAGAGGGAATCAAATATGGGCTCACCAAAGTAGAACAAGAAACCTTAATAATCTATTAGATCTTGATCATCACATGGAAAAGTGAAGAGGTGAAGAGAAATCAGGAATGCACACCACAGATCCTCTCATTGAGGTGACATAATTTTAGTTCTGAGATGCATAGAGAAAGGTAACTGGATGGAGACTGGGCCAAAGTTCTTTCTCTCCACTATCTATATGAGCTGCAAGAAACTGTCCAGCCTCTCTCACTTGGAGGCTTCAGCCATCCCGTTTACAAGAGTTTGCTGCCAACATTTAATACATCCATATTCAAGGCTTTTAAAAGCAGTCTTAAAACAATTTCCAGTCAAGAACTGTAAAATAGCCATTTCTATTTGAACTCAGAGAATTAAATGAGTAACCTTTTTCCCTTGCAGAAACATGTTCTGTTCTAAATACCTTAATGCCTTTCTTATGTCACCCACTAGATGGACATACCCTTTAACCCATTATAGAAAGAATTCTGTAGAAAGAGAGTGAGGAATGATGATGGCACCCTTATTAACAAACTCTCATCTGTAATATGCTGCATCAAAGGCAGGTTCACTGTGAAGTTACTGGTGCCTAAGTTTCAGGTCCCTAGCTTGGATGAGCCCCTTCCAAGATGCTGAAAGGAGCCTTTGCAAAGTGTTCACATTATCATATGCTTGTGTAATATTTGTAAAAGTAATATACTTTCTCTGAGACAGCCTCCACAGAATCTTGAACTGTCCCTTACCGCTTCTCTGATATGCTAAGAAAACTTGACTTTTCATAATTTGTATATCTGAGCTAATCTTACCCAGCCATTGGATAACAGTTTTTTTTTTTTAAGTTGGTAAACTGCAGTATCTTAATACCTTCTGTACCTTCTGATATTAGCATCTCCTTTTCTGATAACTTTTTTTCTCTTGTCTCTTTTAAGTGTATGTTCAGTTTTCAGTGTTCTGTTCCCAACTCCAACAATTGTCCACTCCAAGATGGAAATCGTTCTTCTCCCCAACATACATGAGGTAGTATACTCAACCTTGTGGTGTTTTGTAGGGGAAGAACAGTAGACCATGTATGCTATCTTTTGTGTCTTTGTTAGTTTCCATTTCATTGTTTTAGCTTGTCTAGAGCTAGAGAGCATATAAATTGGTTTGTGTGTGTGTGTGTGTGTGTGTGTGTGTGTGTGTGTGTTTTGAACCAAGTCAGGGCCAGGGCCCGATTGTTCTTTTTTTTCTTTGTTTGTTGTTGTTGTTGTTGTTGTTATTGTTTGTTTGTTTGTTTGTTTGTTTGTTTTGAGTTTTTATTTAAATTCTAGTTAACATATTATTTAATATTAGTTTCAGGAGTAGAATTTAGTGATTCATCAGTTACATATAACACTCAATGCTCATCACAAGTGCCCTTCTTAATGCCCATCACCCATCTAGCCCATCTCCTGCCCACACCCCTTCAGCAACCCCCAGTTTGTTCTCTATAGTTAAGAGTCTGTTCTATGGTTTGCCTCACTCTTTCTTTTTTTTTTTTTTTCTTTCCTATGTTTGGTTCTTAAATTCCACATATGAGTGAAATCATATGGTATCTGTCTTTCTCAGACTGACTTACTTCGCTTAACATAATACATTCTAACTCTATCCATGTCATTGCAAATGGCAAGATTTCATTCTTCTGATGGCTGAGTAATATTCCATTGTATATATATACCACATCTTTATTCACTCATGAATTGATGGACATTTTCACTCTTTCCGTAATTTGGCTATTGTTGATAATGTTGCCATAAACATTGGGGTGCATGTGCCCCTTTAAATCAGTATTTTTGTATCCTTTAGGTAAATACCTAGTAGTGCAACTATTGGGTTGTAGTTCTTATTTAACTTATTATCAATGTTGCAGAGCTTGGCATGTATAAACAACATTATCTATATGATTCTTATATGGATTTTTTAACCCTCGCTTTGTAGGTTGGCCCTTGTTATGTGATTGCAGAGTCTTAACTCTAAACTTAGTTCTCACTTCTTTGTCTACTACAGGACATGCAAAAACTTCTAACTACATTCACCTCAGTACATGCAGGAGCAAAGATAGGGCTGAATATTTTAATCAAGTTTCCTCTTACAACTTCTTGCTGGACATTGGAACCCTGTGGCTGTCACTCTCCACAATATCAAATGAGGGTGAGGCCCAGCCCTCTTGGATTTTGACTTTTCTGTCACCATACCTAATACCTCTGTTACAGAATTTTGCCATCCATGGGTATATAGACTACATAAATGCTCTCAATTCTCTCTACCTTCATGTCTTCATGCCTCTTGCAATGTAAATGTGCTGTCCCGCCCGTCTAGGAGGTAGAGTCTATTTCTCCACTCTGAATCTGGGCTGGTCCAGTGATTTACTTTGATCAATAGAATGTGGTGGCAGAAGTGATGCTGTGCAAATTCCCAAGCCTAGGCTTTAAGAGGTGTTTCATAGCTTTGTTCTATCTATTTGGTCTTCTTCCTTCACCATGATAGCAAGTCTGAGATAAAATGCTGAATGATGAACAGTCGTGTGGAGCAAAAGTGATTTATCCCAGTTAAGATCACCCTGTATCAGCAGCCACTAAAGACCTCCTTGCTAACTGCAGGCACATATGCATGAGCAATTCAGATCAGCGTAAATGTGTTTTCAACCCATAGAGTGATAATAAATAATTGGTAAGACACCTAAGTTTTGGTATGGTTTGTTATACAACAAAAGCAGACTGATAGGTCATTTCCTAAATCGTTCCCCATGTTCTCATGAAACTAAAATCTTTTTTTAAATTATTATTTTACTTCCTGTACAGAATATCCTGAGTTTTCTATACCCGTGACTTAATGTTTGATGTGCTGATGCCGGAACTTTGTTTTTACAGAAATTTGTAGCATTTGGAAACCCATTTCACCCTTTTCACAAATTCTTCCTTTAAACATCATTTTTTCTAAGGTCTCAAAAAGTACTCTTTGAAATTAAAGCATAACAATGATCCCTTTGTGCTAATTGTATCTGTCGTCTCTTTCAGGGAATTTATGGCATTCATAGATTGTGTGGTGAGCCACAGGCAATCTGATGTATAACACATGAAAGAATAATTGGTAATCTTTCAATATGACTATTGCCGTCACATATTTATTCCAAGGTTGTATTAAAATACATTATTAACTCCAAGTATATCCAATACTGACTAAAATTTTTGCAAAGTTTGAAGCTTAATGGTTAATAATAAAAGTGATATGCATGAAGCTTTCTACATGTACACATACTGTGGTCAACATATCTCATTTAGATACTTTAAAAAACTCTATAAGCAGGCAAGGCACACATTATGATCTTTATATTATATAAAAGGAAATTGAACCTTAGAAATATTTTTAAGTGATAGACCTGGAGTCCATCTCAACTTCTCTGGCTTCCAATATTTTATTATTTGCATTATGAGGAAAAATGAAGTAGAAGAGACAAAATGCACATATCTAGGTATAATATAACGTAGAATGTGCCAACGTATATAGAAAAGGTAAATATGGTGCTGCCGTAATTTTAGGGAGAAAGACATTACTTTTGGCTGACAGATCAGAAGTGGTATTTGAACTGGGCTTTACACAAAAGATTAGCTCAGGAATATAACAATGAATCAAAATCATAGACATCTATTAATGTAACATACTACACTGATAATAATGGATTTAAAAAAACAACATGAGTGTTTAGCAAAAGCATGAGCATTTCCTAGTAGTGCTATTTCTGGGTCATAGGGTGGTTCTATTTTTAATTTTTTGAGGAAACTTCACACTGTTTTACAGACTGCCTGTCCAGTTTGCATTCCCACTAGCAGTGTAAGAGGTTTTTCCTTTCTCCACATCCTCACCAACATTTGTTGTTTCCTGAGTTGTTAATTTTAGCCTCTCTGACCGGTGTGAGGTGGTATCTCAATGTGGTCTTGATTTGTATTTCCCTGATGATGAGTGCTGTTGAGCATCTTTTCAAGTGTCTGTTAGCCATCTGGATGCTGATTCATAGGGGCACATGTACCCCAATGTTTATAGCAGCTCTATCAACAATAACCAAATTATAGAAATAGCCCAACTGATGAATGGATAAAGAAGATGAGGTGTGTGTGTATGTATGTGTGTGTGTATATATATATATATATATATATATATATATATATACTACCATGGCATGCTACTGGGCGATGAAAAAGAATGAAATCTTGCCATTTGCAAGAACGTGGATGAAACTGTGGAGTATTATGCTAAGTGAAATAAGCCAGTCGGAAGAAGACAGGTATCATTATGTTTTCACTCACATATGGAATTTGAGAAACTTTACAGAAGACCATGGGGGAAAGGTCTTTTTTTCCTAAAAAAATAGTTACAGAGAGGGAGGCAAACCAATAAGAGACTTAAATACAGACAACAAAGTGAGGGTTGATGGGGGTTGGGGCGCAGGGAAAATGGAACATGGACATTGAGGAAGGCACTTGTTGGGATGAGCACTGGGTGCTATATGTAAGTGATGAATCATGGGAATCTACTCCAGAAGCCAAGAGTATACTATATACATCATAAATTGACTAATTTGACAATAAGTTATAAAAAGAAACAAAAATTAAAAAACATGAGCATTTCAAATAATGTAGAAAAAGCAATTGTATAAATTCAGTATCAATTTAAAAATTTAATAGCAAACAAAATGCAGGATACTTTTCTTAATTAATGAGTTATTTTCAAACACCTATAGCCAACATCATACTTAAAGGTAATATTTCAAAAGCATTCCAATTAAATCAGGAGCATGACAAGGACGTCTTCCAGGGTGCGACTAGGGTTAAGCCAGTAAAGACATGGTCCACATTTGAATAATTCTCTGAGCGAGTGACCCCTTAAAATTCACACCCTAGGCCTCACACTAGATATTCTAGGCAATAGAACTAAAGACATGTAATTAATGATGACTTGAATAAGGCATAGGAATAGAAAAGGAGAAAAAGCTGTTTTTGTTAACAAACTATGCAATGTCCATTCCACAGATATCAAATATGTATCAGCCTGAGTTCTGAGAGGCACCATTTGAACCCCAGACCCATCATATTTCATTTGCAAAACTGAAAATCACTAAAGACTTTTAGTATTATAGCAGCACTCTCATAATTTTGATAGGAAGGCTCTTATAATTTTCATGATTTAAATAACAAAACAAGCCATATTTCATGGTCTTACAACTACCAACTTTTATCATATCAGCACATTAGCCCTGTTCAAAACATCTTTTATTTTGGGGGTAAGTGTCTGGTTGGGGGTAGGGTTACCACATGAATGAGGAACAGTTTTTTATCACCCACATTACTGCCTGTTTCTTCTCCTACTCTTCTTCTCTGACCCTTTTTAATAAAACTCACTACATATATTCAAGAAGTGTCTCACAGGTGCCACAGTTGAGAGTGTCATCTGTAAGTGGTCTGCTTTCTGTGTCAAAGGGTACTATGATTTTCCAAAGTAGTTGGTACCACTTGTCACCACTGACATTAATTCCTACTGTCACCAAGTAATCGGCACCAGACTACTCTTGAGGTCCCTTTCATCAAGTAGGGATCTGTCCCTACACCTGAGCACTGTGTCCTGTTGCTGCCTCCACATGTTACATCCCTTCAGTATGCCAAAGTGACTCTATACACTCGGACATAATTTGGACGAGTCAGTATAGTCTTCATTGTGTGTGTGTCTTGTATCCTCACTATCTTACAGAACTTTTAGGGAAAATATTTTTCCAGGTTTATACCTCAGCCCTACTATTTCCGGGATTCAGTCCTGGCCCCATACCAGAAGATACATTTGAATGACAGGTATCACGCTGTACTTTGAATTGCCCATGTCTCTCTTAACTTAGGAGAGGCTTTCTCATTGTGCAGAATTATGTGTTGTCCCCTAAGGTAAATTCTTTCCCTGAAGGGTTCTTTCTACCTACCCCATGCAAAAACTACTTCTGGCCTGTCCTTCCAAATCAGTCTGCCAGACATAGCCAGTTACACCACAGTCAAGAGTAGCTTAGACTCAATTGAGAAACTGTAAATTCTGTTTTTACAGAAAATCCTTTTGTCAGTTATTCAGCTTGATAGTGAAGGTATGCAAAAATGAAAGTTAATAAAATACAGAATAAATTTGCAAACTCTTAAAACTGAAACAAGTCTTTTCTATTACTTAATCTAGTCACCTTCCTTCAGAATGTAAATATCTAACAACAATGAGAAAGAGGAGGAGGAGCAGGAGGGAAAGATGACAATGCCCCACTAATTAAACTTCACAAAAAAAGAAAGAACACTATCTGGAATATCAAATATTTGTACCAGGGTTTCATGTCAAAAGCTTAGACTTAGCTAAAGAAGTAGGATCTAAAAATTCCCCAAACGAGAATCTTTTAGGAAAAATGCTCTTGGAAAGAGCATTCTGCGGTCTAGGTTTTATGGTTGAAAGCATGAATTTTGGAGAAAGACTTGACTTTGAAGACTTTATCATTCCTCCTAACTGTGTCATAGGTAATTACTTAAATTCTCTCTCAGTTGAATTTTTTATAAAATAGGGGTTAAGATTTCACAGAAGCTTTTTAATCAAGATTTAGTAGGATAGTGTCTTTATGTGCTTAGCATAGTCACTGGCATTTAGCAATTACTCAATTAATGGTCACTGTTTTTGTTTTTAAAGTTTGTTCAGATCTTCGTGACTTCTTGGAACTTTCATTGAGTTTTAACCTGTTACTTGTAAAAGACAATATGTATAAATCCTTAAAAACTTTAAGCACCACCCATTCTTCTTCTGGTCACTTCTGTGATGTACATTAAATTTTCTGAAAGTTGCTGTGGGCATCCAAAAACAATGTGTAATATTTTCAAGCTCTCTTTAAGGATTCTTTAAACTATATATGCTCAAACATGCATTTCAAATATGTAAGATGAAGTGGACAAACTGATGCCTTAATCAATGAGAAGAAATATCAAGAAGACATAAATTTTAAAAGTGTAGCACAATTATCCCCTTACTCTGGATCTTTTGGCTCTGAGTAGAATGGTAGTTTTAGCACTTTCCAAGTTAGCCAAGGCCATGGGAGTTATAATTAGATAATAAAATAAGAGTAGTATCAAAGTTTTTACACTTTTTATATGCCTGACAGTCATACAAAGAGCAAGTGTCTCTCAAGACAGAGTTGACATGGATGGCTCAACTTGGCAACCACAGGAGCATGAACAGTGTACCTTGAAGAGCAATTGAAATCAACCCATCTTATCAGCACCCACCATGGAAACATGTTCTCTGAGCTTGGATTCCCTAGCTCAGAGATTCTTTCAGCTATATTCAAAATAAAGACTGAGATCACGCACATCAATTTCACTTAATTAGCTTTTTACATGACTTTCATTTCTGTTAAGTTAGCTAATTAACAACATGCTTCTGAATCAACTCTCTTACTTCTCTCTCTTGAGTTCATGGGCTTCTTCACTCTCATAGTCACTAAAGTCAGCTCTGTTAATGTCTCTTCTTCAGCAATGATTCAGGCTTGAGGGTAGTTCCCCATCGAGATACAGTAGCTATACTATTAATTTTGTTCTATACTTTTCTCTCTCCAGGAAACAGACTATTTAATTCGTGAGATCGCTCTGAGGCAGTGTGTTTATGTTGTTGAGCAGATTTATGTAGTGTCTGTATTGAACAGCTGAGTATGCTGGCTGGAAATTACTATACTTGCCACAGATATGAATTTTAAATAAAATTTTTTCCGGTGCCTATTTAAGCAAATGAAGAGAGCCCTCTCCATTACCAAAATGGATGGCATCTTGTTCCCATATTTTTTTCTTTAAAAAGAGGTGTGATTATACCTTCATGACAGACCTTCCATCATTGTTGAATGCATTGTTAAATTAAATACATTTTGTTTGATCAAGATATTTGTATTAAATGACTGATAGCATTAAAATCTGTAACTCCATCCAAACAAGCATATTGAGAAACTTCTAAATGACCCCCATACAAGATCGGAGCTTGTGATCATGTGACTCAGTCAAATCGATCAATTCTTCATGGAAGGAAAGGCACATTTCTCTCTCAGTTAACCAATAGTTTTGATTTTTTTTTATATTTACATAGAAAATTTTAATTAGTTCAGAACTTATTCTGGTATAATGTGTGAGGCAATTAGTGTGTTAATTTTTGTTTCCCAAAGTTGGCAAATTATGTAAGTTATCAATTGACAAATCTGCCTTTCCTATAGTGATGACATACTATCATTATACAAATTGACTTTTACTTCTCTGTAAACTGGTATCAGAACTTGTGTTTTTCTTTTTGAGCATAAGTGAGAATTACTCAAATTACCCATTTTGCAGAGGAATGGAGAGTATAAAGTTCAAAGATCTGGAACCAGTATTCTTTTAACTTATATTAGTACATCTATTCATTCAGTTTGCAAGGGTTTAGTAAACGTTTGGTATTTTATCACAAAGCAATAGGCTTGCCTGACACAGCATACAGTTTCAAGTACTAAGCATTAGCCTTGGTGAATAAATGCCAAACATAGTCAAAATACCCAGTATTTTGAGGATATTGGAATAGTCACAAGGAAATTTTTTATTGTGATTCACCCAAAACTTTGTATATCTTATATTCATACAATTTAAATATTCCTTTTAAAGAATTACTTTAGCAAAAGATTGCAAATGATACCATATTGAATAACAATGAAATGCCATTATTATTGCTAGATCCTCCATATATAGTTCATCAGAAAAAAGTCATTTAAAACAAGAATATCAAGTTGACAGTAGGAAATATGTCAATTTGTGGCAAATTAATAATTCCACATGTATTAACTCTTTTAAAATGTACACATGATTTTCTTGTGGATGGAATTTGAGACTCTCAACAAGTGGTATATTAAATAAACTTAGTGGTGCCAATTGTGTATGAAGGTAGAGATGGATGTTGAAACAATTTTGGTCCAACCTTCGATTTATAGCAAACAATAGCCTTCACAACTTAAAAAAAAAAAGCCAAGTTAGAGAGTATAATAAAAACTCAGTGTGTAAATATATAGAGTTTGCTAATTTGATATAAATTAAGATTTTTATTATTGAGATTCAGTAAGCCCATGTCTCTAACCAGAGGGAAGAGAATGATCTCAAATGTTTTGTGTTTTTAGCACAGCAGAAATACTGGTAAAGACCAGCATTATGCAATAACTCATCGTGGAATCCTTTCTGAATTATCTGGATAAAATAGTTTAGCAATGTTAAAACCTCTGATCTAGAATCTGACAGAGTTCCAAATCCCAGCTCTGCCACTTACTAAATATGTCACAACTTCACCTCTTAGAAAGTGGTGGCCTCATTTGTAAAATAGGGATAATGAGATGTATTTCAAGGCATGATTAAGGATTAAGTGAAGTTATCATTTCAAAGGGTTTAGCTCAGCTCCAGGAAGAAAGGAAGCATTCAGTTAAATTAGTATCATCTCAGATGAATTGTAATCCCACAGAAGGCAGGAGTCAGGCCTTCTCTTTCTTCTGTGTCCTTCATAAGGTTCATCATACTGTCCTGCAAACAGTAGGCCTTTCTCTGCATACTTATGATTTTTTTTCTGTACTGACAGATTTCCAATATGCTGCTGGGATGTGCTTTCACATAAACTATTGACTAAATGTAACTACATTGAAAATGCAGATTCATCATTTAGAAAATGAGGTTTGTGTCTGTTTTTCCCCTACAGAATTAAACATAAATTTGACTTATAGACAACCCAAGAAGGAGACTGAGAAGATTCTCTGTCTTCTGCATTTAAGGAAGGCCAACTGCACAATGAAAAGCAAAATAGGGTTCAGTGTAAGCTACCCAGATGCTACTGCTATTTCCCTTTCTTGAGGATAATATCTTTCCAGACCTGAAGGCTTTTAACAGCATAAGTTGTTACCCAATTTCCTTTTTACTTTAGCAGGTTTGTAAATCAGCTAGCTGTGGAAAACACTGAGAAGTTATCCTCTCAAATGTTCTTGTACCTCATATGGCTGTTTAATAAAACACATCCTGCCCACAATTGAGACAGCAACACTAGAACTTTCATTGAGAGCTGAATTGTAGAAGGTTATATATTATGTTTTTGTAAGATGCTCAGACATAGTGTTTAACCCCATGCCTATGGCAATTTTTGTTTTTCTTTAAAGTAGGTAGAGTTGTAGGGACAAGAGAAAGAGAGTTATTTTACTGTGTACCATCTCATTGGCAAGAAGTTATGAATTTGGTGGGATTTCTAATCCTGATGATCAATGTTCTTTTTGTCATGCTTTCTAGAAAAGAAATTTAGAGCTAAGTTTCTTTTGGTGCCTCTTTTTATCTAATGATATACCAGTGGTAACACTCACATATAAAGATGATTAAAATTCTTCTAGTGACTTAAAGACTATTAGCTCTCCCAAGTACTTCTATGCCATTTATGTCTACACATATTATTGAAATAGCATATTTGTGTGGTTAAAGAACACAGGCATGGTGTTCTTATAAGATTAATCATTTTAGAGATAAGACATTTTATTAAGACTATTTCAGTATTTCTCAGATTATAAGGTTACTTCATGTTTGCTGTAATAACATGAGAAATATGGAAAAGTATGGAGAACATTAATATTACTCAGATGCCTACTCTTAGAGACAGCTATTATTAAAATTGTTACAGTTACTCCCAGTATTGAGTCAATAAGTCTGAGTGTATAAATTTATTTTCTTCTCAAAATATGCTACACTGTAACTACCATTTGTATTTCTTTCTCCAAATAATAATTTTGTGAAACTTTTGAAATATTTTTATTTTCACCTGTTAACAAATGATTGATTGTGTTTCTAAGACATTATATAATCTTGTCAATAGGTTTATAGAGATTACAGACAATTACTGCCTATAGATAAGCAATAAATATTTTAACTTTCTGCTTTTTTTGGTGCATTTAGATTATTTTCATTGTATGTTCTCTTCCCTCATTTATATTATCATGAATAGTGCAAGAGTCATTTTATTTGTATTCAGTCTTAGCACATTTCAGATTACTTCGTTAGGACAAATTAGTTAAAGTGGAAACACTGGGTAAACCCTGATGAAAATACTTCAAACATTTGATTATATATTACCTAACTACTTTCTGAAAGACAAGACAATTTATACTCCTAATGGTTACATCCGAAAGAGATATTTCACTTCATTTCACGGCATTCCTTCGTAAGATCTTACAATGGTAAAAGCAATATTTGCTTTAATCTGCATATTTTATAGCTTCTAGGGAGGCTAACTATGTCTACAAGAGTATTGGCCATTTTCTGTCCTTAATTTAAAAAATATTTCTAATGGAACATGTATCGCTTGTATTTTAACGTGTGAGAACTTTTGTATGTAAAATATAATGACTTTAGTAACTAAACACAAATACTTCTTCCAGTTTCTTGTATCTTCATTTTAAGAATTTTGTTTATATTCTTTTTTATATTATTTATCAGTCATCTCTTCACTGTTATATTTTAAAAAATAGTCTCAATTTTAGTCAGACCAGTATTCACCTTTATTATCTAACTCCAATTTTGTATAGATTAGATTTAATTCAACAGAGCATATTGATAATCAGTTCTTGTTTTGAAGACTATTAGAACTAGGTTTAAATTCTTTTTCTACCTTTTTGGTTTTGTTGAAAATTAGAAATAGCAAAACAGTGGATATGTAGATTTTTTAAATCTAATTTTAAATTAAATTTTGTATACAAAGCTCTTGTGCCTCACACATTTAATCACTAAATTACTGATGTCATTTATGATGATGATAATTTATATAACCTCTTTAAACTCCTGTGTTCATGTACGTGTTCTGGTTTTGTGGGCTGTGAGTGGAATGTATGTGAGTGGGTCAGTATTTAGTATTGTTTTTTAGTTTGTAATTAATTTGCATTATATCATTTCTCTAATATTGAAAAATGCTATTTCTTTGTTCTATTGATATAATCAATAAATTAGCAATTATTTTAAAATGTCTTATTATTACATTTCAGAAATATACTTTGCATGGTTTTTATGAATTCTTATATAACATATTTTTAGATTATAATGTTTCCTTTAAGAATTTTAAAATCTTTATTTCTAATAGTAATAAGTTTATATTTGTCCCTTTTAGGGTGTTTTTTGGTCATGTTTTGTTATCAGAATTTAGGATACTTTTATGTAATAAATTTGTTTTTAAAAATGTTTATTATATACATTATATTTAATTACGTATATTTATTATTGTATCTTTGTGTTTTCTAATTTGTAAAAAAACCCATAATTTCTGCATTTATGTATATTATACCATATAAGACTTGCTCCATTTTTATTAAAAGATACAAAATAGTGCCCGGTATCTCTGGGATTCTCACATCAGATTACATTTCAGGACTATCTGAGAAGCATCATACTAGACAAAGTACCCAAGAATTTGTATTTTTCCAAGTTTTCTGGTTTACTTTCATGTATATTCGCTCTGAGAACATGAGCTTTGGAATCATCAAGCAGTTTCTCTTAGTGTTTGTTACTCAGTTTCTCGTATTTATGGTATGTGTGCTTACATATGGGCATGCATGCTTGTGTGTATGGAAATTGTTGCTAGAAAATCCTTGTATCTTCTGAGGATTTTTTTACCTACCAGGGAAAAAAAAACAATTATGAATTGAATTTTTTTTTTTCCTTTTGACTTTGGGAAGCCCAAAGACAAGCCTTAGTCTTAATCACAGCAAGTTTTTATATACTGCCTGTGTGATCGCTTTTTGCCTGACCTTTGACCCTATGCTTTTTTTTCTTATATTGACTCTATCTTCACATACATAGTATGCTACCACTTAACTTTAGCTAATTTGCATAGTTTATTCTTAAATATAAAAGTATTCAAATACTAGCAAGGTCTATGAAGACAGATTTTTTTCTGTTTTTTTCCCCACTATATCCCCAATATGTTAAACAAAATAGTACCTAGTGTATGTATGTATGTCAGAATATATTTGTTGAAGGAACACATAAGATAATAAATTAGTGTTGTGAAATAGGTGGGAAGATGCTGTCTTAAAAATCAATAACAACAAAAATTCATATTGCTTTGTTATTACTGTGCAGTTATCTCTTCCTTTCTGTTTTCTGTTTCTAGAACTCTTATAAATATGGTCTATTGTTTGTATTCATCTTTTCTCTCTTGAAACCATAAAGGATGAGGTTATATTATTTGTGGTTATTTAAATCAGCTTTAAATTATGTGTCTAAATAGTCCACTGAAATTGTTTTTACTCAAATTGCAACTTTAAGACTAATAATTTCCCCTTGAACACTATCTTCCTCATTGCTTACTTATATTTACAATGATATGAGCTTGTTTTAACACACAGTGATATGTTTCAGTGAATGTCGAGGATAAAATATAAGTGTAAAGAAGTGCTAATAGTATAATATATTATCCTAACAAGCATAATTCTGAGTGTAAACTAGTGAACTATTAAAAATTTAAACTGGGACAATAGGCATAAGCTAGGATGACCCAGGGCAAACTGAAATGTGAGGTCACCCTATTCCAAAGCAGGCTAAAGCAATGAGGTCTTGCTTTTGAAGAAAAGCTTTCGGCTCTGTCCCCAGATCCCTGGGGTATGAGCTAATGCTCATCTGCATAGAGGGGCATCAGTGGAAACATTTGTGAATCTGCTGTGATCACAGTGTTTCTAAAAAGCAAAATGGAGTATTCTTCCTCTTTTTGCCTAATTCACTCATATTTGTCATTTAAGCTCAACATTTGAACTCAAGTCCTCCTGTTATAGGCACTTCTAAGAACTTCACAGCACTGGATGGAACTGAAATTTTGTGTTTATTAATTATTTAACTGCTCCTATTTAAAATACATGTACTGTGAAGGTAGATACTATGGTTTTTCTTTGTTTACCTGCTGAGTGTTGTATCCCCTGCAGACACTCTAGTCTCTTATACAAATAGGTATTAAAAAATGTTTAACAAATAAGGAAGTGAGTAAATGAAACTCATGTTTCACCCATTCTCATTACGTGTTCTCTGAAATCCCGTCATTCTATGGCATTTAAAATGCTCTCTAATCCATATTTTATTTTTTTCTCTGTCATAGTCCCTCAGAATAAATATACATGATATATTATAAGTATATATGTATACAGTTATGATATAACTAACAAATATACAATACATTATATGTGTGTGTATGTGTGTGTATACACTTAGTTATGATTAACTATTGTATTACCATTATTTTAATCTATGTAGCCATGGTAAAAGGGTGTCATGGAACAATTCTCAAAATCTAAACATAACACTCTAGAATACATTATATTCTCTCATGTTCATGAAATGAAAGTGATCAGCAATGATGTCTTTTTGTTTTTTATTTTGTTTTGTCTGTTTTTGTGTCAAGTTTTTATTTAAATTCTAGTTAGTTAACAAATAGTGCAATATTAGTTTCAGGAGTAGAATTTAGTGATATCTCATTTACATATAACACCCAGTGCTTATCACAACTAGTGCTCTCCTTAAGTGCATCACCAATTTAACCCATCCCTCCAGCCCACCTCCCCTCCAACAATCCTCAGTTGGTTCTCTATAGTTAAGAGTCTGATTTATGATTTGCCTCTCTCTTTTTTTTCCCTCCTATGTTCATCTGTTTTGTTTCTTAAATTCCACGTATGAGTGAAAGCATACGGTATTTGTCTTTCTCTACCTAACTTATTTCACCTAGCATAATACACTCTAGCTCCATCCACATCATGGCAAATGGCAAGACTTCATTCTTTGTTTTTATTTATTTTTTTTTAGTTTATTTATTTATTTTGAGAGACAGAGGGAGAGAGAGAATCCCAAGCAGGCTTCACGCTATCAGCATAGAGTCTAAGGTGGGCTTGAACTCACAAACCGTGAAATCATGACCTGAGCCAAAATCACAAATCAAAAGTTGGACCCTTAACCAACTGAGCCACCCAGGAAATCCAGTAAGATTTCATTCTTTTTGATGGTGAAGTATTATTCTATTCTCTTCTATACACACACACACACACACACACACACACACATACACACACACACCACATCTTTATGTATTCATCAGTCAATGGACATTTGGGCTCTTTCCATAATTTGGCTATTATTGATAATGCTGATATAAATGCCGAGATGCATGTGCCCCTATGAATCAGCACCTCTGTATCCTTTGGATAAATACCTACTAGTGCCTTTGCTGGATCCTAAGGTGTTTCTATTTTTAGCTCTTTGAAGAATCTCCATATTGTTTTCCAGAGTGACTGCACCAGTTTGCATTCCTACAAACAGTGTAAGAGGGTTCCCCTTTCTCTGCATCCGTGCCAACATCTGTTGTTTCCTGTGTTGTTACTTTTAGCCATACTGACAGGTGTGAACTGGTATCTCATTGTGGTTTTGATTTGTATTTCCCTGATGATGAGTGATGTTGAGCATCTTTTCATGTGTGTTAGCCATCTGGATGTCTTGTTTGGATAATGTCTTTTCATATCTTCTGCCCATTTCTTAACTGGATTATTTGGTTTTTGGGTAGTGAATTTAAATAGTTCTTTATAGATTTTGAATACTAACCCTTTGTCAAATATGTCACTTGCAAATAGCTTCTCCCATTCTGAAGGTTGCATTTTAGTTTTGTAGCAATGATGTCTTTTAACTGCTTCAACATTGTACAGGCTTGGATATAGGAAATGAGCCAAGAAAGAGCCATCTTCTGACTAAATTTTGACTTCTTACCACATTCTAAATAGAGTTTAGAATAGACAGCATATCTATTAAGCTCCAAAGTAATTCAGAATCTAGTAATTTTCAGAGGTGTCTGGGTGGCTCAGTTGGCTAAAAGTGACCGACTCTTGATTTTGGCTCAGGTCATGATCTCATGGCTTGTGAAATGGAGCCCCACATCAGGCCTTGTGCTGACAGTGTGAGGCCTGCTTGAGATGCTTTCTCTTCCTCTCTTTCCTTACCCTGCTCATGTGCACATTCTATCGATCTCTATCTCTCTCAAAATAAATAAACATTTTTTTAAAAATCTAGTAATTATCAGTTTGATACTTCATTGGTTCTGAGATATTTATAGTTAGGGGTTACTGGTTACTTATATTTTTTCAACTTAAATATATCAAAAAATCTCTTAAATGAAGGCAGAATAATAGTCATTATAAAATTAACTTGTGTTAGGACAATACATTGAAATTTCTGTTGAACATGATAAAGAACTAGGGCACCTGGGTGGCTCAGTTGGTTGAGGATCCAACTCTTGGTTTCTCAGGTCACAGTCTCATGTTTCATGAGTTTGAGCCCCTCATCGGGTTCTGTACTGACAGTGCAGAGCCTGCTTGGGATTCTCTCCTCTCTCCCTTTCTCAGTGCCCCTCCCCTGCTCGCTATGTCTGTCTGTCTTGAAATGAATACATAAACTTAAAAAAGATTAAAATGGGGGCGCCTGGGTGGCTCAGTCGGTTGAGCATCCGACGTCAGCCCAGGTCATGATCTCACAGTCCGTGGGTTCGAGCCCCACATCGGCCTACGTGCTGACAGCTCGGAGCCCGGAGCCTGTTTCAGATTCTGTGTCTCCCTCTCTCTCTGACCCTCCTCTGTTCATGCTTTGTCTCTCTCCATCTCAAAAATAAATAAACATTAAAAAAAAAAAAGATTAAAATGATAAAGAACTGAGAATTTATCAAGAATTATATTTGGCAATAGGTTTATATACGTACACATACAACCTGTTGTGTTTAAAAAATTTTAATTTCGCAAATTTTTTTTCTTTACAAATAGGTCTCTTAATTGCTGATACAGATAATGCTAATTCCACCTGTGAAAGTAATACTACAGGTCAGAGACTAATTCACAAGACTTTATTTTCTTTTAATTTTAACAAAGCAGTATCTGGTCTTCTGGCAGAAAACTCAAAACCATTTTGTTGGCAGCTACAGGACTATCCCGTGGTGAGCCAGTTAATGGAAAGTCTGAGTTTATGTGTGCTCTTTTTTTTAAATTCTCTTAAAATATTTATTTTTGAGAGAGACAGAGTGCAAGTGGGGAAGGGGCAGAGAAAGAGGGAAACATAGAATCTGAAACAAGCTCCAGACTCTGAGCTGTCAGCACGAGCCCAGTGCAAGGCTTGAACTCACAAACCGTGACAAAGTCAGATGCTTAACCAGGCACCCCTGAGTCTATATGTGCCCTTAATCCCCATTACCCTCTGGTATATGTTCTTATACCCAGGTATTTTCTATGTTGGCTGTACATACTGGATTTTTTTTTAATTAGTTTTACTAGTAAAAAAAGAAAAAACAACTGAGGAATCATATTTTATTGCTAGTTAATGCAAGTTATTTTTTTCCAGTTGTATATACTCCTTTATCTTAACATTGACTTTTTTTTATCTTCTGCAATTTTTCTTCTGCAGTTTTCACCTCCATTTCTTCTCATAATACCATTTAACTTTTCACTACTGGTTATATTTATTAATTTTTCTTTATATAATATTTGTAATGTAACCATATAAAGCAATTATCCATGAAATTTTAAGAAAAAAATATTAAGAAAAAGTATTAAACAGAGATAATATGGGCTCTTATGGAGAATGAGTGTTCCAGATTATTATTGTTATTGTACACATTAATTTCATCCATATCTATTAAAGAAATGAAATTATTTTGTTAATAAAAGGTCTTATATGAAGGTATAGATCTTAAATGAAAGTACAGGAAGGCAGCATGGGGGAAAGAAATGAAAACTAGGAAGTTCCTAAACCTGAGTTGAGGTCTTTAAGAAAAGGACATGTAAATTAGGTGATGACTTAATAGAGTCTTGTTGTGGACCCAGTTCCACATTTGGATGTTTCGAGGCCTTCCGTTACAGTTGTTCTTGTCTTATTCACACTAACTGTACTGGTCAGATATGATTATGAACCATATACACGAGAGCTAAATAGACGGAATAAAATATATAACTACAGTAATATTTTAAAAACTTGTTTAACAATAACAATAATGCATTTATTAATCCACATCAACCTGTTAGGAGATAATCCTTTTTTTAAAACATTTTTTATTAGTTTATTTATTTATTTCGAGAGAGAGAGAGAGAGAGAGAGCGAGCTGGGGAGGGGCAAAGAGAGAGGGGAACAGAGGGTATGAACTGAGCTCTGTACTGATAGCAGTTAGCCCAATGTGGGGCTCGATCTCCCGAACAGTGAGATCATGACCTAAGCATGAAATCAGATGCTTAACCTACTGAATCACCCAGGTGCCCCAGGAGAGAATTCTTTATGTGTCTCTTGCATTTCTTTGCTTTTTGCAAGCAGAGGTTATAATTATCTTTTTGTCCTTGATTACTTTCTAATAAATATTTATGTATGGAAAAACGTTGGAAAATAGATATTGTGTCTCCCTCCTGAGCAATGAGCTAGCTTGTGTTTTGTCCAATACAGTAAGGATCATATTTCCATACAGGACAAAGATTGGGTTTGCTTGCAGTGGGTTAAAGAAGGTTGGAGTTTCTTATGTTTGAGGACTTTCAGCTGTAATACAAATCCACTATATGTGGAGCATCTATCTGGGCCTCTCCATGTCACCTGATGAGAGTTTATTGAAAAGAAAAAATGGTAGGGGCGCCTGGGTGGCGCAGTCGGTTAAGCGTCCGACTTCAGCCAGGTCACGATCTCGCGGTCCGTGGGTTCGAGCCCCGCGTCGGGCTCTGGGCTGATGGCTCAGAGCCTGGAGCCTGTTTCCAATGCTGTGTCTCCCTCTCTCTCTGCCCCTCCCCCGTTCATGCTCTGTATCTCTCTGTCCCAAAAATAAATAAACGTTGAAAAAAAAATTTAAAAAAAAAAAAAAGAAAAGAAAAAATGGCATGAACCATGGATAATTAAGTTCTTCCTCTCTGACCCAGGAGTTTCTTCCTTTACACTAGCATCCATAAAATAGGCAGGATACTTTGTTATCTTGCAAGTACATTAAACTTTCAGAACTTTCACAGTTTTTGACACACCCTGTAACATAAAGTAGGTTCTAATATTACATATATTTTTAAATGAGTGAACTAAGTCACAGTGAGCATAAGTAACCTTCTCAAGTTTATACCTATAGCAAGGAGAACAGCTAGCATTCAAATCCAGACGGTTGGCTCCAGAATTCATGCTTTTAAACATGTCACTATACTGGCTGGGCACATTAACTTCTAGTTTCTCTAGTGCTACATGGTTCTAGATGACCTGACTATATATTTACTTAACAAATGGTAGTGACTATGAGATGAATTTTGACCTGAAGCTTCATTACACAGAAGTCTTAAAATATTCTTCCCAAGGAATGACAAAGTTCAATTTTCAACTATGTTTTCTTAATTTTTTAAAATCAATTCTACTCTTTAGGCATCTTCTTGAACATCCTGCAAGTAACAGACTGACAATATCTACTCTGCAATGATCCAGTATCCAATATTATTAATTTTAAGGAGGATTTGAGGATTTAGTATCCTCATGTAAATAATCACACTTTTTTGTTATTTTTTTTATTTTTATGATTCCCTTCTCTGAAACACTTCCCTCCATTCTCTGAAATTTCTCTTCCTGCTGTACCACTTTCTGCAGTGGACATTTATTGATTTTGCCTTCCCAACATTGGTTTTCCCTTCTTTGCATAACTGTTCATTACCTTGACCTCCTGGTCATGAAATTTGGATTAAACTTACTCTACCGTTGTCCATTGGAATGGGACATATATCATACATAACTTGCTAGTGAAACTCTCATATAGCCCTCCCCACAGTGACTGGTTCAGATGTACGAGTGTGAACGGAGCTTCATCAGTCAATGTTAATGGGCATCAACTTTGAGGTTTTGCTTGAACTACTGGCAAAAAAACAAACAAATAAACAAACTGTGATTGAGTTTGCTATATTTTGGAAGTAAGCCTGTGTCTTCCAGTGGCCATTTTGATGTTGAGGAAATTTCCTTCCTGAGAATTAAGCCAACACAGATCAAAGCAGGACCAAGATACAAAGAGTAAAACTGTTCTGACATTAGTATTTGAGCACCTCGATCCAGCTAAGCTTCTGTGGACATTTAGTTTTCTCATGCAGTAATACTTTCTCCATACTTTTATTTTTCCCCTTAAGCCACTTTGATTTGGAACGTGGTTACTTACAACAATCTTCAGATTTTTGTGCAATCCTAGGTTCCTTCTTTCTAAAATTGTATATTTTCACTTGATTTCTAAATTCTCTCACTTTATTATTGTTTTAAAATATTTTTGTGTATGTTTATTTATTTTTGAGAGAGAATGACAGTACAAGCAGGGAAGGGGCAGAGAGAGAGAGAGAGAGAGAGAGAGAAAGAGGGACAGAGGACCCGAAGCAGTCTCCATGCTGACAGCAGAGAGCCCTATGTGGGGCTGGAACTCATGAACCTTGAGATCATTACCTGGGCTGAAATCACATGCTTAACACTTACCTGACTGAGCCACCCACATGCCCCTAATTTCTCTGACTTTAGAATGTTATGGTTCTGTGATTCTTCTGACTTTTTGATTTTAAAATACCTCTAAAGATAGTGTACCCTTGGAATAAGAAAACAGCAGAAAAATTTTATGTATAATTATTTACTATTCAATCCTACATAGGTTACAATAATATACAATATTTCACAAATAAACAAGTGATATAAAAATAATTATGCTGAATACTAAACTGATGGAAGAATAGTACCTTCTGAAATATGAATGAATGTAGTGAAATTCCATATTAATTCAGCATTTAATACTTTGGTTTAAATACTACAGTCCTGATGTTACTGTTTTGAAAACACTATATTAGATGAATTTATTGTATACTCAGCTTTGCATTAACAAATATGCTGTGCTAACATATCAATGTATTGTTTATAGGCTTGTTAAATATATATATATATATATACACACACACACACATATTTCCTGGTGATCAGAAGTACTCATGCAGGTGATGTGCTTCTCATTTGTCCTGAAAAATTATCTCTCACATTTGGTAGCATAACATCTTTGCATGTTTCAGAAAGTAGCAAAGAGTTTCAAAAAGACTGTATATATTCTCTCTTTTGGCTTATATGACTATTCTGTAAGATGAATGAGACAGACACTAAGACCTCCATTTTGCATCCAAGATAAATGAGTCAAGTATTTCAAAGAAGTCTAGAATACAGATCTTTAGTCGCTTAGTCCAACAACACAAATAGGAAAATAGTTTAAAGTTGGTAGATCAAATAGAAATATCCCCTAAACATTAAAATCTAATGCATTTTGTGTATATTATAGTATATTTAAGGTATACAGCCTAGCACAGGGTCAGAGCTGTTGTATCACACGATAGGAAATAAAAATACAGAAGACTCGTTCCTTTATTGAATCTTCAGATAGAGCATATTGCAGCATGCCAGGCACTGTCTGGGGATGAAGTCTCATTAGTAAACAAGTCTGACTGTTTTGAAGATAATCTTCTTTTACATTTTTCCTACTTGTTTCCTATCAACTAGAAAAGGATCTATTCTCTTATTCAATTATTCCTGGTATGTAAGACTAACTCAAAGGCCTAGTTTACTAGGAAATCAAAGGGACCCTATAGAGTCTTGGATGTGCACATTAATATGTCCTAGAGTAAAAACCAAAAAAAAATAATGTGTAATATTGTTTGAGTACAAAATCATATCAGAAACGAACATATATACAAACACATAAAACAGCATTTTCAGCTCTGTCATCTGCCCAGGTGAGCAGGCAGTTAATCTCTCAGATGCCAGAGTGTTCACCCTAGCCTTTGAAGATTTGAGGCTGCTTTCTGAAGGTGTGGTAGGCAGTCTTTTTGCTTACACGTGAATAGGAACAGAGTATACATAAGAATAGCAACATAGTAAACCTAAATGTCAGGTTTCAAGTACAAAGACTTCCTGCAACCTTAGGCACCCAACCTTCCAAATGGTGTCAATTATGTTTCCCCTCCCTGCTGTGCTCTGAAAAGGAGAGGCACCATAGGGATCAAAATTAAAACACTTAATTACTTTATGCTTTACATGCAAACTATCTGTGGAAAACAGCAGGCCAATCTTTTTTCCTATCCACTCAACAGAAGGCTCTTTGGTCCCTGGACAACTCCACTAATCATTTGTGTTTAAATACTTTTCCAGTGGCTTGCATTCTCCCTACAAACATCTTTACCCTCTTTTGGAAAAGCCTGTACACTTGGTTACTATTTAACCACTTATCTATTGAAGTAAATGCCTGAGAATTAAAGCTCCCTAGAGCTGGCTGATGAGCTTTCACGTGGAGTAAGAATTGTAACACATCTGGAAATAAAGGCTAAGGGGAAAAGGAGGCTAGAATTAGTTTCCAAAGGCACTTCATGGAATTTGCAGAATTGCCAGTATAGAATGAAGTGTTTTCAGTGGAATCAAATTTATATTTCATTAAAATCCTCAGGAAATCTTGATCATCTATTCCAATGTCATTAACAGAGACTGACAGTGGGATAGACATCCTAAAGGCTTAAAATAGACCATGATAACTATAGAAGAATAACTGAAAAAAGCATCCAAATATTTTTGTAGATTTTAAATTTGCATGGTTCAATTGCTCCTTATTCTTTTATATTTTTTGGTTTAAAGTTAGACAGCACACATTTTGTTTTCTGAGCATTTCAACATTTATTTTGTAAGTTCTCTTATACTTACTGCAATGATTTGAATTAGGAAGTAGCAATTATCTCAGTTTTGCAAATAAGGAAGTTATCTTGGCCTTCAATTGAGGTCACACAATTAATTAGTGCAGAACTGAAACTAGAATACAAAATTTTAAAGGCCCTAGACTAAGGCTTTTCCATTAGCATATGTGGCTTCTTGTGCACTTATTAATATAGTAATTATAAAAATATATATTAAGTGCAGATATGTAAAAGTGACTTCTCTTGCTGGGGTTGGGGAAAGACTCTTAGGTAATCTTAAAAGAGTCTTGTGGGTAAGGTATTTTGTTCAGATTAGAAAAAAAAAGTATAATGTGTAAATTGAAACACATTAACCACATACCATAATCTCAAATTAAACACATTATGTAGGTGGGAGAAATCCAGGGTAGTTGAAAAGGCAAGATAAAAATGGAACGGTAGGGAAACGTGGAAGACAATGTGCTCCTTCAAAACTCCTGAACTTAACTTTCTTTTCCACATTGTCTCTGATCGCTGTAATTTGTGGTGACAAGGGTCAGCAAAAAACCATCAGAGATCACAGCACCAAGGTGAAGTGATTCACCCTGCTTTTAAAATCTTAGTACAGAACTCTGAAATCTTCTAATTAAAGAACCAAGATAGGCATCTACTCGACCTTTACTTTGACATCTTTAAATTTAAAGCAATTCAACTCACTCCCACACTCAGGTTAATTTTCACTAGAAGAAATGATTTTGACAGTTTCAGAAAGTCAGGTTAAGCTCATATAAGGAAAAAAGAGTAAAATGTTCTTCTTTTACTGATAGATGTATCCTCCCAACATAAGATTTTCTGAAAGTTCTAGGACTTGCCAGGATGTGCCAGAGCATAATGGGACCGAGAGGTTCAGGGTTAGGCGTGGAGTCAGAAGTATGTGGGTAGCCCATCCCCACCAAACCCTATCCATACTATGAATTGTCCATCTGATCTTGAGATAAGTATTTAAATGTCTTGGAAATATGGTTCCTCCTTCTATAAATTGAAATAATGTTAGTACTTAAAATTTAGGGCTTTATGATGTCGGTAGTGGGCAGAATGGTGGCCTCCCAAAACACATGCTCTTGTGCTAATCCCCAGAATCTGTGAATGATACCCTATTTAGGACAAGGGTCTTATCAGATGTAATTTACCTGAGGATCTTGAGATGAGATCACCCTGGACTTTCTGGGTAGAGTCTAAATCTAATGGCAAGTATCCTTATAAAAGACATACAGAGGAGACACACACAATAGAGGAGCAGATTATGTGACAATGGAAAGACTGGAAGGATATGGTTACAAGCCAAGGAACACCATAAGCTGAAAGAGGCAAGGAGTGGATTCTGCCCTAGAACCTTTGGAAGGAGTAAGACCCTGCTGACAACTCAATGTTGGACTTCTCACCTCCAGAACTATGAGAAAATAAATTTCTATTTTTAGTCAACTAGTTTATTATAATTTGCTACAATAGCTACAGAGAACTAATGCAACATTAAATAAGATAATTGCAAAGAATGTACTTAGCGTATGACCTAGAACATAAAATTTTTTTGGTAAATGGAAGTCATTATGCAAAGCCTGAGAAGTTTATTGCACCTAGAACCATTGTCAAAGGATGTGTGTACTTGCAAGTTTCTTCCTATTGAGCACTTTCTATGTGTCAAGTATATATTATATGGTTTCTCCATCTAGCTGTAACAAAAAGTAGATATTATGATTTCTTCTGACAGACAAGGAGACTGAGATTCAGAAAAATGAAATGGCTTGCCCAAGTTCTTATAAAAAGGAGGAGTATCAAGATTGAAACTCAGGCCTATCTATGGGAAAAATGTTTATTCTCTTTTTTCCATGCTGCTTTTGCAAAATACAGTATGCAAGAGGAGTGGTGAGGGGATTTGAGGGAGATACTAAGCTAAGGCCGACAGTTGTGTGTAATAAGTTTGCCAACCTTACAGGTGGTGGCACAGTGGAAAAAATCAAGGAATGAAGCAATGGAATAGATAAAAGTGAGAGTTAGAAAGGGACCATGTACCTTAATCCTACAATGATAAAGGGATAAATTTTGCTAACAACCTGAATAGGCATCGAAGTAAATTCCTCCCTAATCAAGCTTACTGATATGAATGTAGCCTTGTGAGACCCTGAATAGAGGACTCAGCTTGGCTGTGCCTGGACTCCTGACACATAGCAACTGTGAAAGAATAAATGTGTATTGTTTCAAGTAGTAAATGTGTGGTTATTTATAACATAGCAATAGAAAACTGATACAGACCGCTCTCAAAAATCAATTTTTTTTTGTTTAAATATATGATTTGGGGGCACCTCGGTGGCTCAAGTTGGTCTGACTTTGGCCCGGGTCATGATATCACAGTTTGTGAGTTTGAGCCCTGTATTGGGCGCTGTGCTGACAGCTCAGAGCCTGGAGCCTGCTTCAGATTCTGTATCTCCCTCTCTTTCTGCCCCTTTCGCGCTCATGTTCTGTCTCTCGCTGTCTCTCAAAAATGAATAAACATTAAAAATATATATATATGATTAATATGGAAAAAAATCAGCACAATGCTACAAACTAGTCTAAACCTTGCAGGATTTACTGATAGTGCTGGACAGTTAGGTTTTGCCACTCTCTATTCTGTTCTCAGAAAATATTCATCCCCTGATTTCATGCCCCCACTATACATTTTCCACAAACTGAACATGTTATTAGCACCTTCAACTGTGAACCATGAAATATGATTGCCACCTTTATACACACATATGCATACACACATACATACACAAACTCATACAGGCACGTACATGAACACGCATGCCTATCTGAACACACACAGAGAGACATACATGAACTCAACACATTTCACTATATCTGCACACATACAACACATACACATGTACTGTCATTGCAGCCTGATAACATGTGTTTTGTCTGTGTGAAAGCCATAGTTGGTCCTTATTTTATTCCTGTTTCTCTTTAGTACTCAAAACACACTTATGGCCAAATGTACTCCTACAGTTGTATAGTAATGTACTTTTAACATTTTTATCACATAATAAAATATAGTGATGGTACTCTAATGTTCAACTGCTGCATTATTAATAGGAGAGGTTTTGCCTTTCCAGAAGCATCCTGAAATTGTTGTGATCCACAGTCATTATAGCCCAATAAATATGATGTGGGTCAGATTGGAAATGCAAAGAATTTGGTGAACTCTGAATATATTAGGTGCACTTTGAACCATTTACTGCCACAATTGCAATGATGCTATTTCAAAAGAAGCATCTTATAGCTTGAAAGCAAATCTTTTTAACACCATAAATGGTTACCCTATCTTGCAGTGAAAATAACAGATTTATTGGCAAAGGTTGTAACTTGTTAATTTAATATTTTAATTTTCCATACTCTGGTAGCTGAATACAGAATGGCATAGTTTGAGTATAGAGTAATGATTAAAAGTTCGGCATGTTAATGTGATCCAAATAGTCTTTTTTTATGGCTCAGATACATTAATGTGTCAAGATGGGATAAAAATCTTTCTTTTCTCTGGATGAAATTAATATTTTGATATATTTTTAATATAATGTGCTAAAGTATTGCTGAGTTAAGATGATAAATTAATTTTGGTTTGCAAATATATTTTAAACAAATAATTCCTAGAGTAATGAAACACAAATATATACATAACACAAATAAAAATAATGCAAATTAATAGTACAAAAACTTTCCTAATAAATACACAAAATAATGTAAAAGCAATCAGTCATTTATTATCAAATGATCAATTATTTTCAAGGATTATAAAAGTAATTTTGTCATGGACAAAATGAAATAGGCAACCTATCTAGAAAGTGTGTTCCAGCATAATTCAAAAACCTTCAAAATATGTGTATCTTTGACCCAGTTATTCCAATTTATTCACTTGTAACTATAATTTCCAGAAGAAAATGCAGCAAGTTTACAAAATCTTAAAAGCAGAAAAGAATGTGACAATTCTATCCAGTCAACTTAAAACAGATTCATCATGATAATGTATTTTAAATAGGACATAATTTGACACATACTATACCATTCTTGACAAAGATATTTAGTTGGTAATATATATATATTTAAATGTAAACACTCATGATGATACTTCTCTACATGATTTTATGATTAGTTCAGTTCTACATTGTCCATTTTTTAAATTTTCCTTCATTTTTTAAGTAGAAATATAATACATGTTCCTTGTAGAAAACTGAATATATAGTTACAAAGAGAAAAAAATACAAAATAAAAAATAAAACTTGCTGTTTTAGGGGCACCTGGATGGCCTAGTTGGTTAGGAGGCCAGCTCTTGGTTTCGGCTCAAGTCATAATCTCACAGTTCGTGAGTTGGAGGCTTGCATCTGGCTCTGTGCTGACAGTGAAGGACCTGTTTGGGCTTCTCTCTCTCCCTATCTCTCTACCCTTCCCTTCCCTTCCCTTCCCTTCCCTTCCCTTCCCTTCCCTCTATCTCTCTCAAAATAAATGAATAAAGTTTTTTAAAAAACCTTGGTGTTTTAATTTTTAATGACTTTTGCACTGTGAAATTCATAAATATTGTTTCTACTGCTTTGGAAATATTTTCTTTTAAATTCTAACCTTGGGTATGTTATATCAAAAATGACTTCTGGGTATTTTTAAATAGCATCGTATAGTCTCTTTAGGTAGAAAACATTTTGAAATCCTGATTCTTGGCCTGTTCAGATATATTTGACTAATGAATGAATATAGACATTTTTAGCTATGATTTAATGATTTTTTGAAACTTTACAAAGGATTATAGCTTGGCTAGTATTTCATGATAGATTAAAAGAAGAATTAGATTCTCAGGTTTCTGTATGTCTCCAGCACCCTCATCCCATATTAAATTTGAGGTGAGTGATATTTTTTCTGAATTTTAGTTTTTTCTCATCTCTAAACTATTGTTAATATTAGACTTATTGGAAGAGACTTTGAAAATTCCATTCAAAATTAACCTTCATTGATTAATCTTCAACAAAAGAGGCAAGAATATGCAATGGGAAAAAGACAGTTTCTTCAACAAATGGGGGTGGGAAAACTGGACAGCTACATGCTAAAGGATGAAACTGAACCGCTTTCTTACACCATACACAAAAGTAAACTCAAAATGGATTAAGGACCTAATTGTGAGACCTGAAACCATACAAATCTTTGAACAGAGAACAGGCAGTAATTTCTCTGACATTGGCTGTAGCAACATTTTTCTCCACATGTCTCCTGAGGCAAGGGAAATAAAAGCAACAATAAACTATTGGGACTTCATCAAAATAAAAATTTATGCACATCAAAGGAAACAACCAACAAAATAAAAAGACAATCGATTGAATGGGAGAAGATATTTGCAAATGACATATCCAATCAAGGGTTAGTATCCAAAATATATAAGGAACTTATCAAACTCAACACACAAAAAGCAAATAACCCAATTTAAAAATGGGCAGAAGACATAAACAAACATTTCTCCAAAGAAGACATACAGTGGGACAACAGACACATGAAAAGATGTTCAACATCACTCATCATCAAGGAAATGCAAATCAAAACCACAGGGAGATATCACCTCACACCTGTTAGAATGGCTAAAATCAAAACCACAAGAAACAAGTGTTGGTGAGGATGTGGAGAAAAAGGAACCCTCTTGCACTGTTGGTGAAAATGCAAACTGGTGCCACCACTGTGGAAAACAGTATGGAAGTTCCTCAGAAAATTAAAAACATAACTACTCTATGACCCAGTAATTGCATTTGTGGTATTTACCCAAATAATATGAAAACACTAATTTGAAAAGATGCATGCACTCCCATGTTTATTGCAGCATTATTTATAACATTCAAATTACGGAAGCAGCCCAAGTGTCCATTAATAGATGAATGGATAAAGAAATGTGATACACACAAACATTGGAATTTTATCCAGCCATAAAAAGAATGAAATCTTGCCATTTGCAACAACATGAACGGAGCTAGAGAGCATAATGCTAAGTGAAATAAGTCAGTCAGAGAAAGACGAATACCATATGATTTCAATCATATGTGGAATTTAAGAAACAAAATAAATGAGCAAAGAAAAAAAAAGAGACAAACTAAAAAATTGACTCTTAACTATAGAAAACAAACACATGGTTACCAGAGAGGTGGTGGATAGGGGGATGAGTGAAATAGGTAAAGAGGAAGGATTAAGAGTATACAATGAACACTGAGTAACATATAGAATTGTTAAAATGCTATATTGTACACCTGAAACTAATATGACACTATATGTTAACTTCGTTGGATTGACCTTGAGAGGTTTCCAGTGTAAAATTCATTCCTCTTCCTCCCTTCCTCTCTTCTGTTTACTTCCTCCATTCCCTTTCCTCTCTTTCCTTCCATCTTCCTTTTTTTTAAGCATTCAACCAGTATGTATTCGACATATACCATGTGCCAAACACTGTGGTAGACATAAGAGATATAATTGTGAGTAATATAGCCTTGTATCTGTCCTCCCAAAACTTAGAATCAAGAAGTTGAAATACTTCAAACAAGTATTTAAATAAATTATGATAAGTGATACAGTAAACAAAGGACATAGACCTAGGGAAATGTCCAGCAGCAGCACCTAAAACATTGGAGGCAAGGAGTTTTGCTTAGTGAAGAGTTTCTAGAGGAAATGGCAGCTGGTCTAAGACCTAATCCTTAAATATTAGGCAGGTAGTATTTCTACTATACAAGAACGGAGGCAGTTATTTATCTACTTCTGTTGATTATTGGATCCTCTTTGTATGTCTGGTACCCACCAAAGTACCTGGCATACAGATGGTGTTTAATAAATGTTTGATTAATTAATGTAGGATGTATCAATAAATTAATATTATATTGGTGAAATATAATTTTATACATCAATTTGTAAATTAAACAATTAAAAAATAACATGGATATCAATAAATATTAATACTTCTATATTTTCACTGCTAATCTTAGATTCTCTCTTTTTTTTTACTTTGTTGTATTTCTCTTTTTATTCATTTTTAATGTTTTGACCTATTAGTCAACTCAAATCAGTATACATTTGATTTTAACCTCTTGCCAATATAACTTATTAAAACTTCAATACTCATTCAAAGTTTAATGACTTATTTTTGGTTATAATCTTACAAACAATATGAATTTATATCTTCTGAGTTAATAGATGCCACTTACTTTTGCTTTCAGGGAAGTAAAAGTCAGCAAAAAGAGACAAAGAAACTGCCAAAAATGTTTGGAGTATTAAATAATTACCTTGAGTATTGTTTTTAAATACCTGAATATTAAGTTCTGCATGCATATGGAACATACACAAATTTATGCTGCTTTTAGTAGACACCATTTAATTAAAGAAGAATGAAAATGATTTAAACACTTATTCAAAATTCATTTGGTAATTTGAGGATATAATACACATGAAGTCACTAGAGTCATAAATTCATAAATAAAAAAGTACATTAGAAAACAGCAATGCTAATTTAATATAAAACACCAAGTCAATGGGGCATCTCAAAATGCCATTCAAAGTTGAAATATAGTTAAGCAAATAAGCTTTAAGATCTCATTAGGAACTGAGTCCAACAAATCTCATGGATTTTTCAATGCTTAGGGTGAATATTGAAAATTTGTTTATTTATTGTTCAAATTGGTCTTTGGTAGCTTATTTCTTGTTATTACATATTCTCAATTATATGAGAATTTAAATGCAGGAAAAGGAATGCCAAGTTGGAAGTGGGTCATAATTTCATAAACATTATCATACACTGCTTTTGAAAACCAAGAAGTCTTTGAGAACCTCAGAGGCAAAAATCAATAGTGTATATCAAAATTTGAATAGGAAGAAATGTAATTTACTTTGCCCCAAAAATCAAGCCTGATTTTTCAAGAGAAATAAATTTATTTTTGGAAATACCAAATATTTAACACTCACACATACAAAAAATATATGGGACATCATATTTTAGAAAATCAAAATATGTCTTAAATCATAGCTTTCTTTTAACAAATTGTTTGATCATAATAGGACTTTTCAGGAAGGGTTTTATCTTGAATTTATGAGGTTTACCAATTCTTATTTTACTGCTATTGTAATTGAAATGGGATACTGAACTATGATAGCTCAAATTAGAGGATATGAGTTAACACCTTACCTAGAAATAGTGTATTTAATACAAAGTAGAAGTACTCTGATAAATCAGTTTTCCTAATACTCTTAACTCATTTGTATCATTTGGTGAAATTCACAGAACATGATAACTTGAGTAAACGTGGAAAGGGGATGGAAAGATACATAGATGCATATTACAATCTAAAAAAAATCCTTTTTTTACCTAAAATATGCACAGCTTTAAGTATGCTTTCCACATGTGGAAAAGGGTGTTTAGTGTGGAGAAAAATCAGAAAAGGTGATAAAGAAAACAGTCATCAGGAGGTTATATTGGGATAATACCTCAGATCATTCGCTATCAAATATATTTTCAGAACTTCTCTCCAGAGTTAGAAATGAGGTTTTATGCTCTTAGTGCATGGATATTTCCAATATAGTAATTTGGAGTCATAGCACATCCATCAAAGAACAGGGGATAGTTAAGTAATCCCATGGTTTATAGTCTGCACTGATGGAAGAAGAGAGGGACAGGAGGAAGAAAGATTAAAAAATTCTAATTGATCTGATGCCATGTAGTCCATTTATCCCTACATAGAAAATGTAAGGGAAATAAGGCTTTTGTTGTTTTACTTGGATGGAGGCATAGAAAACTAAGGAAATTTTAGTTTATAATTTTTGTTCAATTATAAAAAAGATTACAATGTGTTATTTTGGTCATTTGTTATTTAAATGGTGGTGTACGTGTTTCACTTAGTAATATTAAAAAGCCACTTTCTTGAGTGTCCAGTGAAAAAAAGACAGTCTCTTTAGCAAATGGTGCTGGGAGAACTGGACAGCAACATGTAAAGAATGAAACTAGACCACTTTCTTACACCATACACAAAAATAAACTCAAAATGGATGAAAGACCTAAATGTGAGACAGGAAACCATCGAAACCCTAGAGGAGAAAGCAGGTAACAACCTCTTTGACCTCAGCTGCAGCAATTTCTTGCTCAACACATCTCCAAAGGCAAGGGAATTAAAAGCAAAAATTAACTATTGGGACCTCATCAAGAGAAAAAGCTTCTGCACTGCAAAGGAAACAATAAAACTAAAAGGCAAATGACAGAATGGAAAAAGATATTTGCAAATGACATATCAGATAAAGGGTTAGTATCCAAATTTTGTGAAGAACTTTCCAAACTCAACACCCGAAAAACAAAAAATCCAGTGAAGAAATGGGCAGAACACATGAATAGACACTTTTCCAAAGAAGACATCCAGATGGCAAACTGACACATGAAAAGATGCTCAATGTCACTCATCATCAGGGAAATACAAATCAAAATGACTCTGAGATACCACCTCACACCAGTCAGAGTGACTAAAATTAACAACTCAGGAAACAACAGATGCCAGCGAGGATGTGGAGAAATGGGAACCTTCTTACACTGTTGGTGGGAATGCAAACTGGTGTAGCTGCTCTCAAAAACAGTATGGAGGTTCCTCAAAAATTAAAAATAGAACTACCCTACAACCAAGCAATAGTACTACTAGGAATTTATCCAAAGGATACAGGAGTGCTGATTCATAGGGGCACATGTACCCCAATGTTTATAGCAGTGCTTTCAACAATAGCTAAATTATGGAAAGAGTCCAAATGTCCATCAACTGATGAATGGATAAAGAAGATGTGGTTTATACGTATAATGAAATACTACTTGGCAATGAGAAAGAATGAAAGCCTTCCATTTCCAGCAGCGTGGATGGAACTGGAAGGTATTATGCTAAGTGAAATCAGAGAAAGACAGATATCATATGTTTTCACTCATATGTGGATTTTGAGAAACTTAACAGAAGACCATGGGGAAAAGGAATATCTACAAACAGAGAGGGAGGGAGGCAAACCATAAGACACTCTTAAATACAGAGAAGAAACTGAGGGTTGATGGTGGCGGGGTGGGGGGAGAGGGGAAAATGGGTGATGGGCATTGAGGAGGGTACTTGTTGGGATGAGCACTGGGTGTTATATGTAAGCGATTAACCACTGGAATCTACTTCCAAAGCCATGAGCACGCTTTGCACACTGTATGTTAGCCAATTTGACAATAAATTATATTAAAAAAATAAAAATAAAAATAAATAAAAAGCTACTTACTCTACATGTATTATAACCTTGAACTTGAAGATTGAGGAAGTTTGACCTACCACCATTTGGGTTGGCATAACTGTGGCCAAACACTAGTTATAGGTAAAATACTGAAAAATAGAAAGTGAACTTTCATTTTCCAATCTCCTTTCAATCTCCAAGTTCTACACAATAAAATGTATCCCTAAGGCATGATAGGAAAAGCAACAACTTATTCTTCAGATATAAAGAGAAGACTTGCTATTTGGAGATTTCAGTGTAGCTCCTTTCATAATAATTTAATGCACTTACAACAAATTGAAGTAATTAGATTTTAAGACTTTAATTTGTCAGCCGTAGCAATTTATAATTCTTAGTAGCAAGGTTCCAGTCATTGATATCTATCAATGTATCCTTTTGGTATCAGGGGAAGGGGCTGATGTTCCTGGTAAGAGTAATTTTTCATAATGGAGAGATCAAATTACAAAGATAACCTTGAATTAAAGGTGCTTCAGCAAGAGAGTGGAACTGATGTCCCCATAAAAGGACATGGTATGCAATTGCACTGGTCATACTTTTGTTGAACAATTGGTTAGCTTTATAGTTTTGGAAAAAGAGATAATTAGCAATTTCATTTTGGTGAACCAAATTTGGTCCTGAATTCACTACTTTACTTTGTAGTTGTAGACTTGACCCAAGCGAATTAAACATTTTATCTAATAAATATAAAAAGTAAGTCAGGTGTATCTTTGAATATAGCTAATGAACTAATATTCTCACAAATTTTTAAAGATTAAATTTTACTGTAATTTAGCTTTTGATAGTTGTGAGCTGTTACAAACTTCTCCCCATTTTTCTGACACATGGAATATCCATCAGTGAAATATAGCCATTGTCTTATATTGAAGTATGATTAGGGTGACATACAATCTATCGTCCTACCTAGAAGTTTGGAACTAAAAAAGGTGCTCTTAATAATTATACTAGGATATCAGACATGAGCCCAAGGCATCTTGGGCCCATAATTAGAGGCATCATGATTATGACAGACCTGTTTTCTGTGAAAATATTTTATGGTAGAGTAGAGATGATCAAAATTTTGATGTGACTGTGAGGTTAGTTTCATTTTGGCTTTTGAATGAAACTCAATTTATGAAATAAATAGCATCTTGAAGAAATGTTCCCAGTTTTCTTTGTGTGTGTTTTTGATGTTTTATTTTATTTTTGAGAGAGAGCACATGCAAGTGGGGGAGGGACAGAGAGAGAGGGGGACAGAATCCCAAGTGGGCTCCGTGCTGACAGCAGTGAGCCCCACATGGGGCTCAAACTCACGAACTCTGAGATCATGACCAGAGCCAAAGTTAGACAGTCAACCGACTGAGCCACCCAGGTGCCCCAAAATATTCCTGGGTTTTAACTTATGAACGTCATATTTGTTAAGTGTAAATCTCAATTCTTCAAGCTCATTCCAGTTTTTTATTTAAAAACCTTAAAAATTTAATTATTGACTGTATATTGAGATTGTAGATACTAATATTTACTTTACTTTGAATATCCAATAAAGAATATTGCCAGCAAATGCAATATTGCCAACAAATGCATCATTTGGAATATGAGTTGGTGATTTTGAGTAGTATTGAATGTTATCATTTAACTGTATTAGTTAAATTGTGTAGAATTTTTTTGGCATAGGTTTATAATAAACCAATATATACATTCTGCATTTATATAACAATTTATGTCAAGTCGCTTGAAATTTTTAATGGAGTTATGCTTTAAAAGAAACAATATCTTGCTGTCTAGTCAGTTTTTCTCCAGAAAGGATGATAAAGTTACTAATTACAGAGATAAAGCTAAAACATTTACACTGGTTAGACAATGTTAAAATCTGCTTTTATCTACTAATGCACTAATACATGAGGGAATACAAATGCCAGTTTTACTATTTAGGAAACAACCTTACATCTTGAAATTATACACTTTAGCTACTTCTCTATTATCATTGAACTTAAAACGCTGTGAGGATTTTCTTCTACTTTTACAGATGTCTTGATTTGACAGCATCACTAAGACATGCATTTTCTAAGGCAAGCTTGCACAGTACCTTTTCCAGTCCCTATAGATTATAGCATACTCCAGGATACATTAGGGACTCCTTCCTTTGAATACAGCAGTGATTCTATACTCAACATGCTTTGTGGAATGCATAATCCTTCTTGTCTTGCAAGTTGCTCTGACCCTCTATAAAATTCTACCAGAATGGTATTCAGGGAGTTAACTTGACTTTGCAGACTTACCTAAAAAAAGGAGGAGGTTGGAGGTTCTGTGTTATTATTCTCCTAAGCAAAATGGAGTTTTGACTTAGCTTTCGATTCCTTATGGTGCCTTGTACATACAAAACTCTTTATAAATATAATGTGGACTGGAAAGGGCATATTTTTTAATGTCCTACCTCTTGAACCAAATTTCAAATTCTGAGAGAAATCACTTGACTAGAACTGAATGGAATTCTTCAGTAACTGTTGGCCATTTTATAATTATTTTTCTCGTTTTTCAGCTTAACTTCAAGTTCTTCTGTGTAATTGTCTAATCACTTTTAATGCAGAAAGACTTCTAGACAGACATTCACAGGTGAAATCTAGATCTCCAAAATCACAGTTATCAAAATGGACTAATTAAAAGTTCCCCCCTTGTCTTTTTTTGTCTCCAGGTGACATGCTAATCAATTGGAAAGATCAAAGAGCAGGAACAGGAATTTTTTCTTTAAAGAGGAGATTCTCATAATCACAAAATATTGAATAGTTTATTGTTTAACATTATATTTGAAAATCTAAAAGAAGAGTACACCTGAAACTAATATTACACTGTATGCTAACTAACTTGAATTTAAATAAAACCCTAAAGACTAAATAAATATCCAACATGAAAAAAAATCTAAAAAAAGGCAAAAGTCAAATTCTCAAAAATATTACTTAAAAGCTAATTAATATCAAAAATATAAGAACCAGGGGGCACCTGGGTGGCTCAGTCAGTTAAGTATCTGACTTTTTTTTTAATTTTTTTTAACGTTTATTTATTTTTGAGACAGAGAGAGACAGAACATGAATGGGGGAGGGTCAGAGAGAGGGAGACACAGAATCTGAAACGGGCTCCAGGCTCTGAGCTGTCAGCACAGAGCCTGACATGGGGCTTGAACTCACTGACCATGAGATCATGACCTGAGCGAAGTCAGCCACTTAACTGACTGAGCCACCCAGGCACCCCAAGTATGTGACTCTTGATATCGGCTTATGTCATGATCTCACAGTTCATAGGATCAAGCCCTGTGTCAGCGCAGAGCCTGCTTGGGATTCTCTCTCTCCTTCTCTCTCTGCCTATCCCTCACTTGTGTGTACTCTCTTTCTCTCTCAAGATAAATAAATAAAACTTAATATATACATATACATATATATGTATACATATACATATGTGTGTGTATATCTATATATATACACATATACATATATATGTATATATTTATATACAAAGAAAGACAAATATCATATGACTTCACTCATATGAGCACTGTAAGACACAGAACAGATGAACATAAGGGTAGGGAAACAAAAATAATATGAAAACAGGGAGGGGGACAAAACATAAGTCTCTTAAATATGGAGAGCAAACAGAGGGTTCCTGGAGGGGTTGTGGGAGGGGGGATGGGCTAAATGGGTAAGGGGCATTAAGGAATCTACTCCTGAAATCATTGTTACAATATATGCTAACTAATTTGGATATAAATTTATATATATATATAAATTTATATATATAAATATATATATATTTATATCCAAATATATATATATCCAAATATATATATATATATATTTGGATATAAATTTATATATATATATACCAAGAAAGTTATATATAATGAAACTGTATAGAAATGGCCTGTATAGAAACTTTGTCTTTACAAGCTTATTTTGTTTTACTCGGATGCTGCAGGATATGTTTGTCCTCATTTACCCATGTAGAAACAGAGGTTCAAAAAGTGAAAGGTTTATCCAAAGTAACCCAACTATTAGGTAACAGAGAAGAGTTTTCAGCATAGACTATGCAGATTTCTGCCCAAGTCAGCAGACTTGGAGACAGGAACTGCTGTGGAGAAACAGCTTCCTCCCCTACTAACTCTGCTACCCCATTTTAAAGGTGAACAAAATGAGAAACATAAAAGGTGAGGCCAGAATTCTCATATCTGTATAACTCCAAACTCTGTGTTTCCCACTATGTCATATCACATGATAAAAGTACATCTACTTTTTTTATTGAAAATATCCAAGAGCTAATAATGTTTTAATTTTGGCAGTGGAAAGAAAACACATATTCGGAAATTTGAGGGACATAAATTATCCAATGAAGCTAATGGTTTCTATAGATACCTGAAATTCTAAGGGGGACAGTGACATATAAACATTATTTTAGAACTCAGTAAGAAATACAAAATGTTAACAAACACTTGTGTACATCCCTCTCCTGATGGCTTTTTTTGTTGTTATTGTATCAAAGGACCACAGTCAAATGTTTTGGCACAAATCTTCTGAGTAAAATGATTCCTAACAGTTCCTTATATTTAAAAAAAAATGACAAAGTATAAAGAAAATGATAATGTTGGGAAAAATTTCACAGGGGATGATGACAGTAATTTTTTTTAAGACATTTAGGTTTGAGAGACAAAGAAAGACAGAGCATGAGCTGGGCGGGGACGGGGGTGGGGTGGGGGGGTGGCGGCGGCGGGGTGGGCAGAGAGAGAGGGAGACACAGAATCCAAAACAGGCTCCAGGCTCTGAGCTGTCAGCACAGAGTCCAACATAGGGCTCATCCCAAGGCTTGAACCTATGAACTGTGAGATAATGACCTGAGCCAAAGTCGGATGCTTAACTAACTGAGCCACCCAGGTCCCCCTATAATGGTAAAATTTAACATCAGCTACTATGTGAAATCTAGAGATCAGACTTCAGGTCCTCCAAATTTCCAGGCCATACTGTTTGGAGAAGACTGTGGATCTCCCAACACTGTGTCCTAGGTGTTCCTTCTTGTTTTTTTCTCCTTTTTATATTTGAGGTAGAATACGGAGGTAATAGTAATAGTGGCTTACATGTGCAGTGTTTTGTTTTTGGTGGTGGGTTATTTGGTTTTGTTTTTATTTTATTTTTCAGGTAAGACTTTATTTTTTTAGAGAAGTTTAAGGCTCATTTCAAAATTGAGAGGAAGGTACAGAGGTTTCTCCTGCCCACTTTTTAAAATATAGTGTGTAACTGCCTCATTTCATTTAATTTAATTCTATGATAAATTTTTTAATATTTATTATTGAGAGACAGAGAGACACAGAGCATGAGCAAGGAAGGGACAGAGAGAGGGGGAGAGACAGAATCTGAAGCAAGCTCCAGGCTCTGAACTGTCAGCCCAGAGCCCCAGGCGGGGCTCGAATCCACAAACTGCAAGATCATGACCTGAGCCAAAGTCGACGCTTAACCGACTGAGCCACCCAGGCACCCCCATTTCATTTCATTCTAAAAGCAATCTTGTGTGATGTGGGTAGTGTAGACCTCTTAATGGAAAACCATGGTTTACATAGGTTGTTATGCACCTGAATTCGCAGAGCTCTTAAGTGGGTCCAGTATGTGCTTACTGAAATAGTGTTTGGTAAATGCTTAATAACTGGTTCTCAGGTGAATGAAAAGTCCCTACTGTGGCCCTGTTGATTTCAGTGGTGTAAGAATGCCTATCATGGCCAATTTCAGACTACCACTCTGATGTCATTGAACATGGAGTTGGGAGGAAAGGCTCTTAATCATCTCTTATAAGCCAGGATGAGCTGGCTTCCGTACATTGTGATCCACTTACAGTAACCTAAACCAGGGATCAGCAACCTTTTTCTCTAAAGGGACAAATAATAAATATCTTAAGCTTTGCTGGCCATAAAATGTCTGTTACAACTACTTAAATCCACCATTGTAGTACAAAAGAAGTCAGGCAAAATGTAAAAGAATACATTTGATTGTGTAAGTGTGTTTATGGTTATTGAATTTTGAATTTCATAAGTTTTTCAAATGTCACAAAACTTGATTATTTTGATTTTTTTCAACCATTTAAAAATGTAAAATGCATTTTAGCTTGTAAGATATATAAAATACGAAAACAGGCCACATTCTGCAGATTTCTGGTCTAGACTGTAGATAACTGGTATTGGAGGAGACTGAGCTGAGTGGCATTCGTAACTAGTCCAGACATACCAGTGTCTAGTGTCCTATGTCCTACCTGAGTCCTTTGAACTTCAGGTCATCAGTGTCCTTGGTCCCTTTTGGCTTTCAAAAGACATCAGCTCCAAAGACACCTGCTTCCTTATGTGCTTTTTTCTTCCTCTCCATCTCCACCAGCATATCTTGTGCTGAGTTCTGTGGCTGTCAGCATGAAGTCTACTGCATACACTGGTTTTAAAAATTTTAGAAACCATAAGAAATACACTTTACATCCTGAATATAAACACATAAAGACACACATAAAATAACTGAAACAAGCATTTCATGAATCAGATTTTATCATACCATTTGCAATTATTGTTTGGTTTTCTACTCTATTCATTTCCATTCCATTCATTCCATTCTGTTTTTAAAACTTGCTCCTGGAGAATCATTAGTGGGTCAACATCTACATTTTGTAAAACCCGGATTTAATTAAGATGATTGACACCAAGTTGTGAATATTCTATAAACTAATTTCCCCTTACATTCACCTACACACACACACACACACACACACACACACACACACACACAGGGCTATTTGCAGTTGCTAAAAGGAACCATTAGCCAAATGAATCATAAGTTGTGGAAAGTATGTTAAGGTTTTTCTGAGCAGGGATTCCTAAGACTTTGTTCCTATTCGAGGAATTGTTAGGTCACTTTTTTCTCTTGTCAGTGATCTAGAACTCCCTCTCTATAAGCAAATTTGGATCCTATGTACTCATATCATGATAACACTTTTTTTTCTAGCAGTACAGCTATGATATGCAAAACACTATTCTGATTTGTAGAGGAATCCAATATAATATTTTAATATTGCATATGTTTTATATTTATTATTTATGTTTTTGGCATTTTTCCTCTTTCTATACTCTTATCAAATAGAATAGAATTATCAGTTGGTAGACTGATTAATCCATATACCACCTTGTCTGTAATTAAGTTATGTTATTATTTTATGTTTTATTTAAAACATACATTTTAATCCTTCTGTATAGATTGCTGAGTATGCCCATAAAACAAAACCAAATCGGGGCGCCTGGGTGGCGCAGTCGGTTAAGCGTCCGACTTCAGCCAGGTCACGATCTCGCGGTCCGTGAGTTCGAGCCCCGCGTCGGGCTCTGTGCTGACTGCTCAGAGCCTGGAGCCTGTTTCGGATTCTGTGTCTCCCTCTCTCTCTGCCCCTCCCCCGTTCATGCTCTGTCTCTCTCTGTCCCAAAAATAAAACAAAACCAAATCAACATAAATCCAGGTTGAAAATCCATCAGACCATTAATTGTACCAAAATGTTCTGTGATTCCATCAGACATCCTCTTTCTGGTTTGTTATATCTTTCCCTAATGATGGGCATTAGGGTGATGTAACTGCTGATTCAACCTGGGGAATAACTTGAGGAAACTGTTTATAGTCTGATGGAAGTTTTAAATGACATTAGAGAAAATGATTCTGACTTGGAACTAGGAAACTCCTTTTCAAACCATTCTTTAGCATAAGAGCTATGTGGCCTTTAGCATATTTGTGAAAATAGGTGCAGTTTCTTACTTTATAAAGTTAAAATACTACTACTCTACCTCTCCCAGGAAGGTGTTTGGGAAGCAGGGATTAGCTAATACATGTAAATGTCTTTGTAAACTTGAAAGCAGCCTGAAACAGAATAAATCCTCTATACATGAAGAACTATTAAACAATTTTTGTCATTTCTAATTTCACTTTGATAGGGAAGCCACATCTAACCTTTCCTCCCTCTGCAGTTCTAAGATATGACATAGCCTGTGTGCACTTCTCCATAAGGAGTCATGTTTGTTTGCAGTGGGCAGTGTGTGCATGTGTCTATATTCTGAATGTGTCGTTTACTACTTTTGGTGGCTCAAATGCAGGGAGATCACAGGACTTTGACAGTTGGTGGAGACAGAAATTTCCGCAATAGTAATAACTTGAATATATAGGCAAAATTTTTAACATTATCATGACTTATTGCTAGAAGACGCTGAATAAATGCGTTAGACACACATCAGCTCTTTTAATTACCATTTTAAAGCTTCACTAGTTCTTTTATCCTTTGTGTTTAATAAGCTATTATAACTGTTTCATATTATCTTCAAATTAAAATTTCTTCCATTAAAAAATGAAACCTTTAAAAATGATTGAAATATTTTAATGCATAGTTGAAAACTGTTTCAAAGTAGAAAAAGTCACAGATAATTCTCTTTTGCTTTTCTTTCATATATGTATGTACATAATAAACTAGAAGCAACTCTTTAACAAAACCTGTATTTTACAAGGCAAAAACTTGAGACCTGCCACAAAGGGAGGGGAAAATGAAGTATAACTTCCTAGGATTTCTGAGTAAAGGATATGAGTTAATATCTATAATGTCTAAAACACACAATGTCAGTTTTTAGGTCCCTTGAATATAAAATATTATTTTATTGTTTTATTATTTTAATTTCTGATACTCAGATGCATAATGTTAAGTGAACTATGCTAACTCAGCTTATGGCACATTATCATCAATGATTCATTCAATTTCTCTCTCTTGTTTTACTCATTTATTTATTTCCACGCTCTGCTTCTATTCCCATTTATCTAATAGTCATTATGGTAATACCAGTAATATTTTTAATGTGTATTTGATGTGTGTATGTTTTGGCAAATGTGTATCACTTTGTGTGCAAGTACTTTTAATGTATGTAAGTGGTATTGCATTCTATATGACAGTCTCTATCATCTTTTGTCACTTTTATCATTAAATACTATGTTTCAAGAACATTTATGTTTCTTTGTGTACTTCTAATCCATTACTGCACCACTCACTATTCCATGCACAATACCTCATGGTGTGCATCAACTTTGTTTTCTACCCTTTTAGCAGAATGCCGTAAACTCTCTATTCCTATGAATATTGCTGCAGTGAACATCAATGTACACGTCTCTCTGATGACTTCTGTGAGAATCTCTTAGAATTATATGCCAAGGAGTGGAATTCCTGGACTCTAAAGCATACATAATTTATTTTGTTAGGAAATTATGGAATCTCCCCAGAATCAGTATAACAATCTACATTCTCAGCAGCAGTAGACAGAAATTCATATAGCTCATATCGATGACAGTGCTTTATATTATCTAGCTTTGCAATTTTTTGGCCATTTAATAGGTATAACATGATATCTCATTGCTTTCATGTATAATTCTTTGTTTAATAATAATTATAAGCTCTTCCTTATGTTTCTTAGCTATTTTTTTTAATTTCCTGCTCTGCTTTTATTTATTCTTACTTCTTCTTATCTATTTGTCAATTTCAATTCCTTTGTCAATTTTCCTATGACGGATGACTTGTTGGTTTTTAAGGAATTCTGGTTTTAGTTTCTCTGTCATCTGTAAATTTCGAATGTCTTTTTCTGTTCTATTTATATGTACTAATTTTGTTCAGAATTCATTTTGCACGTACCATCTTAATTTTATATAATATAAATAAATAAATATGTGTTTTGCCTTAGGATTTGTACCTTTGAAATTTTAAGAAATCCATATTTTTCATGAAGACAATTTCCAACATTTCCTACTAATATTTTTACAGTGTTATATTTAACATTTAGTGTTTCATTCTTTTGAGATCCTCTTTTTGATGTTGTGAGCTCTCTCTTGTCCCACTGGACTATTGTCTGTCTCAGTTTGGTACAAGACCATATTTATTATTATGGCTTTGTAATCCATCTAGTTATCTGGATGATTAATTTTATAGATGTTAAAGGATCATAAGGTCATTCGGTCCAGATTTCCATATGATGTCCAAATCTCTTACAACATCCCTAATGGATCATCCTCAGCCTGTGTTTAAGCAACTCTGTTGTTACTTTTCCAAGTAATCAATCCTATTGTTGATTAGGTGTCTTTACACATGATCTTTATATTTTGAAATGAAATCTATTCTACTGTAACTCCTATGCTTTCACCATAGCTAGTTCCTCTGGAGCAAAACAAAGGATTTATTTGATAAATTGATACAGAATTGATACATAACAATTCTTTAGCTATCATTGTGATCTTCAAAATCATGTTTTTTTCCCTCCAGGTTTAATATCCTCAACTAGTTTATCTGTCCTCATGTGTTTTGATATTCAGACACATCTCAGTTCTCTATAGATATCCTGCTCAGGGCACAATCCCTTTGATCTTTTATCCTTTTAAAACACTGTATATGTAACTGGAAAATAATTCAGATGTGGTCTGAGAAGCATACAGTATAGTGAAAGTACTGTCCTCTTCATGTGGACACCAAAACTCTTGATGGGTGCTCCTTCCATGGCTCAGTTAATTTAACTCTTAAAAATGTAGCACATCTTAAGGAACAAATAAAAAATACTCAAGTCTACTATTATCACTGTTATGAATCTTAATCTCTTTAAACAGAGAAAAAAATAAAGCAGTATTTTTAGTGCAATTAATATTATAATTGTCCAAATATTCCTCCCATGAGCAAATTCTCTGAAACCTTTGACTTGGTAGTCAAAGACACATACCAAGATTGGTCATTTCTATGGTCACACTTCACAAAACTGCCATGAAGTACAGTACATCTGGTATTTTAACTTATTTCACAGGAGATCTAGTTTCCTTGGACCACTCCAAGTTAAATTGGCCATAATAATGTCCTGGCATGTCTCTGTCCTATTTTTAGGCAGTATTTCCTCACACATCATTCAACTCTCAGCATGGAAATATCTAGGAAAATATTAGAAGGATGATTTGCCCCCTCTGGGCAAAAAGGGAGAAAAGCATAAGAACCAATGACAAGCTCCATATGGGGAGAACCCAAAATGTGAAAAATCATGTCAACTATATGACACACTACTGCAGGCTTGTCAGCTCACTTTCAGTGTGCTATTAAAGGATTAGTTGCATCATATCCCCATGCAAATTCCAGCTGTGTGTCCTGAAATCCAGGGAAAAGGCCCAACAACATCATGGTGGGTGATATTCATTGAAGTTCATTGCAATGAATTCTCTTAGTTCTTTTTCCCATACATTCTTGCTTACACTGATTGAAAAATAAATACTCTTGCTGCTTTGAGCTTCAACATGTTTCCCTAAGCAATTTCTAGCCTATTTTGACAGACTATCTTTAGGTTGTGTTGGACACTCATTCAGCAATTTGGCTGAATACATTTAGAATCAGCTTAGAAATCTGTTGAGCTTTGTCTGATTGTATACTAGCATAATTTATCTCATCCTTCAAAATCCAAGTTGAAGGTCATTTCTTCGGTGATGCCTTCCTCTGCTAGAATTAATGCTTTGCCTTTTTATGTTCTCTTCAAAGACAATTGACAACACGATTATAGTATTTTTCATTTATTGAGAAAACATTCGAGTTCCCATTACAAATAAACTCTGTATTTGGTACTAAGGGTGCATAGTTGAACAAAAGTTAACCCCCTGCTTTAAAGAAACTTACAATCTAGTTGTGGAGGTAGACATGGAACCATGATTGCATAGCAGAAAAATGTATGACCATACCAATGAAATTTAGCAAAAGCTTGGTTTACAAGTTACAATAATAATAAAATAAAAAAATAAAAGATAAAAATATGATTGCAACACAGTGGTAATATAAGGACGAAGGTATGCACAAGAGATGGGGTTTTTATAGGGAAGTGATCAAATTGTCTTGGATCTGAGTCAGTTCAGACTAGATAAATAAGACATTTCACTTGGGTCTTGAAGAGAGAGGAATTCACTTACAGTCCAGTTTGTTTGGTATATATTGGCTTCCTCCACCAAAACGCTGTACTTCTTGGGCTAGAAAACATGAGTTCTAATTACCACTGCCTAGCAAGCAAATGGATCAAAAATAAAATGGCTAGGGGCTCCAGGGTGGCTCTATTGGTTAAGTGTCCGACTCCTAGTTTCAGCTCAGGTCATGAAGTCACAGTTTGTGGGCTCGAGCCCTATATCAGGCTCTGTGCTGACAGTGCAGAGCCTCCTTGGGATTCTCTCTCCCCATCTCTCTCTGTGCTTCCCAACCTCTCTCTCTCTTCCTCTCTCAAAATAAATCAACTTAAAAAATAAATTAACTAAAACAGATTTTTAAAAAAACCAACTAAACTATAAAAAAGGGAAAATAAGGAAAATGCTGAGGTGAGGGCACCTATTTATTAGGCCCAAGACCTATGGTAAGGTCCTTTTTCTACTAGTCTGTCCCTGTCCTCCTTGAACATTGGTCCTCTGGAGGACCCCAGCCATATAGAATTCATGTAAGTTTCCCATTTAGGCTTTGCTTTTCTGGGCAGCAAGAATTAAACATGGAAACTTTCTTTTTCCTTCATCACAGCATGCCTTTTATTTCTCCCAGAAGCTTTGTCTTGTGTTCTATAACAGCTAATCCATCTGGGAGATTCCTGCCATTCATTTATTACCCACACAGCATGTTTGGGTTTAAAGCAGGTATCTACCACAAGGTACTCAAAACAGTGATCTCACTATTTTCACATATCATAGCAGTTCAGTGGGGACAATATGGTAGAACAGGAGGACTTCTTGATGCAAATAAAAAAATTTTTAAAGCTTGATGTGATATTTACTGATTCAAAAAAACTTTATTTCTAGTGTTCAAGGAAAAAGAACAGAGAAGTATAGTGGTAAATGTGTCTCTAATCTGAAAACAACCAGTTTTGTCCTCTGTGCTTCATCTTCAAATACCTTCCAACATAACCTGTGCATTCTTCTAAGAGTCTTTATTATTATTAGTTTCCAAAAACAGTTACTTTCATACTGGCTCTCCTATCACCCTAATGATTATTGATCTCAAAAATAATGGCCACATTTCAGATGCTATGCTAGTCACTTTAGTCACCACATTTACTAAATACAGAACTCGTAAGGTGTGTGTCTTGTCCCTCTTTTATGGATAGGTAAACTGAAGTTCATTGAGCTGGTCATGTCACATAAGAAGCAGGTGCTTGAAACCAAGTCTACCTAAGTCTGAAATCTTGGGTTATTTTATTACATCACGCTACATCCTTAATATATGTGTATAAGATGTGGTATAAATTAAATAGATTCTGTACAATCATGAGTCAGATATAGGAAAAGTATAATTTTCACGCTATTTGGAGGCAGGTGGAAGAAACCCGATAGTTAAGGAGAACTTTAGACTCTTGCCACTCTTAGTGTGTGGGGAGGAAGGTTGTGAAGATGAAGGCACTGTTTGTAAAGGCAAGTTGTTGTAGCAATCAGCAACAATTTTAGATACGGACTTCAGATGGACCTAGACAGAGGAGAGCAGTCCCTGAGATTGGTGAGGAGGTTAGGGAGATGTAGGTACAGAAATAAGTTAGAATGAGTCAGTTGGTAAGAGACCCACTAAAGCTTGGTGGTTTTTTTTTTGTTTTTTTTGTTTTTTGTTTGTTTGTTTTTTTTTTTTTGTTTTACCATCTTAGGCATATTAGATGAGCCAAGCAGTTTTGCTTTTTGAGCAGTGATGGATGACCAGTTAAGAATAATGAATAAAACATATTACAGGGATGATTTGAGATAGATCTTCTTCTCTAGGTAACAGTATAGGTCTTAGGCCATAGCAAACAGGGTCCTTCCTATGGCTTTGAAATATATTTCTGGAAATTTCTAAATCTTCCAGTGCTGGGACATGGTAGGAGAGAGGGAAGAGTTTGGAGGTAAAAGTATGCAGCAATACTATTCTGATATTTGGGCAGGTTCCTGGAGCCTGGCCGTAAACATACGTGGGATCTGAACCTATTTTTTACCCTTAGGGTGCTTTCCAACCCTCCACATCCATATCAGACCAGTGGGGTTCAACACATGCCTCAAATAGTTCCAAGATTTGTGCATATTAGGTCATATTGCTCCTTAACAAGATTGTGGTTCCAAGAGGGCCCCTGGGAAGCAGATCACTCTTCTTCTCTAGTACATTTTTTTTTTTTTTACCAAATTACTTAAGATCAGAGCACCAGAATGGTACTAGCACACTGATTGAGGGTGAGTCCCATTTACTTTACACAAAGGATAAAGATACTTTACATGACTGATTGAACCAAAGACTGACATCTAAGTACCACTTCTCTGTCCATCATTCTACAACCTCATGATTAAATCATTATATTTCCCATGGGCTATTAATTTTATAATATATTTTAAAGTCAAATTCGTAGTTAATTCCCGATTCTGAAAAAAAAAATATTTACCTGGCTGAGACTCTGCCAAGCACCAAAATGAAATGCTGGTGTGGTGAGTGCAGCTGCAGAACTCAGAAGGTGGAATCTGGGGACCATTTTTCTGGGCCAGCAACTGTTCTTAAACACATTGTACCTGAGCAGGAGTGAAACTTTGTAGTAGTACAATAAGATAAGCACTACTTGGATGTATCAAAAGTTCCCCCCCCCCTTAAAGAGATGGTTTGGAATTGAAATTTGAGTTGAACAAACACTTTTGATATTGCCCTGAAATACATTTCGAGGTTACAGTGACTACTTGTTTTTGTGTATTTCTTTTTATTGTATTTATATCATTTAATATGTGTCTAGAGTGTGTGCTAACAAGATTTAGAGTGTTTTGATTTTTTTTTTCCTCCTTGGGGTGGAGGTGGGGAAGGCTTGAATAGAAGACTGAAACAAACAAACAAATCTGTGAAGGCAAGGGTGATGAAGTGCACAATAACCAGCATCAGAAACCTTAAAAGTGCTTCAACAAGGCTGCCTCTAGCCCAAAGTGATGATGTGTATCTTGGGAACTTTCCATGAGCTCTATACTTTAAGTTTATTGGTGTGGCCCTAATATGAAGGTCACAATGTGTTTTATAACACTTTCCCAAGGACTTGGAGTTTTGAATTGTTAATACAGATTCATCCAAATCACAGACTTTTTTCAGCCTGAAAAGTGCATACAGCCCATTTCTGATAAGTAACATTGTCCTATTTTATTATTAGTTATTTCTGTTAATCTCTTACTGTGCCTAAATTATAAGTTAAACCTTATCATAGATATATATGTATAGGAAAAATGCATGGTATATATAGGCTTCAGTACTATCCAGTTTCAGGTACACAATGGGGGTCTTGAAATGTATCCCCTGTGGACAATGGTGGGGGAAGCTACTTAGTACATAAAAGGATTACACACCATGACCAAGTGAGATTTATTCCAGAGAGTTAAGGATGGTTTGATATTACAATTGTGGTATAGCACATTAATAAAACGAAGGATAAAATCATATGATCATCTCAATAGATGCAGAAAAAAGGATTTGACAAAATTCAACACCCATTTATGATAAAAACCCTCAACAGAGTGTAGAGGGAACAGAATTCAATATAATAAAGACCACATATACCCGACACACAGCTGCCATCATACTCAAAGGTGAAAAGCAGAAAGTCTTTCCTCTACAATGAGGACCAGATAAGGATGCCCACTCTCACAACTTTTATTCAACATAGTATTGCAAACCAGAGAAATTGCCAGAGAAATTAGGTAAGAAAAAGAAATAAAAGGTATCCAAATGGGAAGGGAAGAAGAAAAACTGTTACTATATGCAGATGACATAATATTATATATAAAAAACCCTAAAGATTTCATCAAAATCTCTTAGAGTTAATGAATGAATTGCAAAGTTATAGGATACAAAATCAATACAGAAAAATCTATTGCATTTCTGTATACTAATAATGAACTATTACAAAGAGAAATAAAGAAAATAATCCCATTTACAATTGAATCAAAAAGAATAAAACATCTAGAATAAATTTAGGTAAGGAAGTGAAAGACCTTGAACACTGCCAGACATTAATCAAAGAAATTGAAGAAGACACAAATAAGTAGATATTTCATGCTCACATATTGAAAGAATTAATATTGTCAAAATATCCAAAATACTCAAAGCAACCTACAGATTCAATGCAATCTCTATCAAAATTGCTATGGCATTTTCATGTAAATAGAACAAACCATCCTAAAATGTATATGGAATCACAAAAGATCCTGCATAGTCAAAGCAATCTTGAGAAAGAAGAACAAAACTAGAAGCATCATGATACCTGATTTAAAACTATAAAACAAAGCTCTAATAATTGCAATATGGTTTTGGCATAAAAACAGCCACATAGATCAATCTAACAGAATAAAGAGCCCAGAAATAAACCCATGACAATATAGTCAATTAACTTATGACAGAGAGGCCAAGAATATACAATGGAGAAAGGACAGTGTCGTTAATAAATGGTGTTGGAAAAACAGGACAGCCACGTGCAAAGGAATGAAAATGGACCGCTATCTTACACCACACATAAAAATTAAACGAGAATGGGTTAAAGACTTGAATATAAGACCTGAAACCATAAAATTTCTCCAATAGAACATAAGTTCCTTGACATAGGTCTTAACTATGTTTTGTTTTGTTTTGTTTTTTAATATGAAAGCAAAAACAACAAAAACAAAAATAAGTAATGGAACTACATCATACAAAAAACTTCTGCACAGCAAAGGAAATCACTAACAAAATTAAAAGGCAACATACTGAATGGAAGAAAATATTTAAAAAATCATATCTGATAAAGAGTTATCACCTAAAATATATAAAGAACACATATAACTAAATAGAATAAAAAATGTTTAAAATTGGGCAGAGGCACCTGGATGGCTCAGTTGGTTAAGCATCTGACTCTTGATTTTGACTCAGTTCATCATCTCATGGTTCATGAGATGGAGCCCCATTTCAGGCTCTGCACTGACCACATGGTGCCTGCTTGGGATTCTCTTTCCCCCTCTCTCTGACCCTCTTTCTCTCTCTCTTTCTCTCAAAATAAATAAGTAAATATTTAAAAACATAAAACATAAAACATGGGCAGAAGATTTGAATAGACATTTTTCAAAAGAGGACATAAAGATAGCATGCAAAGATATTCAAATATCATTAATTATCTGGGAAATTCAAATCAAAATACAATAAGATATTACTTCATAGCTGTTAAAATGATTGTTATAAAAATGAAATAACAAGTGTGACAAGGATGTGGAGAAAAAAGAACATTCATGCACTGTTGTTGGGAATGCAAATTGGTACAGCCAAAGAGTATGGAGGTTCCTCAAAAAATTAAAAATAGAACTACCATGTAATCCAGCAATTCCACTTCTGTGTACTTATTCAAAGAAAACCAAAACAATAATTAGAAAAGACATATGCACCCCCATATTCATTGCAACATTATTTACAGTATCTAAAATGTGGAAACAACTTCAGTATCCAGGGATAAATGAAAACAAAATGGATAAAGAAAAACATATATATGCCTATAATAACATAATATATAATAATACATATATCATTTATGATAATCCATATAATATATAATTACACATCATATAATATGTAATGATATATATAATATATGCAATAAAAGATTACTCAGCCATAAAAAAATGAAATCTTGCCATTTGCAACAATATGATGGAACTTGAGAGTATTATGCTAAGTGAAATGAGTCAGACAAAGAAAAAAACCATATGATTCCTCTTATATGTAGAATCTAAAGTAAACAAAACAAAAACCAAGTTCATAGATACAAAGAACAAATTGATGGCTGCCAAAGGGAAAGGAGATGGAGACTGAATTTTATTTTTATTTTTACTTGAAATTGTTTATATAATAAATAATAATATTAATTCTATGTTGGTTTATATGGCTCACAGAAAATATTAATTTTGAATTAATTAATTAGTCTTCACACCCAGTGTGGAGCCCAGTGGGGGGACCTAAATTCTCAATTTAGAAATCAAGACCTGAGCTGAGATCAATAGTCGGATGCTTACCGGGAGAAGCCAAGATGGCGGAGCAGTATGGAAATTTTTTGTATCTCATGTACATGAAATACAGCCAGACCAACACTAAACAATCCTGCATACCTAGAAAACTGATTTGAGGATTAACACAACAATCTGTATAACCTGAACCACAGAATTCAGCAGAAAGAGAAAAAATTCATTTTTATTTTCAATTTTTATTAAAAGTATTTTTCTTTAATATTTTTCTACTATATTTTTAAATTTGTGTAAATTTTTTCAAATTATATTTTACTTACATCATTTCATTTTAGTCTACTTCAGTGTATTCATTTTTTCAAATTTGCAAACGATTTCCTTTTTTTCCCCTTTTTTCTCCTATCTATCAAGACACTTTCAACACCCAGACCAAAACATACTGAGAATCTAGCATTATTTATTTGATTTTTTGTGTTTGTGTGTTTTTTTTAATTTTGGAATTTTAATATTTTTTAATTTTAATATTTTTTTTAATTTTAATTTTTTCTACCTCATTAATTCCTTCCTTCAAACTGATGAAATGAAGGAATTCACCCCAAAAGAAAGACCAGGAAGAAATGACAGCCAGGGACTTAACCAACACATATACAAGCAAGATGTCTCAACCAGAATTTAGAATCATGATAGTAAGAATACTAGCTGGAGTCAAAAATAGATTAAAATCCCTTTCTGCCAAAATAAAAGAAGTAAAGTCTAGTCAGGATGAAATAAAAAATGTTGGGGCGCCTGGGTGGCGCAGTCGGTTAAGCGTCCGACTTCAGCCAGGTCACGATCTCGCGGTCCGTGAGTTCGAGCCCCGCGTCAGGCTCTGGGCTGACTGCTCAGAGCCTGGAGCCTGTTTCCGATTCTGTGTCTCCCTCTCTCTCTGCCCCTCCCCCGTTCATGCTCTGTCTCTCTCTGTCCCAAAAATAAATAAAACGTTGAAAAAAAAAAATGTTATAACTAAGCTGCAATATCAAATGGATGCCATACGGCAAGGATGGATGCAGCAGAACAGAGAATCGGCAATATAGAGGACAAACTTATGGAGAACAATGAAGCAGAAAAAAAGAGGGAGATTAAGGCAAAAGACCTCTATTTAAGAATTAGAGAAATCAGTGACTCATTAAAAAGGAACATCAGAATCATAGGGGTCCCAGAAGAGGAAGAGAGAAATTGGGGTAGAAGGGTTATGTGAGCAAATCATAGCAGAAAACTTTCCTAACCTGGGGAAAGACACAGACATCAAAATCCAGGAAGTACAGAGGACCCCCATTAGGTTCAACAAAAACCGACCATCAACAAGGCATATCATAGACAAATTCACAAAATACTCAGGCAAGGAAAGAATCATGAAAGCAGGAAGGGAAAAAAAAAAGTCGCTAAGCTACAAGGGAAGACAGATCAGGTTTGCAGCAGACCTATCCACAGAAATTTGGCAGGCCAGAAAGGAGTTGCAGGATATATTCAATGTGTTGAATCAGAAAAATATGAAGCCAAGAATTCTTTATCCAGCAAGTCTGTCATTCAAAATAGAAGGAGAGATAAAAACTTTCCCAGACAAACAAAAATTAAAGGAATTTATGATCACTAAACCTGCAAGAAATTTTAAGGGAGACTCTCTGAAGGGAGAAAAGATGAAAAAACCTAAAAATAAAAAACAAATAAATAAAGACCAAAAGCAACAAAGGCTAGAAAGGACCAGAGAACACCACCAGAAACTCCAACACTACAAACAACATAATGGCAATAAATTCATATCTTCCAGTACTCACTCTAAATGTCAATGGACTAAATGGTCCAATAAATCACATAGGGTAACAGAATGGGTAAGAAAACAAGATCCATCTATATGCTGTTTACAAGAGACCCACTTTAGACCTAAAGAGGCCTTCAGATTGAAAATAAGGGGATGGAGAACCATCTAGCATGCTAATCGCCAACAAAAGAAAGCCAGAGTAGCCATACGTATATCAGACAATCTAGATTTTAAAATAAAGACTGTATCAAGAGATGCAGAAGGGCATTATATCATAATCACGGGGTCTATCCACCAAGAAGACCTAACAATTGTAAACATTTATACACTAAATGTGGTAGCACCAAAATATATAAATCAGTTAATCACAAACATAAAGAAACTCATTGATAGTAATACCATAATAGTAGGGAACTTCAACACCCCACATACTGCAATAGACCGAACATCTAATAAAAAAAATAAACAAGGAAACAATGGCTTTGAATGACACACTGGACCAGACGGACTTAACAGATATGTTCAGAACATTTCATCTTAAAGCAGCGGAATATACATTCTGCTCCAGTGCACATGTAATGTTCTCCAGAATAGACCACATACTGGGACACAAATCAGCCATCAACAAGTACAAAAATATCGAGATGATACCGTGCATATTTTCAGACCACAATGCTATGAAACTCGAAATTGACCACAAGGGAAAATTTGGAAAGGTAACAAATACTTGGAGACTAAAGAACATCCTACTAAAGAATGAATGGGCTAACCAAGATGTTAAAGAGGAAATTAAAAAGTTCATGGAAGCCAATGAAAATGATAACACCACAACCCAAACCTCTGGGACACAGGAAAGATAGTCATAAGAGGAAAGTATATAGCAATCCAGGCCTTCCTAAAGAAGGAAGAAAGATCTCAGATATAACCTAACCTTACACCTTAAAGATCTGGAAAAAGAACAGCAAATAAAACCTAAAACCAGCAAAAGACAGGAAACAATAAACATTAGAGCAGTAATCAATGCTATTGAAACCAAAAAATCAGTAGAACAGATCAATGAAACCAGAAGCTGGTTCTTTTAAAGAATTAACAAAATTGATAAACCCCTAGTCAGTTTGATCAAAAAGGAAAAGGAAAGGACCCAAATAAATAAAATCAAGAATGAAAGAGGAGAGATCACAACCAAGACATCAGAAATAAAAACAATAATAAGAGAATATTATGAGCAATTACGTGCCAATAAAATGGGCAATCTGGAAGAAATGGACAAATTCCTAGAAATGTATCCACTACCAAAACTGAAACAGGAAGAAATAGAAGATTTGAACAGACCCATAACCAGTAAAGAAATTGACTTAATAATAAAAAATCTCCCAAAAAATAAGAGTCCAGGGCCAGATGGCTTTCCAGGGGAATTCTTCCAAACACTTAAGGAAGAGTTAACACCTATTCTCTTGAAGCTGTTCCAAAAAATAGAAATGGAAGGAAAATTTCCAAACTCTATGAGGCCAACATTACCTTGATTCCAAAACCAGACAGAGACCCCACTAAAAAGGAGAACTATAGACCAATTTCCCTGATGAACATGGATGCAAAAATCCTCAACAAGATATTAGCCAACTGGATCCAACAATACATTAAAAAAATTATACACCACAACCAAGAGGGATTTATACCTGGGATACAGGGCTCCTTCAATATCTGCAAAATAGTCAATGTGATTTATCACATCAATAAAAGAAAGGACAAGAATCATATGATCCTCTCAATAGATGCACAGAAAGCATTTGACAAAATACAACAAACATCCTTTCTTGATAAAAACGCTCAAAAAAGTAGGGATAGAAGGATCATACCCTGAGATCCTAAAATCCATATATGAATGACCCAATGCTAATATCATCCTCAATGGGAAAAAACTGAGCACTTTCCCCCTAAATTCAGGAACAAGACAGGGATTTTCATGCTCATCACTGTTATTCAACATACTATTGGCAGTCTTAGCCTCTGCAGTCAGACAACACAAAGAAATAAAAGGCATCCAAATCGACCAGGAGGAGGTCAAACTTTCACTCTTCACAGATGACAAGATACTCTATATGGAAAACCCAAAAGACTTGGGAAAACCCAAAAAACTGCTAGAACTGATTCATGAATTCAGCAAAGTTGCAGGATATAAAATCAATGCACAGAAATCAGTTGCATTCCTATACACCAACAATGAAACAACAGAAAGAGAAATCAAGGAATCGATTCCATTTAAGGTTGCACCCAAAACCATAAAGTACCTGGGAATAAATCTAAGCAAAGAGGTGAAAAACGTATACACTGAAAGCTATAGAAATCTTATGAAAGAAATTGAAGAAGACACACAAAAAAATAGAAAAATATTCCATGCTCCTGGATAGGAAGAACAAATATTGTTAAAATGTTGATGCTACCCAAAGTAGTCTACATATTCAGTGCAATCCCTATCCAAATAACACCAGCATTCTTCACAGAGCTAGAATAAATAATCCTAAAATTTGTATGGAACTAGAAAAGACCCCAAATAGCCAAAGCAATCTTGAAAAAGAAAACCAAAGCAGGAGGCATCACAATCCTGGACTTCAAGTTATGCTACAAAGCTGTAATCATTAGACAGTATGGTACTGGCACAAGAACAGACACTCAGATCAGTGGAACAGAATAGAGAACCTGGAAATGGACCCACAAATGTATGGCCAACTAATCTTTGACAAAGCAGGAAGGAATATCCAATGAAATAAAGACAGTCTCTTCACCAAGTGGTGCTGGGAAAACTGGACAGTGACATGCACAAGAATGAACCTGGGCCACTTTCTTACACCATACACAAAAATAAACTCAAAATGGATGAAAAACCTCAATGTGAGACAGGAAGCCATCAAAATCCTTGAGGAGAAAGCAGGCAAAAACCTCTTTGATCTTGGTTGCAGCAACTTCTTACTCAACATGCTGGAGGAAGGGAAACAAAAGCAAAAATGAATGATTTGGACCTCATTAAAATAAAAAGCTTGTACATGGCGAAGGAAACCATCAGCAAAACTAAAAGGCAACCGATAGAATGGGAGAAGATATTTGCAAACAACATATCAGATAAAGGGTTAGTATCCAAAATCTATAAAGAACTTAGCAAACTCAACATCCGAAAAACAAATAATCCAGTGAAGAAATGGTCAAAAGACATGAATAGATACTTCTCCAAAGAAGACATTCAGATGGCCAACCAACACATGAAAAGATGCTCAAGTTCACTCATCATCAGGGAAATACAAATCAAAGCCACAATGAAATCTCACCTCATACCTGTCAGAATGGCTAACATTAACAACTCAGGCAACAATAGATGTTGGTGAGGATGCAGAGGAAGAAGATCTCTTTTGCACTGCTGGTTCGAATGCAAGCTGGTTCAGCCACTCTAGAAAACAGTATGGAGATTCCTCAAAAAATTAAAAATAGATCTACCCTACGAGCGAGCAATTGCACTACTAGGTATTTTCCAAGGGCAACAGGTATGCTGTTTTGAAGGGACACATGCACCCCAATGTTTATAGCAGCACTATCAACAATAGCCAAAGTATGGAAAGAGACCAGATGTCCATTGATGGGTGAGTGGATAAAGACGACATGGTATATATATACAATGGAGTATTACTTGGCAATCAAAAAGAATGAAATCTTGCTATTTGCACCTACATGGATGGAACTCAGGGTATTATGCTAAGTGAAATTAGTCAGAGAAAGACAAATATATGACTTCTCACATGAGGACTTTAAGATACAAAACAGATGAACATAAGAGTAGGGAAGCAAAAATAATATGAAAACAGGGAGGGGGACAAAACACAAAAGACTCTTAAATATGGAAAACAAACAGGGTTCCTGGAGGGGGTGTGGGATGGGGGATGGGCTAAATGGGTAAGAGGCATTAAGGAATCTACTCCTGAAATCATTGTTACAATATATGCTAACTAATTTGGTTGTAACTTAAAAAAAAAAACAAAAAGAAACAAGTCAGATGCTTACTGACTGAGCCAGCCAGGCACCTCCTGAAAATATATTTCAATACATACCAATGTATGTAAATATATATATATATATATATATATATATATATATATATATACACACACACACATATATATATCTTATGCTTGTTTTAAGCATCAGTTACCAATATTATATATATATATATTATATATATATAATATATATATAGTATGCCTGTTTAGGCATTAGTTACTATATATTTAGTTATAAATTTGTTATTTTATAATTATATTTTATGTATATATATATATAAAGTACCCGTACCTTCTCTGGGTATTAGTTTTACTTACCTACCTCCTATAAGCATTAAAATTTGTAAGGACTAGGTCAACAAAGAGGTCAATTAGGTAAAAAAATCAAACTAGTGTGAAGTATAAGTGAAGTAGTTGAGGGTGAATATTTAGTACTCCAGTACATGGATCACTACAGGTTGAATGAATAAGGTCCAGTGGAGAGTTGAATTTATGGGTAATTTAGTTGTACTGATACTACGTTCTAGGAAATTTGAAAATAAGAAATCTACAGGTTGAAATATTAATGATATTAACCATTTACATATATTACCCACTCTTAATGATCTTAACCAAAAGGTATTTTTTTCTAATGCATCAGAAGTTATCATTGTCATCTAACAACATGATCAAAAAATGATTTAGGAGCATAAATAAGCGAAATTGTAGACTAGTAGGAATAAGATGGATTGACCTGTGGGAAAGGGGTAAAATCTCCATAATTTTTAAGGTAAAGTAGTCAATCCAATTAACAATCACTTCAGAGTCTTTCTTTTGAGACCGACTTCTTTACCTTTAATCTGACCTTCTCCCTGAGTGTTTGTGTCTAAATTGTTTACTGATACCATGCACGATAAAGGTCACAGTAAATATGACCTACTTCATATTTTACATCATGCAGGTCTAATGTTTCTGACCAAACCCCAAAGGAATGAATGTTAGTCACAGAGTTCAGCATTAGGAAATAATTGAATTTGTCTGACTCTGCAGTATAAAATGATTTGAAGGACAAAGAGGACTAGTAGTCTGAAAGGCTAAGTCAGAAAGAGAGGAGTGTTTTGAGAATATTTGTTATTTTTTCTCAGAGAAAGCCATACTTCTGTAGACTGTTATGTGAAATACATAGACAAAGATCTTATGCCAAACAGAGGATAATATTCATAGTTTTATCTTAATTTTCTGGACATTTTAGAAAAATTTATTCCAACAGGGGTGGGAAAGAACAAGGGAAAAGTGAGTGACTGTCTTTAAATAAATGAGCTGAATGCACGACTTCTTCATTGTTAGTTTGCAAGTAGTGTAACATTATTTTAAGATAAAGTCAACCTGGGACTGTGTAGCTTTATGGAAAAATAGTTATGGCTACAAACTTATGAGGTTAAAATAAAAGAACTTTTTGATTTTTCAGAATATCACAAACTTGAACCATTTTTACCAGCTTCTAAAATGTTTTGAGCATGTATTATGCTCCAAGCCCAATTTTAAGCATCTTAGATGTGCTCTCTTAATCTGTGCTCTCTTACTACCCCATTGATGGAGGTACAATTTTAGCCCTCTTTGTTGGAGTAGAACCTGAGGCCCAGAGTCTAAATAGCTTTCCCAAGACTGCACAGCTAGTTGTAGACATGGGATTTGAACCCAGGATTTGAATCTCAGGCCAGGTGCCTTCCTCACTGGTTTCTGACCCCTAAGTCTGGAACTTAACATTTTGCCTTCGCTGCATCTAGAATGCCTGAGAAACACTTCCCTTCTACAATTAATTAATATTGGAAGAGCCAGAATCAGTCTTAGAAGTACCTCTGAAGTGAGGTGTGAAATCTGCTCCTCACTTTTTGTTTTACCAATGTAGAAACAGGGCCCACACCCACAGTCTCACACTGAGGTAAGTGTCCGAGAAGGAATTAGGACCCACGACCTAACCTGTGTTTCAGTGTTTCAGTACTCCCAGTCGTCTCTACACTGCATCAACTCATATTTCTTGACTGTTGACTGTTTTCCGGGCACTGTGCAATATTATTCGCTTCATCTCATCACATTTCCTCTCAAAATATCATGCATCTCTTCAAACTTGCTGCACTTTGATGCTTCATTGGAAATCCTCCCTTCATCAAAGAATAGGAGCCACATTTTTAGACCTACCTTTTTTAGAGCAGTCATCAGAGTGGGTGCATTGTAAATGTAGGTGGATTGAGAAGTCATTGGAAGGAGTCAGATGAGGCAGATTGACACACACATCCCCTTCCTTTGACGAGCTTACAGTAATTTAGCTGAGATTCAACTTGATCCTCCTTGTTTCAATCCATTTTCTTGCCTTTTTCTCACTATACCCTCATTTTCTCCCAAATGATAAAGTTTATCCAGGGTGACTTTTCCATGCTTTAAACGTGTCTCAAAATACTCTTAATAATATAATCATCATGGGGCTCCAACTGTCCCAATTTGTTTGCGATGAGTGTTTCTATTCTTATAATATTATGAGTTTCCCATACTCCCAAATAGAATAGAAACTGTCTAAAAAATTATTGTAATAGCTTTATATATTTTATAAATATGTTATAAAATTGAAAAGCCTAGATAGACTCTTAGGTCTTCTTTGGTAGCAAAATATCTATTTGTATTATTGACTTTTCCTTGATTTGTTTATACCTTGAGGAATAATAGTCTGAAGGCTAAGGCTGAAATGCATTTATTATTATTAACTGAAGAGCAGAATGAATGCACTTTGACCTTAAAATATAAAGTAATAACAGCAATGTGAAGAAAGAATATTGTCATTGTTAGTGGAAAATTATATTGATGTAGGTATTAAAAGGTAATATACTTTTTTTCCACAAGATTTTATTAAAGATCAACCTTTTTGAAAACAATCCTAAAAGCACCCTTTGGACTTTCTTTGTTATTCTCTTTGTTACCTTTACAAGGTTCTTCCAGAAAGTACCAATTTTATTTTAAAGTTTTAATCAATATTTCACACAGTGAAATCTTTTTCTCTGACACAATGAGTTATCAAAGCATTTTTTTTCTTCCCGAGATAGCAGCTTTGAGCTGTAACTGACGATAGATCTTGTGGATACTGTCTGTGTCAAGATTAGATCAGACACCATGGGGATTCCTTTTCATGTTTGTAACTCTTAAATCAGCATAAGCAATACACAAATTCTTCCATTCTAAAGGTGAGTTTTCCTCAGTGGAATGACTATTGCTGATAGTATTTGATTTTCATTACTTCAAAAACAAAATAGAACTGTACAGCTGGAAATTGTACCTGAATATATACTTATCTGACTCTCATTTTCTTTGAAAGTAGTTGTCTCCAAAAACTACAGTAACATATTCTCCTTAGTATATTGTTCATAGTGTAAATGGTAAATGCAATTAAATATTTCAAGTAAAGTATTAGTCCTCTTCCAATACAAAGTCCTTTCTTATATTAAAAAAAGAAAAAGAGGATGAATTACCATCTATTCCTGAATATACATATATCTGATTTCTAGTTATATTTATAGTTTCTAGTTATATTTGTGCCAATAGAAGAGTTGTTCTCCATTAAGACTCTGAGAAGGGTTATGGCATACTGATTGAGTTTGGTCTGACATTAGATTTCATGGGCTTCAATCCTGCCTCTGCCACTATTAGCTGTGTAACATTGGACAAGTTATTTAAATTCTTTTCCTTACTTGTAACGGTCCCTGACTCACTGGCCAGATAGGAGGATTTAATGATATAATCTACCTAAGAACTTAACCCTATTCTTGATACATAATGGATGTTTCATACATAATTAGCATTATACTTACTTACATTGTAAGTCTGATGCATACAAAGACCAAACATTCACCTAAAAATGGCTCATACTTATTTATGAAAGGAAGAATTTATTCTCACTACATTTTCCTAGTCAATTTATATATTTGAGTGTTTTATTAACTTTTTTTTTTTTCAGTGAAGTCTAAGAGGTAAAATAATGTCTGTTCCTGAGAGTAGAAAGCAACTGGTGTATAACTAATATGGTCTTCTGGGGGTAACATTTTAAACATGGATTTTCTTAAGCAGTCAATATTCTTTTAATATTAGATAACTTCAGATTTTTATGATTTCAGTGTTATGTGACCAGCCAACCAGAAGCTTTCTTAAAGAAAAATGCCAAAGCTGGTAGGTTCCAAGAAAAACATACAGTTGGACTATGAGAGAAATTGCTTCCAATTCAGCTAATACAGCATTAGGCTCTGTTAAGGGATGTAATGGTTGTCTTGATTATTGATGGCCATGTGGATGCTTCCCTGCTTTAGAAGAATTGGGTAAGTAGAAGATGAAGTCATTTTCTAAAGCTTGGCCCACTGCCCTGCATTCTCTTTATTCTGACTGTTCAGACCGTGGGCACAGAGTAGCAAGAAAGGAAGTGAGATGCTGACATGAAAAATGGGGTTAATGAACCACATAGATGAATAATACAAACAAAACCATTTCAGCAAAGTAGAGTTTGCATCTTTTGCTCCATAAACAATGAGTATACACTCTAGAAATTAGCCAGCTTTTAAAATTTAATTAATTTGAAATGTTAAGTGGATCATAGGTATCTACTTCCATGTTGAAGGCTGCAAGGAAGTTAATCATCAACAGAACTTCTGGGAAAGGGAATTTTTCTGCATCCAGGAAATTCTCACACATGGGAAATTTTCACATGATTTTAGTAGTTTGAAGTAGGGTCTAAAACACTCCTTTACATAATTCTATAATTAAGGCATTCTATGCCATACTTTTCTGCACAATTATTCAGAAAATATTCAGGAGGACTACTGATATCCTAACTACATAAATGATAGAAATATAGTTTTTTAAAATATATAGTATATTTGGAGAATTAAATGCTTATGAAGAAGGACTGAAAGAATGTTTCAAGTAAGACATCTTCCCCTTGGCTAGAATTGTTTTCAGAATTTCTGTTCTATGGGAATTATTATGTCCAAATCACACTTTACTTTTCTGAATGAACATATTTCTTTAAAGATGTGCAAGTGTGTTAGAGTAACTCTCTTTGCCCAACCAAGGCCCCTAAAACAATGGCTTATTCCTGGTATGCATTACCTACCTACCCACCCCCCACCCCCACCCGGACTGGGTGAAAAACAGCTACCTCTCCAGTTTGGTTATTCCAGATCATCTTCTCTCAGAGAGAAATTTCCTGTTTGATCCTAAACAAATTATCTAAAAAAAGCTTCCAAGCCAGTGGTAATCAGAAATTAAATAAATAAATAAAAACAAAAAAGCCAGCTCTCTACCATCTTGCACTCTTTTCTGTAAGTCTGGAGAGTGTGTTTGTGTATTTCTTATTTATACAGCCTAAGGTGAGGGAGGTGATACCCTTTCAAGGGGACCCCATGCAAGTTTATGCCACAGGGGCAGGTGCCCACAAAGGTTAACAATTGCCCTCACTCTGTGATGCTAAAATGTAACTGCCATTCTCCATCTGCAAATCCTGTCTCCCTGTGGTTCCTGTTCTCAGAGAAATGTTACTAAAGCTTGGAGGTAACTGCTTACAATAGAGCTGCCCTGGAATAAACTGAGAAGCTTTATATCCTCCTCACATTTTTTTAGTCTAGGAATAACTATATTTCTACCATAGTCCATCACCTAAAAAAAAAAAAAAAAAAGAACTACCTATGGATGTAGCTCATGTTAGTAAAAGTTAAGATCTCTGTCTTCAGTTCGAACAGCTATTTTAAAAATATTTACAATAAATTACTAAGAGAGACTATAAATGTATAAACATATTGAATATTCTTTTTGAGAGAGTATTATAGTTTTATCTTTAAAAGAGAGGACGCCTTCAGAAGTAAGACAGTATCTGAGAAAGAGAAATTCTCTGTGGATGTTTTTTTGGGTTTTCTGTCCTAAAACACATATACTAAAGCACATGAGCAACTTCTCTGTGTATACATGCAGTGATATTTCTGTTGGTGTCAGGTGTGATGGATTGCTATAGTTTTGCAAAGTCATGCTTTGTGCCTTTATAAAATAAATCATATTTCAAAAAGCCAGTGACTTTTTTTTACAAATGCTTAAATTATGTGAAGTCATGTTTATATTAAAGGAATTCTGTATATTAAATAATATTTAATGAAGATATTAGAAGATTCAAGTTTATAATGTGTGTATCTTGGTATCTTCCCTTTCTCAATATCATAAGATATGTGCATCCCTGGGTGTTTATGTTAATTCCTTAATAATAAAATATGTTAAAAGCTATAAAAAATGTTAATGTCTATATAAACAGTGAGCCCAATTACATTTTAATTCGTTTGGAGATTTGAAATTTTGAAGCTCTTCTCTGTGAAAATGATGGTTGCATGGGGCACCTGGGTGGCTCACTCGGTTAAGCTTCCAACTCTTGATTTTGGCTCAGGTCACGACCTCATGGTTTATGAGTTTGAGCCCTGCATCGAGCTCTGTGCTGACAGTGTGGAGCCTGCTTGGGAGCCTCTCTCTCCCTCTTTCTCTGCTCCTCCCCCTCTTTCTCTCTCTCTCTCTCAAAAAATAAATAAACTTTTTTTTTTTATTTGAAAACTATGATTGCAGTGCATTGGGTTCCTACTTCCCTGGACAGGTGTCCTGTTAATGGTCTAATAGGGAACAGACTGCTTTGTGCACTTTCAGGCTTTCAATGACATTTATAAACATATGCTATTTTGTCATTTTGTTCTCTCTGGAGGCACCAGATTATGACTCTCCTGTTCATCACTTTATACCCTAGAGACTCGCATAGTTCCTGGCACACAGTAGGTGTTCAGAGCCTATTTTTCAGTGAATGAGAAAAATAACAAGTGTCATCCCATCAGCTGATCCCTGAGAGGTTGATAAGTCCACCGCTGTGTGAAGGCGTCACTAAATTGAATTCCTTGCTGGCCTTGCAGCAGCTACATCTTCCGTGCATCAATTCCTTGACTGCCATCCACGATGGAATCTTTCTGATCATCAGTCTCCTCTCATCTTCTCAGTTAACACAATTTTGTACTCCCTTTAGCATGACATATCTTTTTTCAGCCTTCCTGCTTCTAAAAAGTCTTCTATGATTTCTGAAATATGCATTAACAAACACTCATCTAATCACAATCACTGTCTAATCAAAGAGAGTTAGCTTAGGGGTCCCTGGGTGGCTCAGTCGTCGGCTAAGCATCTGCCTCTCGATTTCAGCTCAGGTCATAATCTCACAGTTCGTAAATTCAAGCCACACGTCAGGCTCTGTGCGATGAGCTGTGAGGTCAGAGCCTGCTTGGGATTCTCTCTCCCCGTCTCTCCATCTGTCCCCTGCTCACATATGCTGTCTCGGTCTCGCAAAATAAATAAACAAACTTTTAAAAAGTTATCTTCACTTGTTTCCTTTAACTGACAATGAGTTTACCCTTAAACTGTTATTTTCCTTTTCAGACGGAGGACTGCAACATCTCACACCCTGCTTTCCTCAGTGTTGGTAGAAGGATTGCCATTCTGCTCATTTTCTACTATCAGGTAAGAATTCCTCCATTCTCATGGAGAAACCTTGCTTCTGTGGCTGTAGACATTCTGTAAAAGGTTATATAAGCATATTAATGGTGGAAATCTCAACATGATGGGATTTTTTTCTTTCCTCTGTAATTTACTTCATTGTTTGAATTTTTAATAATATGCATGTATTATCCTACCCCTCAAAGCTATTTTTCTCTTATTTTCACCAGCTTATTGAGTTGGAATGACACAGATAAACTTGTATAAGTTTAAGGTGTACATGTTGAATTGATACACATATATTGCAAAATGATTACACTGTAGTGTTAGCTAACACCTTCATGATGTCATAAAGTTACCATTTCTTTTTTTGTGGTAAGAACACATAATATTTACTCTTTTACTGACTTTCCAGTTTATAATATAGTATCATTAACTGTAACCACTAAACTGTATATTAGATCTTCAGGCCTTATTCACCTTATAACTGGAAATTTGTACTCTTCAACCATTATCTTTTTATTTCCCTAACCACCAGCCTCTAGTAATGACCACTCTATGTTTCCATGAGATCAACTTTTTTAGATTCTACCTGCAAGTGAAATCATACAGTATTTACCTCTTTTTGTTTGACTTATTTCACTTAGCATAATGCCCTCAAGTTTCATACACATTGTTACAAAGGACAGGACTTCCTTCTTTCTCATGGCTGAATAATATTCCACTGTATATACACATACCACATCTTTTATATACATTTGTTTCTTGGTGGACATTTAGGTTGTTTCTATATCTTGGCTCTTGTGAATAATGCTGCAGTGAACATGGGAATGCAGGTCTCTCTTTGAGATCCTGTATTCATTTATTTTGGGTATATACCCAGAAGTGAGATTGCTGGATCATTTGGTAGTTCTATTTTAATTTCTTGAGGACCTCCATCATGTTTTCCAAAGTGGTTGCACCAATTCACATTCCCACCAACAGTGCACAAGTGTCGCCTTTTCTCTAAGTCCTCACCAGCATTTATTTCTTGTCTTTTTTCTAGTAGCCATTTTAACAGGTGTGAGATGATATCTCATTGTGGTTTTGATTTGCATTTCCCTGATGATTTATGATATCGAGCACCTTTACATATATCTGTCAGCCATTTGTATCTCTTCTTTGGAATAATGTCCATTCTGTTGCTTGGCTCATTATTTAATTAGATCCTTTCCTTTCCTTTCCTTTCCTTTCCTTTCCTTTCCTTTCCTTTCCTTTCCTTTCCTTTCCTTTCCTTTCCTTTCTTTTCTTTTCTTTTCTTTTCTTTTCTTTTCTTTTCTTTTCTTTTCCTGCTGAAGCATATGAGTTCTTTATACATTTTAGATATTAACCCCTTTTCAGATGCATGATTTGCAAATACATTCTCCCATTCCAAAGGTTACCTTTTAATTTTGTTGATGATCATCTACTGTTCAGAAACTTTTAGTTTGATGTAGTCTCCCCTGTTAATTTTTGCTTTTGGTGCTTGTGTTTTTAGTACCATATCCAAAAAAATTGCTGCCAAGACCAATGTCAGGGAGCTTTTTCCTTATATTTTCTTCCAGGAGTTTTATGGTTTCAGATTTTATGTTTAAGTCGTTAACCTACTTTGAGTTAATTTTTGTGAGTGTTATAAGATAGGGTTCCAGTTTCATTCTCTTTCGTGTTGTTATCCACTTTTCCCACCATTTATTTAAAGGGCTGTTCTTTCCCCATTGAGTATTTTTGGCTCCTTGTCAAATATTAGTTGGCCATGGTTGAGCAGGTTTATTTCTGTGCTCTGCATTCTATTCCAGTGGTCTGTGTGTCTGTTTTTATGCCACTATCATACAGTTTTGATTACTACAGTTTTGCAGTATAGTTTGAAGTCAGGGAGTATGATGCCTCCAGCTTAGTTGTTTTTTTCTCCAGATTGCTTTCCTGTGGCTTTCTCATGGCTGGAAAATCTCCGTCCACCTTAGGTGTGGACACTGCTGTGGAGACCAGTGACAGGGTATGCCTGGGGGCAGGTACACGGCTGGGAGTGGGTAGCTACAGGTTAGTGTTGTGGTATAGGCCAGTGACAGAAGACAAAGCCTGATCTGAGACCACAAGCAGCTGGAGAACGGCCTGTTCTCCTGGGGCTGCATGTAAGTACTCAGCCCGAGTGCACTTTGGCAATGGGGTGAGGGGTCAAGCACAGGGTTCTAAATTGGCTTCTTGCAATCTAGCAGCCACAGAGGTCTAAACTAGCTGCTGCTGTGTTTTCTGGGCTCCAGTGGGAACAAATAAAAGGAAGCAGGGAAGGACTCAGGGAACTGGTGTCAGCAAATGAAAATATCTATGGAGCAAAAGCTGATGAAATCTTCAGGGTGTCTTTGGCAGCTATGCTGGCTTTTGGTTCCTTCTTCAGTGGCAAAGCTTCTGGATTTATCCATCAAATAGGTCACTGTGAACCTTACTCCCTCCCACTGCATGGCTACTATTGGTAGCCCCTGCTTTTCTTTCCTGTTTCTAGCTGTCCTTATAAGTCTCAGCTTTTCTGGTCTAGATGAAGTGAAACCAAACTGGGACCTTTGTGTGGTGCCCCAAAAGGCTAGAGTAGATGGTAGCTCACCCATTCTTTCTTTCCTCACAAGGGGAACTCATTCTATCTGGGTAGTACCTTCTTGGCACTGAGCAATGCCAGCATGGAGGATGAGAGGCTGCTGCAAGATTAAGCTGCCTTCCTTCTCTTCTTAGTCAGTTATTCACAGATTTTTGTTGCACTGTCTCTAAAATGTCTTGAGTGGACTCCAGAGCTCTCCCAGAGCTGATTTTGTTCACAGATAGCTGTCTAATTGTTGATCTTTGTTGGAAGATGGAGGCTGGAGTCTCCTGTGTCTCCCATTTGGGGGCTATCACTCTCAAAAAAACTCCTTTTAGGGGTGCCTGGGTGGCTCAGTCGGTTGGGCCTCCGACTTCGGCTCAGGTCACGATCTCGCAGTCCGTGAGTTCGAGCCCCACGTCGGGCTCTGGGCTGATGGCTCGGAGCCTGGAGCCTGCTTCTGATTCTGTGTCTCCCTCTCTCTCTGCCCCTACCCCGTTCATGCTCTGTCTCTCTCTGTCCCAAAAATAAATAAACGTTAAAAAAAATTAAAAAAAAACTCCTTTTAAATAAAAGGGCTTCTGGTTCCTGTCTAGCTTATGCTATCACGTTGTACCATTTCTACAGGTTTACTAGCTTGCCTTGCCACCAGCAATCACGATTCTTGAAAACTCTAGAACCTGGATCACCATCTTCCTTTCTCCTTCCATTTTTAACATTATGGTAGGTAACTTCAGGAGCCATATGACAGATGCAATCAATATTCTAGCTTTACAATCCATTAATCTCATCTCCTTTCTACCCCAGTCACATGTTTTCTAGAGTCAAAGATCTCATCACCTCAACTTCATCTCTCAAATTATAAATTCAACTATTGTGTGACTTCATACAATCAATCTTCTTTCTTCCTATCTTTCTCACTCAGTATTCATTGTTAGACCTGATATCTGATACCATCAAAGAATCCACCTCTTTGTCTTTCTCCTCTGTCAGACCAGCAATTTCTACAGCACAAAATCTGGGGCCTGATTATCTGAGGTAGGGTCCCAGGTCTTCTGATGGTCCTCTATCATCATAATTATTAGTAATATTATGTTTCTATAGTTATATTCAACCTGTATTTTCCCAAATTTTCAATTATTTTACCCTACATTCAGCATCATACCACCTGAAAACCTTAATCTGGGGACAGTCCCAACTAAGCTATTTAAAGCTGCTAAAGAAATTGCACTAGATTAGTAGTAGATGAGTGTCAGTATAAATCATCATCTCTACATTACCTAGGATACAGTATTGCTGAGAAACCCTTCTTTACTTTCTCTGACATTGCCTTCAGCAATTGTTTAAAAACTCTTCTCCTTTTTATAACCAGTAATCCTACAATGTCTGAACATCAGTAGTATCTCTACTGATTTGAATTTATATGTGTTTAAGTGCCAGTGCTTATAAGTTCATATATGTTTTGTATATGTTTAGGCACCTATTTGTGTGTGGGTTTCTATGTGTATAGTTCAGTATGCATAGTTGTAAGCTTATTTCTGTCTGTGTGTTGCTAGGATATTACCTTAAACTTTAGAGAGAAATAGAGCTATCAATTTATTGCCATCAAGCTTATAAACCTGCCAGTATCCATTAGTTTTTCTCCTTTCATTTTGTCACACTAGGAGAGTTTATCCTACTGCTAAGTTGAATCCCTCCGAGCACAAAATCTTACTACTTTCTCTCCCTCAGGAACCCTTTCTTACCAGAAAATTCCTAATGAATTCTATTTTTTTAAGGCAATTAACAGGTATTGTGTCAGAAAACATGCTCTTTGATCAAATTGGTTTTGGAAAATATTGGAATCATAAAATCAAATAGATTTGTTACAAAATTCATAGAGGCTCTATTAAAATGCCATGATATGTAACGAATGCTCCAAAGGGGACATTATGTAGCATTACCCAGACATAGAATGTGAATCAAGGAATATTATCACAAGAACATTACCACCCCACCTTTGCTCTTTCGTTTCACCATTTCTATTGCCTGTTGAATATGTCTTAGTTTTCGAATCCAAAGGAACCAATAATGAGCCAACTTTTCTTCTCTCTCAGCAATGTTCTCTCTTTCAGCTTACAGTCAAATGCCACAAAAGAGGTGGGACTCTCACTGTTTCCAAACCTTCCTGAATCTGCCTGTATCTCCACTGCTCAGGTCCCCATGGACACTGCCATACAATGGTTAGGACCTTCTGATGTTGTTGAATACTCCTGACTTTTTCAAATATTCCTATCTCTAGAACTTTTTGCCTGACTTTCACTCCTCAATAACCCTTGGCAATTCCTTCTGTTTTTACACTTGTATGACAATGTTCCTTGAGGTTTCATTGCAAGTGATCTTCTCTCCTCCAATTAGATGCTTTCTATTTGGATCACTCATCATTTCCCAAGGCTTCATGCAACACTGTATTGATTTGCTAATTTGTATCTTTAACACAGATCCTTCTCCTAAGCTCTATATCCATATATATAGCTACCGACTAAACACTCCCACTTGAATGACTCTTAGACACCTAGTGTTCAATAATTTCAAAATTTAAATCATTGTTTCTTGCTCCAAATCAGCTTTCTTCTAGTTTTCCTATGAAAAACATACTAGGGCTCAAGTCAGCCACTGAGGGTATTGATTTCTCCACCTCTCCTCTCTCTTTACCCTGTTTAATCAATTTCAAATTCCTGTCAAATCTACCTCTAATTTATTTTCAAATCCATTATGCCTTTCAATTCCTACTACCAAACCCCTAGTTCAAACCATTGTTACCATCAGGTAAATTTCTCGATGCCCGAAACTTGACTCATCCTCCTTGGTTTGGCTCTCTTTGATTTCTTCTTAACTTCACTATCCTGATTAAACTCCTTAAATGACTTCCCATTGTTATTGCAAAATAGTAGCCACAGGATCCTGTAAATTAATCTTCTATTCCTTATTATTTAAAATGTGTACAGTCAATTAGACACCAAGAATTCTCTGAATAGAGAAAATTTCAAAGAAACTAGTTATTTTCATCATAAAGAACAAAAAAATCTAGGGCATACTTTTGTTCTGTTACATGTTTTAAAGCTAAGTAGGTGTTGTTTAGCCAAGATGCACTACCAGGGGCAAAGATGATACTATAGTAATATTCTCCTGTAAGATAGTGGGAGATACATGAGTTCTGGTTATTTTGGAGAATAATTTTATAAGGGGGAGGACTGCTCCCCTCTTTCCCTTGCACAAGTGAATAGTTTATAGGTATTACTGTTTTTCTAAGGATTCATCATAGACAAATGGCAAAAATAGAATTTCTGAAGTGTCTGGCTACCCATTAGCCTGTAATGACAGTCATGGTCACAGTCTGGACCAAATATATATGGGATTTAATTTTTTAAAAAACATAGCCAGTTATTTATTGAGTCGATGGCAGCTTGAACCCTTGGTCATTATAATATTAGTACTAACTGTTGATTAATGTATTCAGTTTCAGTTGGTGACACTTTTGAAACCTTTCAATGACTAAGTGGTAGTCATATAGAAGTATGCTTAATATTATGGAATTCATCAGGATTACAATGTTCTCTGTGGATAGACTCAGTTTTAAGCAAATGTTTTAAATCTCTGGATGAACTCCTAGTATAGGCCAGACTCACTTCCAGCATCCTTTGTTTCATTCCTTAACTTGCAAAATTATTATCTTTTTTTTTTTTTTAAGTCTCTTTATTTTGAGAGAGTGAGAGGATAAGGAGGGTCGGGGCAGAGAGAAAGAGGGGAGAGAAAGAATCCCAAGCAGACTCCGCACTATCAGCACAGAGACTGATGTGGAGCTTGAACTCACAAACCATGAGATCATGACCTGAGACAAAACCAAGAGTTAGATGTTTAACCAACTGAGCTACTCAGGTGCCCCTATTATCCTTTTTTTTATTTTTCAAGTTTATTTTTTATTCTCTTCCCAGAAAGAGATCCAGAAGCAGAAGAGGAAACTATACCTTAACTTCTAGCTCAGCCTCACCTACTCTATCATGTTTCCCTAATGACCTCCCCAAAACAGTCAATCACACCTCTTGCTATACCACCATACCTTATAGTTCTTTTGTCTTTCTTCTATTTTTCTTGAATCACAGGGCTGAGATTATTCACCTATCTTACTTCTTCATTAGAATGATTTTCTTGAGGAGATACTTTCTTCTTATTTGTATCTCCAGAATGTAGCACAGAAAATGACCAGAATAGACACCAAATAATGCTCTTGTATTATATAATTATGCAGAGGTGTTACCATCTCTAATGTTAAAATGTCACTTATGTATTAATGTTTTCTTGGATCATTGGCCATTTTCTTTTTGAAGGTTGAATAGGTTTACCAAATTAGTTGAACTTGTGGCTTTTTTTTCTAGTTTTAAAAATAATCCGTAGTGTTCATTCATCCTAATTCCTATATATACCTAAAGAGCATTGGTGCTTAGCAAGCACTGTGCTAGGTATAGGGGATCCAGTGATGAACATGACTGATAGAAGTCCTGTTCCCATACAACTTACAACTCATTAGTCCTGCTCCCATACAACTTATTAGAATATATAACAAACAAATAAATTAAAAATATATAATATTAGCTAATGATAAGGTCAGAAGAAAAACAAAGCAAGGCAATGTAATAGAAAAAGAGGCCAGTTTTACATTAAGATGATCATGAAAAGGGCTCTTTGATGGGATAGAGAGTTATAATGAAGGTGTTCAGAAATAGGTGAATACATAAGAAAAATAGATATGTGAGCCAACTTTGAACAGATTAGGAGAAATGCCCTTGTTATAACTTTTATTTTGTAGGTTCTTAGCACATTAGGGGATAAACATACAACAAATAACCCTTTCCCACCAACCTACACAGACACATATGATGGATGTTACATTATTTCCTTTAATATAAAAATGCTGGCTTTTACAAGAATAGGTCTATGAGTAAGTGTAATTATCTATATAGCCTTTCAACAGTCTCTGCTTTGCAACATTTAGGTACAGAAAAAATGATGCCCTCTCTGGCAAAACATTATTACATTTCAAGAATCCTCTCTCCTACCATCACTAACAAAAACCCTGTATGATTTGCTATGATCACTTATAATTCTCATTAAAAAACATAGCTCTATGTTCTAAAATGGCAGAGTATGTTTGAATGTTTGATTCACAAAAAGAGGCACATATTAATTCACAGGTAGTAACTCTAGGCTACTTTTTTAGTTATTGTATTCAAACAGCATGAGTGTCCTTGGACAAAATAACAGAGAAACCAGAAAACCAGATATGAAACTCTAATACACAGAGTCAAATAATAGACATTGTTTGATTTTTTTCCTTAATATAGACTATAATTTGGCTTTAGAGAGCCTCATTAATAAAGTATTTTTACAGACAAGTTAGAAAGGTCGTTTCCTGTAAGTCATTGGAAAAATAAAAAATGAATTCTGTTAACTATAGCTTCCATCCATGCATTATATCACCTATATGCCTAGGGAACCAAGAACTGATTAGGGCCCTTCTAAACGGGTCATTAGTTAAGCAAAAGGCATGTGGCTAGGAAAATCTTTTACTATTTTTTTCAGTAGAATGTTTTCTTAATGCATGAAACAACCTAGGTGACACAATGAGAACAATTTTGACTTTCATTTTATAAAAAGAGGGGGAAAAAGGGGAAGACTTGAAGAGCTGTCATTAAAAAAAATTTTTTTTAAGTTCATGGTTATTCAGAAATAGTCCCTACCTTAATTATTAAGTACAAAGAGAAATCCATTAGCTAACAAAGAGATGGGATAAATCCAAACTGATTACTTCACAAACACAATTTACCTTAAATCCCGAAAGAACATAGGCAATTTTGTTAGATGAACTACCCTTTCTCTCAGGATTATTTTTTTAATTACTTCTGGTTTGACAGATAAATAAGGTCAAAAAAAAAAAAAACCTGATGGATTTGTTTATCAGACCTCAAAGCCATTAAAACAATAATAAATATTTAAAATAGAAACTGAATCATCTTAGTTATGTTAAAGTTCACTTCATGCCTCTTGTGGGAAAGTGTTTACTAGGTTCCCAGGACATATTTATTTAATTTTTAAAACTTTTATGTAGAAATACTTTTAGCATAGTTCCTGTCAATTCAGTTCAAGCCAGAGCAAAAGCTTTTCTTAAGTACTTACTCTTTAGAAAACATGGTGCTAGATGAAACGTGAGATACGAAGATACTAAGGCTTGACAGCTGGCCTCGGAGGGATCACAATGTAGTATGGGAGAAAGAAGTTTAAAGCAATTAACCATAAAGTAAGACAAAGTATTAAGTGCTGTGATATAGGTACTACATGACAGGAGAGTATAGTGAAATCAAGAATTAATTCTGGCTAGAGAAGGAAAAAGATTCCTGAAACGGGTTTTATGCTAATGCTTTTTGAAAAATTCAGATTTTGGTAAGTGAAGGAAACATGAAGACATAAAAGAGTTAGTTAATGGTGTGGGGAAGCCTGAGCACAGACTGTTCTGGAAGTCAGAATATTGGGAGAGAGCAAGGATGGGATGCACAGGGGTGGAGGCTGGAATCAGAGTTTGAAGTTAGTTCATGTAGGACTTTCGATGCAAGCCTGAGGAGTTTGGACTCTAAATTCTAAGCAATAGAAAGCCACAAAGCTTTCTTAGGCAGCTAGTGCCACAATCTGACCTGTGTTTGGGAAGGTAAGTTTGGTAGCAAAGAAAGTAATAGATTGCAGAGGCAAGAAATCCAAATTAAAGACATCATATAATAAAGGGAAACCATAGGAACAGAAAGTATAGAGAATCACAGTTGTGGCAAAGAAAATGTAAGGGAAAGAATAAATTGTAGGAAAGAATCAGTGGAATATAGGAGGTGAGAGAAATTAAGGTCGGAAATGACTTTGGCCCCTGGAAGGATAACGATGAATTTAAGCAAGATGTAGATTGAGAAGGTTTGGGAAAATCAAGGTAAAAAATGTGTTTTGGGGGGGGTGACTCAGTCAGTTAAGCATCTGAACTGATTTCAGTTCAAGTCATGATCTCACCGCTGTGAGATAGAGCTTTGCATTGAGCTCTGCACTGGTTGTGGAGCCTGCTTAAGATTCTCTCTGTCTCTGTCTCTATCTCTCTCTCTCTCTCTCAAAAAAAAAAAGGCTTATAAAAATAAATTTTTTGAAATATAGCAAGCACTTAACATTTTTCTGAAAGTTGGAATGCTCATGATCTAAGAAATCATAAAGATCATCTAATCCAGTGATTCTGAATTATGACTAAATCAGATGGGAAGCAGCATTTTAAAAATCCTGGTATCTCTACCCCATTGCAAGAGATTTGGACTTAAGCAGCCTGACCAACCATTCTTTTATTATTTTTTAAGTCCCCCAAGTGATATTAATATATAGCCAGGTTTAAAACCTCTAAAATAAACTGTCTCTTTCAATTTAAATATTATCCTGATATTCAAGGAGATTTCAATCCTTTCAATTTTTTTTTTGGCAGGTTATTATGGTTTTTCTCACCTCTTATTTAACATCTTTCCCTCTTTACCTATTCCTTTTATACATTTGTCCAATGAGTCCTATCAGTAATGTAGTAGATATTGTTGAACAAATCGGGAATGCAAAAATGTCTAGAACATGACTTCTGCTTATATTAAGTGCCTTTTCAGTGATCATATTTCATAGCTTTTCCCATGACTTCTTTATGTTTAACTCTTTGAGTCATGCCCCTAGTCCAGACCTCTCCTCATTCTTAGTGCTGCATTTCCAATTTGCTTTCTAGATGTCCCATGCCAGATACCCAGCTGTCACTACAAACTCAATGTTTCTAGGCTAAAATTTACTTTCCCTCCACATCATCATTACTAGCTCTATAAATACATAATGAGCATCTAATACTCATCTTGTTCATGAAAACCATGCTTGTGTTCATTCAAATTTAATTTCGAGAATCATCTTTCCCTGGCACCTGTGATGTGGGAATCTCACACAGGCTATCCGTGGTTCCATGCAGAGCACAGGGTGTAACAGTTAACATTTCCTAGGGGTCTACTAGGTGTTTTAATATTTCCTGGGATGCTCAATGCAGGACCATTTTAATCATTTTTGTTGTTGTTGTTCTTTATTTCTCATTCTACCCCACACACATAGACACCGAACCCGGCAGGATTTTTCTCTAGTCTGGAGGATAAGGTATCCTCCCTTTTCCTAATTTGGTATCTCTCCCTTAAAGGTACAATTTCTAATATGATTTTTTTCCTCAAACACTAACATCACTGCTTTGTTTGGAAGACGAAAGTGGAAACAACAGCAAAGGAAAAATTATGCTAATAATATTGCACTCTTCCTAGCTGTATTTTAACTTCCTGTGCTTTACTATCTCATTAATAAAACAAGTATAGTTGTACCTAAGTGTCATAGTTATTATAAATATTAAATAAGAAAAATGAATAAACAGCACTTATTAACCATTATCATTGTTACTCTTCCAATGGTCAAAGACTTCACCTTTACTATCTAGTTAACTGATGGCTATTTGTCACAAAAAGAATCCGGCAGAGAATATGAATGTTTAGGAGGAAATATCAGTTATGAGTAGAGTCACTACAAGGATCATCATCTTCATGCAAGTCCTATGATACTAGTTAATAGTACTCCTTGGGGTGGCAGGGGCACAATTGACTCTGGGCAGCTAGATGTCATAAAGCAATCCTGAAGGACTTGTCAGATGTCTTGATTAATTGCCATTTTTGAAGCAGAAGTAAGAGCATCATAAAACCGTGAACAAATACCAGCCTTCCAAATAAGCTCGTATCCAGCCCAGCTCCATGCCAGCCAAGGTACTCAGCTGTAAACCGGCAGTACTTAACTTGTCTTCTAAAGTCATCGAAGAGCTTAGCGGACCAGCAAATGATAACAATAAACAGCTACCCATGCATGAAACAAGAAATCAGAATTTTCTACTAGTATGCATGCTTAAGCTAGGAGAGGTGCCAGTCAATGAGCTTAAAAAGCAGGGGAGGGGGGTGGGTTCTGAAGCAACTGCAAGATGGCATTTAGAATCTCCATCAAGACCTAGGGAAATATGCCCAGGATTTTACATAGCGGAGAGAAGCTATGGCTCTTAGAGACTCTGAGAAATGAGCTTCCTGCAATAAAGCAGGGCAATTAACCTAAAGCAGAGTCTGGCTGCTAAGTATGGTAGAAATGCCTTTGTCTGATCAGGCAGAGACTTCCCTGGTGTGCTTCTGTTGGGATATTTCACAGAAATTTCAGTTGCATGGTTCAACAGCTCCCCTTGGCAGAAAGGATTCTAAAGGCCTCACTTATGTCCTGCAGAGCACAGAGCTAGGTTGAGAGAACCTGGGGGATTGATGGGAGTGGCTTTGGAAGAGAGGCACCCCCCTCACCTGTGGAAAGTAGGGTGTGGCTCTGCTCTTCTCCAGATTCCGCATTGTGCTGACAGTTCAATTATTTACTGAAAGTGAAAAAAATGAAATTATGGTTTTAGCCCTCGATTAATGGGAAGATAATGTTTTGTTAGAAAAGTCAGCTGCAGAGATTGGGTCTGAACATGGCTTTGGCTACTGCTCCGAGGTTTTGATTTGGCTAATCACAGAGGTCTTCCTTGAATATTAACTAAGGATTCCAAGCAGAACAAATTCATTCCTGATGAAGTCTTGCAGCTGACAACGTGGAATAATTTGAATCAAAGACCTGTAAAATTTGATCAGTATGAAATTAAATGACTCTCCTGAAGTGATTTGGCAAGTCTATTCTCACCAAGGCACTGCAGTGCAAGTGGGGAGGCAGTGAAGGGCCATTTTCATCTGCCATCTCACTCAGTGTCTTGCTGACAGGAGGGATTCTGAGGGTCATGCCTTCTCTTTATTGCCATGTATGGCTCCATCATTTACAAGTGTCCAGACCTTTTTAAGATCCATTAATGCTAAGACCAACTCTTAGGGGTGATGATACACTTACCTGTTTTGCCATCTTTATGGAATACCATTTCTTCTTATTTCTCTTACACTTTACAACTCATACAGTTTAAAGAGTACAAAACACATTGAGGGAAAATTGGAGGCTAGTAGAAAAAACGTCAGCCACAAATTTGAACTGCACTGACCCCAAGATAGAATTAAAAATATATATATTTATTTATTTATTTTGAGAGAGAGAGAGGGAGAGTGAGTGAGAGAGAGCAGGGGAGGGTCAGAAACAGGGAGAAAGGAATCCCAAGCAGGCTCTGCACTGTCAGCACAGAGACGAGCCTGGGACTCGATCCCACGAACCATGAGATCATGACATGAACTGAAATCAAGAGTTGGACACTTAACTGACTGAGCCACCCAGGCGCCCCAAGAGAGGCTTTTTTTTTTTAAGTGGCCTTGACAAAATATGCACTTCTATTCTCATGGCTTACTAGATAGACAATAATATCAGGCTTGGCCTTCTGAGATTAGGGTGGGGCTCAGGGATGGAGCCAAACAAGGGACAAAGACTCCTCAAGTTCCAGTCTAGTGGCTGTGAATTCTGCCCTAGAAAAGAAGCAACTTGTACCATGGTGATAAAATAATTTCTTTTGTGTTTGCAAGAATATGTTAGAAATCAATAGTAGAACATTTTATTATAAAAAGGTGGAACACGTGAAAAGTTTTTCTAATGTTATGGTTGGCTACTTTGTCTCTTAGACAAAAGACATGATAAGAGAAGTTTCTGAGAATTAAATAGAGGGCACAGCTAATCAAATTTTAGGGAATGTACATGGTGGTGAGGTGAGGGGTCAGGATGGCAGTTGTTTGCAAAAGAAAGTAAGATGGAAAAGAGGAGTAACCAAGAGAGATAATATAACAAAAAAAATGACTGACTTTCAGAGAAGTTAGGTGAACAGAAGATTTAATAGAGCTGTAAGGTAAAGGTGACCCAAAAAATCAGCATAAAAATTACTGCTTTTTTACAACAAACATAATATTATAATATATATATATATATTATTAATCTTAAAATTTTTGTTTTCACTCTTATGTGGGTCCTGAGAAACTTAACAGAAGACCATGGGGGAGGGGAAGGAAAAAAAAAGTTAGAGAGAGAGGGAGCCAAACCATAAGAGACTCTTAAAAACTGAGAACAAACTGAGGGTTGATGGGCAGTGGGAGGGAGGGGAGGGTGGGTGATGGGTATTGAGGAGGGCACCTGTTGGGATGAGCACTGGGTGTTGTATGGAAACCAATTTGCCAGTAAATTTCATACTAAAAAAATCTTAAAATTTTCAAAGTGGGTTTTAACAAAGCAAGTAATACTGCAAGATCCAGGAGTCAAATGCTTAGCTACTTATAGCAATGAACTCAAGTACTGAGTTGAAGTCACTTCAAGTAAGTCCTTCAGTAGGATCACTTCCATGTGTTCTTGAAGCATACAGAGTAACAATGTGGGCTAAAGTAGAGGCCACAGGCTGATAAAGTCTGATGATTTGATACAGTAGTCCCCCCTTATGTATGGAGTTTATGTTCTAAGACTCCCAGTAGATGTCTAATAGTATTGAACCTTATATATACTTTGTTTTTTCTTATCTATACATACCTATGATGAAGTTTAATTTATAAATTAGGCACAGTAAGATATTAACAGCAATAACTAATAATAGAACAATTATAACAATATACTATAATAAAAGTTATATGCACATCTTCTCTCACACAAAATACTGTACTGTATTCACCCTTCTTCTTGTGATGATGTGAGACTATAAGTGATGAAGTGAGATGAGGTGGGGTGAATGATGTAGTTACTATGACATAGCATTAGGATACCATTGACCCTTGGTGATCTGCTTTCACACTGTGGTTAACCCAGGGTCAAAGAGACCGAGGAAAAGAAACCACAGAGAAGAGGGGACTACTGTATTTACTTACAAATACTTATGAGGATGGACATGTTTAATGTTTGAATCATTCTCTACATTCAGAGAGAATTCTTTTTTTTTTAAGTTCATTTATTTTGAGAGAGAGAGAAAGAGAGAGCAAGTGCATGCATGAGTGGGGGAGGAACAGAGAGGAGGGAGAGAAAATCTCAAACACACTCCACACTGTCAGTGCAGAGCCCAACACAGAGCTCAATCTCATGACCACAAGATCACAACGACAAGATCATGACCTGAGCTGATCTCAAGAATCAAAAGTCAGATTCTCGACAGATTGAGTCACCCAGGTTCCCCAAACTTCAAACAGAATTCTTTTTTGGGGTTCCTGGGTGGCTCAGTTGGTTAAGCGTGGGATTGAGCCCCACATCAGGCTCTTCACTGACACTGTGGAGCCTGCTTGGGATCCTATCTCTCTCCCTCTCTCTCTGCCTTTACCTGTCTCACGCTTGTTCTCTCTCTCAAAATAAATAAATAAACTAAAAAAAAAACAAGAAGAGAAAATTCTTTTTAAGCTAGAAGAAGCTTTGTTCTTCTAAAACACTGCAAAAAAATTTCCAGTGTGGACATCTTCCTTTTTTTCTTTCTTTCTTTTTTTTTTTTTTAGGCAACTATCCATTCAGAGACAAGCTTAGGAATAAGGAAATTAGGTCAAGGAAATTAGGTCAAGTCATGTGACATATTTTCTTTTCATGTTCATACCTTTGTTACTTTTTTTGTAGATGTAGTGGCCTGAATAATGAACTACAGGCTTTTCTCTACCACAACTCTACCCTATGGCTTAAATAATTTAAAAAAAAATTCTGCATGGATACAATTTTATAAATAAATATATATATATATATACACACACACACACACATATATATATACACACATATATATACACATATATAAACATGTATACATATTTCATATATTTAAAAACCTGCATATATACACATCTTTTTATACACACACTTATATATATACATATATATATATATATTTTAAATATATATCTGTATATATATCTGTACATACAGATATATATACATGGCTGTGAAATATAATACTCATATAGGGGATACTGAATGAGAAAGTGTTTGTTCTGAGTCACATAGTACCTGAATACAAAAAAGAACTTTATCTCTGAATCCTGTGTCAGCATTGATTTAAAGGAGAGAAGGATGCTTTTAATAAGTTTGGAAGCAATTTTTTACATGTTATTATACTTAACAAATCACAGTTTTTCTTTGCTATAATTTATTTAAAAATAAATTGTGGAAAAATGCTCTAAAAATGAACATGTTCTTTTAGACAAATTAGAAAACATTCCAAGTGCTATTCGTGTAAAATGATAGGCCCATTTTGTCTCTGATTTACTGGAATGAATATGACAAGTCACTTGATATTCCTTTAGCTTTAGAATATTCAGCCAAAAATTGAGATATTAGTCTTGATGTAATTCAGAGAATTGTTAATATATATCACTAATATCATATAGGTTTATAACATATTTTCCTGTATACGTCATAATGGCAAAAATAAAAAAAATATTTTGTTTTTCTGATGTTCTCATGTTGAATACAGAAACAATGAAATATTGACTTTTAGAAAGATTCTGGATCCTTCAGAAAACAATCTGAATATTTTTAAGAAGTATCTATAGATTTTAGAAATCCCTAGCAATTTGAATGCAGCCTCCATCATACCTTCAGTCGTGATAAAATTGCCAATTTCACGGGGCATGTCTCTTCTTGGTTTCTCATGTAACTGTTCACAGGCCCTTTCTTAAAACTTTCTTCCTTCAATTCCTGTGAAGTTGTACTTAGTGTTTTCTCCCACTGACTCATGCCTTCTTCATTTCCTGTTTCAGCTCCTCTTTTCCCTTCTGCCACATAAATGGGGCCTTCTGCCAAGTTTCCATTCTCTTTCTATGCTTTCTCCCTCAAGCTTTTCATATACTCTTATGGCTTCAAATATTATGACCAAGTGAAAAAAATTTAACCCATTTTTTTAGCAGCAGACCTCTCTTAGGTTTTAGTCGCTATCTCAGCTCACCATCCATAAACTGCATATATGCTTCCTATGTAATATTTCTGGCATCCAGCACTTTCTGATCACACAGCACTTGGGGAATATCCCTTCTTTGGTGCATTTGCTTCCATATTTTTCTCCTGAATACCAATCACCTGTCTAATTAAAACCTTTATCTCCAGATCAATACATCCAATACACTCAACAGATTCTTTAATAGCTCCATGTTAATGTCAAAAAGCTGTAGCAGTGCAACATTTTGTGCACAGAACTCTTGATTTACCACTCTCCCAATCTGATCCTTTTCTCGTTTTCTTTGCCTCAGTGAATTTGATGACTCTTCATCTTGTTTCACAAACCAGAAACATGGCAGTTATCCTTGATTCACCCCCATATGTAAGATGGTCAGATCCTCACTGTTGATTTATTCAAAGCTGCAGTCATCTTTCTCCATATTACACAGAGCACCTATTTCTTCCACATAAGCACTTTTCTTCTCGACTCTGTCTTCTTCACTACAGCTAGAATCAAGAGTCGGTTCCAAAAAAAAAAAAAAAAAAAAAAAAACCAGGTTATTTCCTTTTTCTTCATTTATCTTAAATTGTACCCATTCTTAAAATCTCAGCTTATAGCCCAATTTTTCTTCAAACCCTTTCATGATTCCCACTAGCCCTCAAATTTTATTTTAGTTTTTAAAGTAGCAGTGTGATGGCAAGTTATAAGCTTTGATTATATCCATCTCACAAATGTGAAATCTAAGGCTCAAAAAGAGAAACAATGTGCCCAAAGTCACCTAATTAGTTTCTAATAGAGCAAGGCTTTGAAATCCAGTTATGTGACTTAAAATCCATTCTTATCTGCAGTACCACTTCCTTCAATGTTCAGACTTTTCTCTAACATATTAGTGTTACTAATATGACATTATTGTGTATTTCCATTCTTTCATAATCCTATCTGGTATAGAAACTCCTTGAGATTGGAACGGTTGCTTGATTCATTCATTAACAAATGTTTTTGTTGATTATATACCTGGTAAAACATGAAGACCTAGGAATACGGTGCTGACAAACCAGATTTAGCAAATAAATACCTGCCTCCAGCATAAAATATTCTGTTTCAACAGATATTAATAATTATTAACAAGCTATGAATATACTCTATTTTTTAACACTGTTAATAGTTTTCATTAGATATAAGACTTTATGAGTCTAGTTATTGGAAACTTGAAAATGTAACATAGTTGTTCAAGATATTTAGGTTTTGGAATATATAAATATTTTCTTTCAAAGGAATATCCTTGTAAAATTACCCAAAGCTGCAGCCAGTTTTTATACACCCTTTAAATATATTTTAAAGGTTTATTTATATATTTTGAGAGAACGAGTGAGCATGAGCAGGGGAGGGGCAAAGAGTGGGATAAAGAGAGGATCCCAAGCAGGCTCCATGCTGTTAGCACAGAGCCCAACATGGGGCTCAGAATTCATGAACTGAGATCATGACCTAGGCTAAAATCAAGAATCGGAGACTTAGGGGCACCTGGGTGGCTCAGTCAATTGAGTGACTGACTTAGGCTCAGATCGTGAACTCACAGGTTTGTGAGTTTGAGCCCCACATTGGGCTCACTGCTGTCAGCCGAGAGCCCACTTCAGATTCTCTGCCCCCCATCTCTCTGCCCCTCCCCCACTTATTCTCTCTCTCTCTCTCTCTCTCTGTCTCTCTCTGTCTGTCTGTCTCTCTCTCAAAAATAAACAAACGTTTAAAAAAAGAAAAAGAAAAGAATCAGAGGTTTAACCAACTAAACCACCAAGGGGCTCTCACCCTTTAAATATAAAGTTCAGTGGGGCGCCTGGGTGGCGCAGTCGGTTAAGCGTCCGACTTCAGCCAGGTCACGATCTCGCGGTCCGTGAGTTCGAGCCCCGCGTCAGGCTCTGGGCTGATGGCTCAGAGCCTGGAGCCTGTTTCCGATTCTGTGTCTCCCTCTCTCTCTGCCCCTCCCCTGTTCATGCTCTGTCTCTCTCTGTCCCAAAAATAAATAAACGTTGAAAAAAAAAATTTAAATATAAAGTTCAGATAGATGATGTGTTTAGCAGTAGAGGAATTCACAGACTCGGTTTGGAAGTGATTACGTAAATAGGTGTTTATATTTGTGAGGTAATAGACATAGATTTTGAGATTAATTAGAAAGTAGTGGGCTTCAATGGCTCAAATATTCAAGAAAAACCACAACTGTTCAACTTGGAGAAAATACAAAGGTATGCTATTGCCTCCTAGATATTCTGAATGACCTAAGCTCCTCCTCCTGAACCCATTGCCCATGGGCAGCTGGGACAGAGAGAATGGTGTCAATCTAGGTGCTAAGCCCAGGTAGGGGGTATATACTAGCCCCAAATAGTTGATATATCTGGAACTTTGAATCTGTCTAGGAAGTTCAGCATAGGCTTGATGGCCAAACAATCCATGCTTCAAGACCAGATATTATGTTATATTACAAAAAAAAAAAAAAAAAAAAAAAGTAGTCAGTGTGTCCAAAACAGTTGGTATGCTTATGCTGTCTGTCTGTCTGTCATTATTGTCTGTCTGTCCAAAGTGATCTACGTGTCTGGGCTATGTATATGCATCACTAATATATCTAAATTGGTCAGTGTATTTGGGAGATATGTTTGCCTGGAGTTGTCAGTAATTCTGTCTTGGCCAGGTGTTTGTTATTAATGCATTTATGTTTCTTTTATACTTTAGTTTGTTATTTTGGAGGAGAAGCGGCTCAAAGAAGGCCATTTCTTGATTGAAAGTGAGTGTCAGGGTGAAGGTTAGGGGGAGTGGACTCCTTGGTGTCTGTAGGGAATCTGGTTCTAGCCATATTAACAATGCCCCTCAGACATGGCCAGTACTGCTGAGAAGTTGCTAAACTCCCATGGCAAAAGTAATGTGTACTGCTATAACCAATCTTAACCCAGCACACCTAAAAGTTGGAATGGGAAGCCAAGGCCACCTCAGAGATCAAGACCCAGTCTGAGCTCCTGGTAACCTAGCAGGCAGGGTTCCCGCTTAATCATCATCTATGAGTTTTTGCTGATTCTCAACCTCCTACAGTCATTTGTCTCTCAGAGTGACCTTGGCTTTTGCAGCCCCAACTACTGTCCTTTCCTTTAAGCTATTTTGTAAGAAGGCTTGTCTGCATAAGCACAACTAACTTGTGAACTAGTGTGACCACAGAAGCCCAATTTCCTAACTTTGAGTTCCAGCTTCACTCATCACTAATGTAGCCTGAGATTCCTCATCAGCAAAATGAGATGATATTAACACTAAAGACAAATAATGACTACATAAAGGTGTTTATGTATAATCCTTGGAAGTATACCTAGCACAGAGTAAGAGAAATTATGTTCCTTTATCTTAAAAAATAATGTAGGGATGATTTAAAAGTTGTATTTGGCTATGGTTTTCATAGAAAAAAAGTGGGTTTTGTGTTAATTGCCTATTATTAGCTCAAAAAAATACACTAAAGGCTTATATTATAGGAGATAGAAAGTGAGAGTGATATTTAAAGTGAGTTTTAAAAGGCCAGCATTACCTTGATTCCAAACAGACAAAAACCACACTAAAAAAGAGAATATGGGGTGCATGGGTGGCTCAGGTGGTTAAGCATCCAATTTGACTCAGGTCATGATCTTACAGTTTGTGTGTTCGAGACCCACGTCAGGCTCTATGCTGACAGCTCAGAACCTGGAGCCTGATTTGGACTCTGTGTTTCCCTCTCTCTCTACCCATCCACTGCTCATGCTCTGTCTGTCTCTCTCTCTCTCTCTCTGAAATAAATAGACACGAATTTTTTTTTTAGAAAAAAAATATCATCTATAGGCTTATATCCCTTATAAACATGGATGCAAAAATTATCAACAAAATACTAGCAAGTGGAATCCAACAGTACATTAAACAGCACGATTAAGTGGGATTTATTCCTGGACTGCATGGGTGGTTCAATATTCACAAATCAATCAAGGTCATATATCACATTAATAAAAGAAAGGATAAGAACCATATCATCCTCTCAATACTTGCAGAAAAAGCATTGGACAAAATACAGTATCCTTTCTTGGCAAAAACTCTCAACAAGTAGGGAAGGAGGGAATGTACCTCAAAGTCACAAAAGCCATATACCACAGCTAATATCATCCTCAATGGGAAAAATTGAGAGCTTTCCCTCTATGGTCAGGAACAAGACAAGTGCTGTCCTCTCTCACCATCATTATTTAACATAGTACTGGAAGTTCTAATCTCAGCAATCAGACAACAAAGAGAAAAACAAGGCATCTAAAATGTCAAGGAAGAAGTCAAATTTTCATTATTCAAAAATTACATGATACTCTATATAGGAAACCCTAAAGACTTCACCAAAAAAATTCTAGAACTGATACACAAATTCAGTAAAGTCATAGGATATAAAATAAATGTACAGAAATCTGTTGTATTTCTGTACACCAATAATGAAGCAGCATAAAGAGAAATCAAGGAATCAATTCCATTTACAATTATATGAAAAATAATATGATACCTAAGAAAACCTAACCAAAGCAAAGAGGTAAAAGACCTGTATGCTGAAAACTATAGAACACTTATGAAATCAATTGAAAATGACACAAACAAATGGAAAAACATTCCATGCTTATGAATTGGAAGCACAAATATTGTTAAATGTTTATACTACCCAAAGCTATCTACAGATTTAAGACCATCCTTATTAAGATACCACCAGCATTCTTCATGGAACTATAACAAACACTCCTAAAATTTGTATGGAACCACAAAAAAACCATGCTCAGCCAAAGCAATCTTGAAAAAGAAAAACAGCTGGAGTCATTACAATCCCAAACTTCAAGCTATGTTACAAAGTGATAGTCATGAAGACAGTAGAGTATTGGCGCAAAAATAGACGTTTGGATCAGTGGAACAGAATAGAAAACCCAGAAATGGACCCACACTACATGATAAATTAATAATCTTCAACAAAGCAAGACAGAATATTCAATGGAGAAAAGACAGTCTTTCAGCAAATGGGTTTGGGAAAACTGAACAGCAACATGCAGAAGAATGAAACTGGACCACTTCCTTACACCCTACTCAAAAATAAATTCAAAATGGATGGAAGACTGAAATGTGAGACAGGAAACTATCAAAATCCTTGAGGAAAACACAGTCAGCAACCTCTTTGACCTCAGCATTAGCAACTTCTTATTAGACACATCTCTGGAGGCAAGGGAAAGACAAGCAAAAATGGACGATTGGAATTTCATCAAGATAAAAAGTTCTGTACAGTAAAAGAAACAATCAACAAAACTAAAAGGCAGCCTACAGAATGGGAGAAGATATTTGTGAATGACATACCTGATAAAGGGTTGTTATCTAAAATCTATAAAGAACTTATCAAAGTCAACACCCAAAAAACCAAATAAGCTAGTTAAGTAATGAGCTGAAGACATGAATAGGCATTTTTCCAAAGGAGACATTCAGATCATTAACAGACACTCAACATCACTCATCCTCAGGGAAATACAAATCAAAATAATGGTGAGATATCACCTCACACCTTTCAGAATGGCTGAGAGTAACAACATAGGCAACAACGGATGTTGGCAAAGATGTGGAGATAGAGGCACCCTCTTAACTCTTGGTGGGAACACAAACTGGTGCAGCCACTCTGGAAAACACAATGGAGTTTCCTCAAAAAGTTAAAAATGGAACTATCCCACAATCCAGAAATTTCACTACTAGGTATTTACCCAAAGGATACAAAAATACTGATTCAAAGGGGCACATGCATCCTGATGTTTATAGCAGCACTCTCAACAGTAGCTAAAGTATGGAAAGAGCCCCAATGTCTATCAACTGATGAATGGATAAAGAAGAGGTGGGATGCGTGTGTGTGTGTGGGGGTGTACACACACCCACACACACAATGGAATATTACTCAGCCATCAAAAGAATGAAGTCTTGCCATTTGCAATGACTTGGATGGAAATGGAGTGTATTATGCTAAGTGAAATAAGTCAGACAGAGCAAGACAGATACCATATGATTTCACTCATATGTGGAATTTAAGGAACAAAACATATGAACATAGGGTGGGGGAAAAAGAGAGGGAAGCAAACCATAAGGTACTCTTAACTATAGAGAACAAACAGGGTTGATGGAGGAGAACTGGGTGAGGGATGAGCTAAATGGGTGATGGGAATTAAGAAGGACACTTGGGGTATTGAGCACTGACTGTTATATGTAAGTGATGAATCAGTAAATTCTATTCTTGAAAGCAATATTACACTATATTTTAACTAAGCAGAATTTAAATAAAAATTGAAAAAAAATAAACTGAGTTTTAAGTGATGAGCAAGACTATGTCAAATTAAGGGAATGAGGGTTGACATGTAGAAAGAGAATAAATAGTATGTGGAAGTGAGACTGAACTTTTGTCTCTGTTTAGGATTAAATCTCAGAGATTGGTGCATGGATTTCTGAGTGAGATGGGGAAGGTACATGGGGCAAAAAAAGGAGGGCTTTGAAACAGAGGTTAAAGAGTCTTGAATTTGTCAGAAGGCTGATGGCTTAACAAACAAGGAGTGGATATCATTGGTTTTGTCTCTGAATCAGCCTCTGTGTGCAAATGGAGTAATAGGGGCATGGAGACCAGCACAAACTACTTTTAGTAGTATTGTAGTATCTCAGAATATTATATCAGCAAAGGGATTGGAAAGAAATCTCTGTATTGAAGAGGTATTTAGCCACTATAAGTAACGATATTTGGTTATTTGTAGGAAATAGATGACTACGTTTTGGCCTTAGTAACTAAGTGGATGATGATACCACTTGTTAAGGTAGGAAACTCAGAAGAGTAAAATGGGTAGAAACGGGGGGAAATGTTTAGCTTAAGTAGGTTAAACTCACCAATAAGCTGCTTGTCTATCTGAATTTGGAAGCAGGAGACAGTCTGGGTTGAAAGCTCGCTGAAAGGTGCTAGTATAAAGGGACCACTGCCACTATGGGAGTGAGGAGGTGCCTGACAAGGGGAGGGTAATGGCAAGAAAAGAGCTGAGGACTGTGGCCTGCCCACAGTCAGGGCATCCTGCATGTGGCTGATATTCAGCAAGTCTAAAATTGATTCAGATTTGGAAACAAAAAATGAATATAATCCTCTCATCTCAATGGTCTTCTCCATGGAGAGGTAGATTTCTGCAAATTACATTTTTTAAAGTTTTTATTTAAATTCAAGTTAGTTAACACACAGTGTAATATTAGTTGTATACGGTATAGTGATTCAACACTTCCATACATCACCCTGTGCTCATCACAAGTGTGTTCCCCACTCCTCCAGTAACCATCGGTGTGTGCTCTATAGTTAAAAGTCTGTTTCTTGGCTTGCCTCCCTCTTTTCCCCCCTTTGTTTGTTTATTTCATATCTTAAATTACACATATGAGTGAATCATATGGCATTTGTCTTTCTCTGACTGACTTATTTTGCTTAGCATAATACTCTCTGGCTCTATCATGTTGTTGCAAATGGCAAGATTTCATTCTTTTTGATGGCTGAGTAATAGTACAATGTATATTTATATTTGAATAAATACCTAGTAGTGCAATTGCTAGATTGTAGGGTATTTCTATTTTTAACTTTTTCAGGACTGTCCATACTGTTTTCCAGAGTGGCTGCACCAGTTTGCATTGCCACCAACAGGACAAGAGGGTTTCCCTTTTTCCACATCCTCACTAACACCTGTTATTTCTTGTGTGCCATTCTGACAGGTGTGAGGTGATATCTTATAGTAGTTTTGATTTGTATTTCTCTGATGATGAGTGATATGAAGCCTCTTCTCATGTGTCTCTTGGCCATCTGTATATCTCCTTTGGAAAAGATGTCTATTCATGTTCTCTGCTCATTTTTTAATTGGATTATTCATTTTTGGGGTGTTAGTTTGGTAAATTCTTTATAGATTTTTTATAGGCCTCAGTTTCATTTACTTTATTTTTTATATATAATTTATTGTCAAATTGGTTTCCATACAATACCCAGTGCTCACCCCTTTATCATATATGTCATTTGCAAATATCTTCTCCCATTCTTTAGGCTGCCTTTTAGTTTTGCTGATTTTTCTCCTTTGCTATACAGAAACTTTTTATCTTAATGAAGTTCCAATAGTTTATTTTTGTCTCAGGAGACATATATAAAGAAGTTGCTATGGCCAGTATCAAAGAAGTTACTGCCTCTGCTCTCCTCTAGTATTTTTATGGTTTCCTGTCTCATATTTAGGTCTTCCATCCATTTTGAATTTATTTTTGTGTATGGTGTAAGAAAGTGGTCCAGTTTCATTCTTCTGCATGTTGCTGTCCAGTTTTCCCAGCACCATTTGTTGAAAAGAGTCTTTTTGGGGGGTGGATATTTTGTCCAGCTTTGTTGAAGATTAATTGAGTGTATAGTAATAGGTTCACTTCTGAGTTTTCTATTCTTTTCCTTTGATCTATGTGTCAGTTTTTGTTCCAGTATCATATTGTTTTGATCACTACAGCTTTGTAATATAGCTTGAGGTCCAGACTTGTGATTCCTCCAGCTTTGTTTTTCTTTTTCATGGTTGCTTTCACTATTCAGGGTCTTTTGTGGTTTCAAACAAATTTTAGGATTGTTTGTTATAGTTCTGTGAAAAATGCTGGTGGTATTTTGATAGAGATGGCATTAAATCTGTATATTGATTTGGGTAGTATAAACATTTTAACAATATTTGTTCTTCTAATCTATGAGCATAGAATGTCTTTTCATTTCTTTGTGTCATCTTTGGTTTCTGTCATCAGTGTTGTATAGTTCAGAACATAGGTCTTTCACCTCTTTGGTTAGGTTTATTCATAGGTATCTTATTGTTTTGGGTGCAATTGTAGATAGAATTGATTCCTTTATTTCTCTTTCTGAAGTTTCATTATTGGTGCATAGAAATACAACAGATTTCTTTATGTTGATTTTATATCGTACAACTCTGCTGAATTCATGTATCTTTTCTGGCATTTTTTTGGTGGAAAATGTAGGGTTTTCTACATACAATATCTTGTCATTTTTGAATGGTAAAAGTTTGACTTCTTCCTTGCCAAATTGGATACATTTTATTTCTTTTTGTTGTCTGAATGCTGTTGCTAGGACTTCTAGTACTATGTTGAATAACAGTGGCGAGAGTGGACATCCTTGTATTGTTCTGGATTATAGAGAAAAAGCTCTCAGTTTCCCCATTGAGGATATTAGCTGTGGGTTTTTTATATATGGCCTTTTTTATACTGAGGTATGTTCCCTGTAAACCTACTTTGTTGAGGGTTTTTACCATGAATGGATGTTGTACTTTGTCAAATGTTTTTTCTGCATCTATTAAAATTATCATATGGTTCTTATCCTTTCTTTTATTAATGTGATGTATTACATTGGTTGATTTGCAAATATTCAACCACCCCTGCAGTCCAGGAATAAATCCCACTTGATCATGGTGAATGACTCTTTTAATGTATTTTTGGATCTGGTTTGCTAGTATTTTATTGAGAACTTTTGCATCCATGTTCATCAGGGATACTAGCCTGTAGTTCTCTTTTAGTGCAATCTTTATCTAGTTTGGGAATCAAGGTAATGCTGGCCTCATAGAATGAACTTGTAAGTTTTCCTTCCTTTTCTATTTTTTTTTTTTTTTTGTAATAATTTGAGAAGAATGAGTGTTAACTCTTCTTTAAATGTTTGGTAGGATTCACCTGTGAAGTCATCTAGCCCTGGACTTTGTTTTTTGGGAGGTTTTTTTTTTTTTTTAATTATTGATTCAATTTCTTTGTTGGTTATTGGTCTTTTCAGTTTTTCTATTTCTTCCTATTTCAGTTTTGGTAGTTTATATGTTTGTAAGAACTTATCTATTTCTTCTATGTTGTCCAGTTTGTTGGCATGTGGTTTTTCATAATATTCTCTTATAATCATTTTTATTTCTGTGGTGTTGGTCTGTGAAATCACTAACACCACAGAATTTCTAATTAAAATTTTTTAAATTTGATATCAGCTATCAGTTTGACTTGCTATGTCCCTGTTGTGTAAGATTTAGCCTGTCATGGCCTCACTTCCTGCCATAGCTTTAATAGAAACACTCTGATGCTCTTCCCTGTGGCCTGGACCACAAGATTTTGGCACTGAGTACCACTAAGAGTGGCCATTTAGAGAAAATCTATCCTCTTAAAAATAATAAGCGTCTAATAGACTTGTTATTTAAAGCTTATTAAGAACTTACTGTATAAATGAGTACTGAGAAAATGTCTTTTGCTTTTTGAGTATTGAAGTCGTGGAACAAGGAAAGTGGAAAGGAAAAAATAGTTCAAAATTCGTGCAAAATAGAGGAACATTATGTGAAAACAAAATGACAAGGCAGGTAGGCCCCTTAGGCCTGAAACAAAATGTTAATCACTGCCTTTGAGGCTATCCATATTGAAGAGATATTGATACCATGACCGTAACAACAAAGATTTATTTAATTGGAATCTAATATCTCACTGCACATTATTTTAATCCTCGTTCACATTACCTACATGTTAACATCTTTAAAAAAGTTTTTTAGTGTTTATTTATTTTTGAGAGAGACAGACAGAGCGTGAGCTGGGGAGGAGCAGAGAGAGAGGGAGACACAGAATCTCAAGCATGCTCCAGGTTCTGAGCTGTCAGCACAGAGCCCGACACAGGGCTTGAACTCATGAACCATGAGATCATGACCTGAACTGAAGTCGGACAATTAACGGAGCCACCCAGGCACCCCATGTCTTTTAAAATTTTAGAAACAAATAATTTTTTATTAAAAAAAATTTTTTTACTGTTTATTTTTGAGAGAGAGAGACAGAGACACAGACTGTGAGCAGGGGTAGGGCAGAGAGATGGAGACACAGAATCCTAAGCAGGCTCCAGGCTCTGAGCTGTCAGCACAGAGCCCAACGCAGGGATGAACTCACGAACCATGAAATCATGACCAGAGCAGATGTCAGAAACTTAACCCACTGAGCCACCCAGGCGCCCTGAGAAATAAGTTATTTTTTAAATCCTGTGAGTTTTTATAGGTGATCCCAGAGGATGGGTGGCCAATTGGTTATCACATCAGAATCACACCATTTCCATATGATTATATCCTATCTGACCTGACTCCTTGCAGCAGAAAGACCTCCTGCAAGAACTAGTCTACCCCCCAAAGCATCACTGAACAGTGTGCTCAGAGACACTTCCCCATCAAAGGTGGGTTCTCCTTACTGAATCACCTATTCAGGATCTCAGATCCTCAGGTACAATGAAGTATAGCTTTGAAATGGTAGGTGACATTCTGCTGCTTATTGTGTTTTCACACAATGCTGCTCTTGATCATGTTGTCACTTCACATGAAGGGACCCAGATGGAGAATAAGTTGACTTTTGCTGTCTTCTCAGAAATGAACAAAAAAGCTCTCTGGGAGAGTTGGATCTTGAATTTTCTATCTCGATTGAGCAATATTTCGCCTGCCTGCAAACCTACCACATGCTACACGCTTTCCAATTGCCTTTAGACTTGCTAAATGCATTTATAGACTGAGAACGAGCAGTTGGAAAAATGTGGTAGATAAAATAAAGTCTTTTTCACACTGCCCCTTTTATTATTGTGTTATAAAAACCCAGGCTCAAAATAGATTGAGGTAGATTTATCTTTTAATGAAAATCACCAGGAGGTTGGAAGTCAAATATTCTTATCTTTTTCTCGCGTCTCCGAGGCAGGACTCGTTTGCAGTGCTGACCTCACAGTACAGTCCTAGAGGGAACTACAATGATATTGTGGACTGACTTCCTTCAGAAGGGACTTTTAAAAGAGACAATGAAGCTAGCATGCCTCCTTTTAGACTCCGTTGTCCAGGCTTGTGCATGTCAGCTTTTCCAAGAGCAAAGGGCAGAAAAGTTCAGGAGCAATTGTCTCCGGCAGAAAGAAGCAAGTTCTCAGGACATTGTCAGGCAGCTGGCCTCAGCCGCTCTGGAGGCCTTCTGCTGCACTTATAGGCTTCAATGCCCACCTGAACTGCAGGTTGGAGGCTGGGCAGGTCCATCCCACTGGGTCCTTTCACACATTCCCGCTGCGGGGTCGCCTCACAGGGCAGCTGCCTAGTTAACTGCCCAGACCCTTTACCACACGGCGATGCACCTGCTGGTTCCTGCTGCCCTTGCGGCTTCCTGACTCCTGAATGGGACTCTCAGAAATATGTCTAGTGTGAGAGTGATTTCACCAACTTTTTTTTTGTCATAGTTTTTCAACTTACATAAGCCAGTGGGGAAATAATTCTGTGCTTCTTAGTGTTTTCACTTTCTTCTTGCATGGATTTCAAAGTTCATAACAGAGAAGAGAGAGGTTGGGTGTTGGTGTTGGGAGAAATGAAAGCAGAGGAAATCAGGAAAAGTAGGCAAGGGAAGAGAAGAGGTTGGGTGTTGGGAATGGGAGAAATGAAAGCAGAGGCAATAAGAAAAAGTAGGCAAGGGAATGGCATTTAAAGGAGATTGTTATCAGTCAGCATTTCAACAAATATCTGTGGAAAAATCACTCTGGGGGAATATAGTAATGAGAATTTAATGTCAAATGATTGTAATTTTATGCCTAAATACACTCAACATGACAAAGAATTCTCTTAATCTTAATTAGGAATAGGTGGGAGCATTTTAATTTTTTCCACAAACTGCATAGCTCCTGGAACTAATTGCTTCCAAGAGCAATAGATAATAGAAAAACACGATTGCATCGTATGTTCTGAAGAACATAAATAGCATCCCACTGATTTCTTAACTCCCTGAACCGGAGAAGCATCTCAGTCTAGCTGGTAGTAATTAAAATTCCATATATCTATCTATCTAAATGGAAGGTTTTACATTTTATGTAATTACTGCACAATCACCTTACTATGAATGAATCCCATGTGCAAATGGCAAAACGAACTTGAAGAACTGATTTGGTTAAGTACTTTTATATCTATTACTCCTGAATAAAAGTCTCAATGAAATTGTATACTGCTTAACATTTTAAGGAATTTTGTACTTTGATGAAACAAATATGTTTTCTATATAGATACGCTTGTCTGACACTTGTGTATTTATAATAAAATCTACTCCTACCCTACTCGTATCTTCCTTTTTTGTTTTATTTTTTAATGTTTATTTGTTTTTGAGAGAGAGAAGGGGTAGGGGCAGAGAGGGAGACACAGAATCCAAAGCAGGCTCCAGGCTCTGAGCTGTCAGCACAGAGCCCAATGTGGGGCTCAAACCCACAAACTGCAAGACCATGACCTGAGTGGAAGTCGAACACCTAACCAACTGAGCCACCCAGACACCCTGTATCTTCCTTATTTATTTATTTATTTATTTATTTAATTATTTTTTTTAATGTGAAATTTATTGTCAAATTGGTTTCCATACAACACCCAGTGCTCATCCCAAAAGGTGCCCTCCCAAATACCCATCACCCACCGACCCTCCCCTCCCACCCCTCACCAACCCTCAGTTTGTTCTCAGTTGTTTTTTTTTTTTTAATTTTTTAACGTTTATTTATTTTTGAGACAGAGAGAGACAGAGCATGAACAGGGGAGGAGCAGAGAGGGAGGGAGACACAGAATCTGAAACAGGCTCCAGACTCCGAGCTGTCAGCACAGAGCCCGACGTGGGGCTCGAACTCACAGACTGTGACATCGTGACCTGAGCCGAAGTTGGATGCTTAACCGACCGAGCCACCCAGGCGCCCCTGTTCTCAGTTTTTAAGAGTCTCTTATGCTTTGGCTCTCTCCCTCTCTAACCTCTTTTTTTTTTTCTTCCCCTCCCCCATAGACTTCTGTTAAGTTTCTCAAGATCCACATAAGAGTGAAAACATATGGTATCTGTCTTTCTCTGTATGGCTTATTTCACTTAACACTCTCCAGTTCCATCCACGTTGCTACAAAGGGCCATATTTCATTCTTTCTCATTGTCATTGCCACATAGTATTCCATTGTGTATGTAAACCACAATTTCTTTATCCATTCGTCAGCTGATGGACATTTAGGCTTTTTCCATAATTTGGCTATTGTTGACAGTGCTGCTATAAACATTGGGGTACACGTGCCCCTATGCATCAGTACTCCTGTATCCCTTGGGTAAATTCCTAGCAGTGCTATTGCTGGGTCATAGGGTAGGTCTATTTTTAATTTTTTGAGGAACCTCCACACTGTTTTCCAGAGTGGCTGCACCACTTTGCATTCCCACCAACAGTGCAAGAAGGTTCCCGTTTCTCCACGTCCTCTCCAGCATCTATAGTCTCCTGATTTGTTCATTTTGGCCACTCTGACTGGCATGAGGTGATATCTGAGTGTGGTTTTGATTTGTATTTCCCTGATGAAGAGCGACGTTGAGCATCTTTTCATGTGCCTGTTGGCCATCTGGATGTCTTCTTTAGAGAAGTGTCTATTCATTTCTTCTGCCCATTTCTTCACTGGGTTATTTGTTTTTCGGGTGTAGAGTTTGGTGAGCTCTTTATAGATTTTGGATACTAGCCCTTTGTCTGATATGTCATTTGCAAATATCTTTTCCCATTCCGTTGGTAGCCTTTTAGTTTTGTTGGTTGTTTCCTTTGCTGTGCAGAAGCTTTTTATCTTCATGAAGTCCCAATAGTTCATTTTTGCTTTTAATTCCCTTGCCCTTGGGGATGTGTCAAGTAAGAAATTGCTGCGGCTGAGGTCAGAGAGGTTTTTTCCACCAAAAGTCTGCTAGAACTGATACATGAATTCAGCAAAGTCGCAGGATACAAAATCAATGTACAGAAATCAGTTGCATTCTTATACACTAATAATGAAGCAACAGAAAGACTATAGAAAGCTTATGAAGGAAATTGAAGAAGATATAAAGAAATGGAAAAACATTTCGTGCTCATGGATTGGAAGAATAAATATTGTTAAAATATCAATACTACCCAAAGCTATCTGCACATTCAATGCAATCCCAATCAAAATTGCACCAGCATTCTTCTTGAAGCTAGAACAAGCAATCCTAAAATTTGTATGGAACCACAAAAGACCCCGAATAGCCACAGCAATATTGAAGAAGAAGACCAAAGTGGGAGGCATCATAATCCCAGATTTTAGCCCCTACTACAAAGCTGTAGTCATCAAGACAACATGGTATTGGCACAAAAACAGACACATAGACCAATGGAATAGAATAGAAACCCCAGAACTAGACCCACAAACGTATGGCCAACTAATCTTTGACAAAGCAGGAAAGAATATCCAATGGGAAAAAGACAGTCTCTAACAAATGGTGCTGGGAGAACTGGACAGCAACATGCAGAAGAATGAAACTAGACCACTTTCTTATACCATTCACAAAAACAAACTCAAAATGGATAAAGGACCTGAATGTGAGACAGGAAACCATCAAAACCCTAGAGGAGAAAGCAGGAAAAAAACTGTCTTCCTTTTTTAATGAGCCACAGAACTACTTGACATCCAGTCAGGGAAACAAACTGTTTAGCCTTGCTAAACAAACTTGATTAAATTTAAACTCCTCTACTCATCTGAAATTGGCAGACCCTCCCTCAAAACGTACTGGAGCCTCCCTGAAACCAAGCATTGTGTGAAGAAAGGAGGTTTCTTGGGGTAAAAAATGAAAAAGAAATGTTTCATTTCTTCCTCTTACTTTAGTTTTCCCTAAGATACACTAACTTTATTCATTTGTGCCATGAAAATTATGTTCATAACTGGATCTGGTTGAAAAAGTTTACTTTAACCGTATTAGTTGAAAATATATGAAGACCTTTTCCTAGTGAAACTTATAATCCAGAATAACAAAATTAAAATTAGAAAAGAAACATAACCAAAACCATTCATGTGGGCACAGGTTTTTACATATGTGTAAATTGATGGGAAGTGCAGCACACTGTCCCCCAGTCTGAGAAGCATACCTATGTTCTTTCTTTAGTAGGAGTCCTATTTAAAAAAAAGTTAGAAGACTCCTATGTTTTAGATACACTTAGAAGTGCATATCTGACATTATGAATGAAGATGAAATAGGTACTGCTATGGTAAACAAACTTTATTTGGTCTTATTTGCATAGCAAAGTTGTGTAACCAAAATGAGAAGGTCTCTATCTACTGTTTGTTGTTGTTTTGTTTGATAAGGTGACCTATGATAAATCAAAGTGACCAGTGGTACAATGAGATTGTTGAAAATGTTTGACAGAGAGGAGGCACTTTACAACCTTATATTAAAAGAGTGAACAAGTGAATGAATGATAACTTGGATTTATGATTATCATTATGGCATAATAAACTTAGGAAAGTGTGAAAGGTGAGCTCAATATTTTAAAATTTGCAGCTTTCGATACTTTTTAAAAATGAGCATCCAATGTTATACTGAATTCCTATGTATAAAGTTATGAATTTTAGTCATAAATAATGAGTTTGTTGAATTAGACATAGGATATTTTCCTACTTCAGTCTCTTTTTTGGCAATCAAAATTATGGACCTGAGTGTCCATGGTAACTCTAAATCTTCAAATATTTTTAAAATGTTTCTTCCCCAGGGCACCTAAGTGGTTCAGTCAGTTAAGCATATAAGCATAGCTCAGGTTATGATCTCACGGCTCTTGTGAGTTTGAGCCCCACATCAGGCTCTTTGCTGTCAGCACAGAACCTGCTTCAGATCCTCTGTCCCCCTCTCTGTCTGTCCCTCTCCTGCTCACGTGAGTGCATACTCTCTCTCTTTCAAAAATAAATAAACATTAAGAAAAATCCCCCCCCTCAAAAACTTCTGTTTGAGCACCTGCTATGTGCCATACAGTTTTAAATGCTGAGAAAAGTGAATAATAGAAGCAGGACCTTCTGCCTTCCCAAACTTAATATTCTAGAGAAGTAGAGAGTAAGTGAAAAGTAAGTAACATATAGGTATTAAATAGTGAAGAGTGTTGGGGGTAAAAAATAAGGCAGAAAAGTGAAATAGGTATAAATTCAATATAATTTAATAAAAAAGGCCCACTGAGACTGTGATATTTAGGAAAAGAACAGAAGATGAAGAGAAAGTGAACCATAGAAGTATCCAGGTGTGGAGGGAACACACTTGTAGGACTGACTTTATGTCTAAATGAGATGGGAGGGGATGGGAATTTCCACTACTTGGATACCTGCATTTTATTTTGGCATCAAGATTCATTCGAATGTTAGTCTCCCAGAGCATGCGTTCAAACCAAGGTTAATCCCCATGACTTCCACATTCTCCCTGAGTCAGGAAGGAGGATCTTACTGTATTTTGTCATGTAACTGTCCATAATGTCAAACCTCTAATCGTATGAATATTTGATACAGGCATTGAAATAAAAGCAACAAAGATCAGGTCTAAATTAGACTCAGGAGGCCGAGATATATTTCTCATACTCATGATCATCCTGAAAATCCCAAAACAGGCTCCTCAGTGAGGTCACCTGATCACAAGGGCAGAGTAAAGAAGAGAGCAAGAGCTAATGTTTGTGAGTCTGAACTTTCTTCTTAAAGCCAGAATTAGGACTCAACACCTGGTGTCTGACTGTTCAGAAAAGTCTGGAGGCCAAGGGAAGGGAGCGCTAGCTTGGCAGCAGTAGCTCAGAATAAGAAAACCAGACTTCCTGCCCACTGAGCCCTGGAAGTCTAGATTTTAGAACCAGGCATTACTAAGGGCCCTGTGTCCTGGAACATCTACAAAGTCAGTATGGGCAAGTGGTTTTGTACCTAAAAAGTTGTCCATAACACCTCCCCTTGAGATGAAAAGACAGGCATTCTGTGTAATTGGCAGGTGGTTTCTAATTTTTTTTTTTTTTTACTCATAATTGCGAATAAAGGAGTTTACATTATTTTTTTTTAATTCAAGTTGGTTAAATACAGTGTAGTCTTGGCTTCAGGAGTAGAACCCAGTGATTCATCTCTCACATATGACACCCAGTGCTCATCTTAGAAAGTGTCCTCCTTGGGGCGCCTGGGTGGCGCAGTCGGTTAAGCGTCCGACTTCAGCCAGGTCACGATCTTGCGGTCCGTGAGTTCGAGCCCCGCGTCAGGCTCTGGGCTGATGGCTCAGAGCCTGGAGCCTGTTTCCGATTCTGTGTCTCTCTCTCTCTCTGCCCCTCCCCCATTCATGCTCTGTCTCTCTCTGTCCCAAAAAATGAATGAACGTTGAAAAAAAAAAATAAATAAAAAAAAAATAAAAAAAATAAAAAAAAAAAAAAGAAAGTGTCCTCCTTAATGCCCATCACCCACTTAACCCATCCCCCACCTCCCTCCAGCAACCCTCAGTTTGTTCTCTATATTTAAGAGTCTCCTGTGCTTTGCCTCCCTCTGTGTTTATATCTTATTTTTCCTTCCCTTCCCCTATGTTCATCTTTGTGTTTCTTAAATTCCGCATATGAGTGAAATCATATGATATCTTTCTTTCTCTGACTTATTTTGCTTAGCCTAATGCCCTTGAGTTCTATCAATGAATGAATAAAGAATATGTGGTTTATATATACACCACATTATATATATATAATGGAGTTCTACTTGGTGATGAAAAAGAAGGAGTTTAGATTTAAATACATGGTGGAACATCTTTTGTCCTTTCACACAGAAAGGACAGGTGTTTGTGGCCTGAAGTTTTGGGCCAATGCTAGATTACTCACGAGGAAAACAGCCAGCATGATAGGAACACAGTTTTTGTTTTGTTTTGTTTTGTTTTGTTTTTTAAGAATTTGATAAGGGGCACCCGGGTGGCTTAGTTGGTTAGGCATCCGACTTCGGCTCAGGTCATGATCTCACGGTTCGTGAGTTCAAGCCCCATAATGGGCTTTGTGCTGACAGCTCAGAGCCTGGAGCCTGCTTCGGATTCTGTGTCTCCTCCTCTTTCTGCCCCTCCCCTGCTCATGCTCTGTCTCTCTCTGTCTCTCAATAATAAATAAACGTTAAAAAAAATTAAAAAAGAGAATTTGATAATTGATTTTAAAAATGGATAACCCCAAAATTGTTTACTTTGTAACAATTATTTTACTACATACTAGTGTTTCTATTTTTGATTATATATGGAAGCACACTTTACATTTTAAGGGTTAAGCTCTGTAAAGAATGTACTTCTTGCCTGGCTAGAGCTAACAGGTTTCTTTCTCAAGCTGTAAAGATTTTCATTGTGGACAACCAGGTGATATTAATATATAATGCCTATCAACAAAGTATTTTGAGATCCTGCAGATCAAATTTTGCATTGTAGCAATTTGTGGAATAAGAACAAGCTAATGCAGCATGAAGGAAACAGTTAAGCGACTTCTCTTGAGAATACAAATGAGACAGAAAAGATCTGGTCAACACTAATTGATGGCTAATAACTAACTCATTTGCACATCTCTAGTACACTTATCATTTATTAAACGTCAAACGCTACATTGAGAAGATAATTTCAAACTCCATGAATTTTCGTCATTAATTACCATCTTTTTGTAAAATCAAATATATCCTCAACTGTAAGACTCTGTTACTTTAGGTGAAATTAAAACAAAACAAATCTTCCAATTATGCTATAAACACTAAATGCTAAGTAGCACTCTGACTTTAGACTTGTTAGAATATTAAAATATGTTTGCCTTGGATTCAGTTAAATATAGTAGTTAAATAATTTGTGCATTAAAAGTATCACGGACGTACTATGTGTTGGATACTATGAGAGGCACCCTAGTCATAACAGAACTGGTACAGTACAATATCTGTCCCCAAGCTGTCATCAGTTTGCAAAAGTAGATATAAAGTTAAATATGTAATAATAATAAAGTTTGGACAGTGCTTTGATATAGGAAATATGAATTGATGTTTGAACTGGGACCCAAATGATAAATAGATTCTAGCCAGCTAATATGTAGTGGGTGTCAGGAAGGGTGTTCTAGCTAGGAGGAGTAAACCAGAGGAAATAGGACAATGATGGTGCTAAAAAGTTTTAGTATGGCTAGAACATACTATTTGGGTCATAAAATTTAAGTGTCAAGAAATGTGATTAAAGAAACAAAAAGATACAAGTTCCTGAAGGGTTGATAAGCCAAGAGTAATAGAAAACTACACTGAAATCTGTAATAGCTATCATTTAATACAGTCAGGGTCCTAGCCACCCTGAGTGCATCTTCTCCTTGAAATACCCTGTTTCCTTTGGAGTGAAGTGGAATTAAATGTTTGTTGTAAGGAAAATGTTTACCTGGAGGATCAACCTGTAATTAAGAGAACTTTGTGACCTGAGACGTACAGGTGTGCACATAGAGTGCATCTTGAGACATGCAGAGAAGCTTCGGCTCTGCATCTGGGAAGCTGGAGGCAGGATGTTGTCTGAAAATTATTCTTTCATCTGAATACTCCAACAGACGGGATTTTAAAATTTGCGTTCGCATAACAGAATACTAAATAGTAGTGAAAATGAATCAAATAGTGCTATATGTATCAACACCAATTTAGGCCATATCATACTAAGAGAAAAATCCAGTGGTAAAATGATACATAAAAGTATAATTCTACTTTTATTAAGTTTAAACCATGCATAATAAACTATACATTATTTAATAGTATAAACATATAAATTTACCATGGAAAATCAAGCGTTCTATATTCTATTTTGCTATGAACATATGTTAATATATATGTTAAGGTTTGTATATTTTGTTATGAGAAAATAGGTTTTTTACAATATTTCTTCCTATCAAGTACCTTCAGTGTATAGTATATCACAAATCCTTCTCCTATTTAATTAATTTTTAAAAATTTTTTTTAACGTTTATTTATTTTTGAGACAGAGAGAGACAGAGCATGAACGGGGAAGGGGCAGAGAGAGAGAGGGAGACACAGAATCGGAAGCAGGCTCCAGGCTCTGAGCCATCAGCTCAGAGCCCGACGCGGGGCTCGAACTCCCGGACCGCGAGATCGTGACCTGAGCTGAAGTCGGCCGCTTAACCAACTGAGCCACCCAGGCGCCCCCTATTTAATTAATTTTTGTCAGTCATCACATCTTAGCATATCTATGTGTCAGACTCTATGAGGGTATTACACTCTCTAGTTAACAGATAATTTGAAAATTAGAGATTTCAGAGCAAATAAGTGAGAGAGCCAGGACTAGACCAGGCCTTTTTGTCTGTAGCCCCGAGCTTCTTTCTGCATAGACACCACTGATTATTGACTATGAAAGTTCCCTTTGCCCCAAACTGTTAAAGAAGAACAGTCTTGAGCCCTGCTACCCAAGTCAATAGTCATTAGCCTTGTGTTGCTATTGAACACTTTGGCAGCTATGAGTTCAGTATTTGGGGATGTGTCACTCTATGTGTCCCTGAAATTTCTTCCCCAAACATGGCTCCCTTTTTGATAAAACAAGCTTCTTTGAGGGGCACCTGGGTGGCTCAGTCAATTAGGCGTCCAACTTTGGCTCAGCTCATGATCTCGCATTTGGTGAGTTCAAGCCCCGCGTCTGGCTCTGTGCTGACAGCTCAGAGGCTGGAGCCTGCTTCGGATTCTGTGTCTCCCTCGCTCTGCCCCTCCCCTGCTCATGCTCTGTCTCTCTCTGCCTCAAAAATAAATAAAAACATTTTAAAAATTAAAAAAAAAAACAAGCTTCCTTGTTTGAGAGTTTTACCTTCTTTTGGAGCTGGGCTATTCACATAATAAGTTTTGGATTAGTCCTCAGCTTTCTCTTTTTCCCTCCTCAGAGGAAGAATACATCTGTGTGAACTCTCAGGGGGTCCCTTTCTTTATCTTTTTAGTTGACTGTTAATTAGCAATAGCCATTTGTTGTATTTTTCTAGAGTATCAGTTATGATGTTTAACAATAGTCATTTAATCCTATTTTTTCTTAAAACTGCTATTTCCCCATACCTGTTATATGATACCAGTATACTATTTTGATTCACCAAATGATCCAGGATAGAACCTAAGTCAGTCTAGGGTGCATAAGTTATACTTATGGCACAGAATTCCATATCAATTATTTCTGTTGAACTGTTGTTTATCCCTCAGCTCACATCTATGGCTTCCTACGGGGTTCCCTCGGACCAACTGACAGAGAGGGAAAATTCAGGTCTAATTCTCTGATGAGTCAGCTTTAGAGGATTCTGAAAATGTACATCTGCTGTACTTCAGCACAATCCGAGCGTGGTCCTACAGGACAGTGGTAAGAGGGAACCCTCCCAGTGAGCAGAGTTGGGAGTAGTATGCTTGGTCATTCATTCTGTATCAAAGTGACACATGATTTAACTAGTTGAATAGGAACCTAGAAGGACAAAGATCGGAACATAGAAAAAAAGGAAGTCTGGAGTATTACTTTCAGATAGATTTAGATTATTGTGTATCTCATGTTTGACAGAGACAAAAAACCTCTGTCACAGAAGAATATGTCAACTACTAGGTGGACAAGATGACCCATCCTACTGATGAGCATCAACTCATTTCTCAGCCAGTACAGTGTTTGTACAATGCACCCATGAACAAGTTGTCTGTGGTGGCTGAGATGGAACTATGCATGGGCCCAACAGTGTGGGTTCCTTCTCACTAAGGCTGAGTAACTATTGCCACTGCTGAATGTACAACCTATCAATGGTAGCAACCAATGTGAGCCCTCAATATGGTACACACTCAAGTTGAGCAATTTGAAGGCCTATTGAAATGATACATGGTGAAGTTATTGGACCCTTTCAAATTAGATCCTTCAAGAGGAGACAATAATTTAAACTTAGCAGAATTAACGTAATTCTGGGTATGGATTTGCTTTCCTACATTCAGTACTTCACCAACCTTATCATCCAGGGTCTTAAAAAACTCCTAATTCATTAGAATAGGATCATTAAAATTTCCTTGCACTAACAGGCCAATTTTATGGCAAGCAAGGTGAGGTAATGCATGCATTTCCATTACCACTGACTCTACTTGTTTTACTCCACACTGTATCACCATAAAGTGTTAACGTGATAATAGAAGGACCTCTTAACTCCTCAGTAAAATGACAGCTCAGAGCTAAGACACCATGCAGGTTTGGTATGCTATCTTTTAAGATGTGTAATATCCATTAAACTAATGGCCAATATATAATGTTGTGTCCCTAACATCTAGACTTCCAGTCTTGTTATCAAGTAATAAAAGTACCATTGGTACTTTTCCTGTTCCTTTTCCTATCAAGTAATAAAAGTACCATTGGTACTTTTCCTATTGCTTTTCCTATTACTCCTGTCAGTCTATTTTAGAAATCTTTGTTTCTGGTATTCACAATTCAGACTCTGTTAGATGAGAAGTCTTGATTTCTAATGTGGGAATGTTTCTTCCAGCGGACGCAATAAAGATCCCACTGAACCTGAAGCTAAGATTACTACCTCATTGAGTTGGGCTGCTCATGCCAATGAGTTATGATTTTGGCAGGGGAAATTGACCCTAAACTTGACAAAGAGATAGATTTGGTGCTATACAATGGGGAAGGAGGAGGTATGTCTGGGACCCAGAAGATTCACGGGGTGTCTCTTGTTGCTTCAGTCCTCAGAAATAAATCTGAGTGGAAAATTGCAGCAATCAGAGTCCACCATGGATAAGTCAACTAAGTGCTCAAACTCCTTGAAGATTTGGGTCACCTCTTAGACAAGAAACCCACATTAGCTGAAGAGAGGGAATTCTAAGAAGGAGATGATGAATACCAATTATGATTTGGAATGGTTTACAGATGATAGGACTAAAGTTGCCAAATTAATCCTCTTCTGTAAAGCTTACAGCCATCTGACAATTTGGATTGGTTATGGATTGGAATTAATGGAGGTTACCAGCCTATACAAGTGGTACATTAGATTAAATACCTTGTGCACTGCCTCATTTCTTCCCTGCCTCATGTCTCATGCTAGTAATTGATTTAGCAAACAATACTGCACAGACTGTGCCTAATATTAAGCATGCATTGCTTCTTGCATACTGCTTGGGTGCTTTTCTGGCACATGCCTTGGGACATCTGTGGGAGCTACCTGAGAATTCACTTATGCTAACCAAAAGTTCAGGAAGTTTATCACTCATGGAGAAACTCTCAATGGAGGATAGAGTCTGATGCATAATTGCTTCTTCTTTACATTCCTTGAATTTTGAGATGCTTCTAAATTTCCTCAGTCCAGGTGGGACTGAGCACTCAGTCTCCACAGAAACAATTTGAAAACACATCTTTATATAGTTCTCATCTTTCCTGTTATGCTTTCCCTATGTCTTACTCTATTCAGTCTGCTATAACAAAATATAATAGACTATGTGGCTTATGAATAATAAACTTTTCATCTTTACTTTTCATAGTTCTGGAGGGTGAGATATCCAAGAACAAAGCACCTCCAGATTGGGTGTCTGCTGAGGGCCAGCCTCCTGGTTCAAAGACAGCCATCTTCTTGTTATGTAATCACATGGTGTAGAAGGTCAGGAAGCATTCTGGGGCCCTTCTTCTATAAGGACTAATCCCATTCATGATGGCTCCACCCTCATGACATAATCACTTCCCAAAATCCCCACCTCCAAATACCATTACATTGAGGATTAGATTTCAACATATGGATTTTGGAGGGACACAAGCATTCTGTCTCTGGCACCCTGTTTCCTCACTTCCACTCCCTGGGAACATGTGCCCAATACACTATTTGCATTAAAACCACTTTGAACTGTGTTTTAAAGGGAACTTATATTATGAATATGACATGAATATGCATATTTTTTCTCTGGATAGATTCCTTAAATTTGTTATCCCCACATATCCATACATGTGCCAGTTTAGAAAGCATCAGAATAGGTAAGATATCTAGAGGTGTAGAGATAAAAGAAGAGGGAAAAGGGGTGCCTGGGTGGCTCAGTTGGTTACATGAATGAGTCTTGATTTCGGCTCAGGTCATGGTCTCATGGTTGGTGAGTTCAAACCCCACCCCCACCCCCTATGCTCTATGCTCTGTGCTGACAGTGTGGAGCCTGCTTGGAATTCTCTATCTCTCTATCTCAAAAATAGATAGATAGATAGATAGATAGTTAAAAAAAAAGAAAAAGAGAACAGAAGAGTTCTGCCACCCCCCCTGCAGCCTGTATTACAACCACTGCCCTACACCATTGTCTCCTTCCCTATTCATGGGTGCTACAAGGCCATGCCCATGCTGCTGGCTGGCCAGGGCCAGAGCTGGAAGAAAGAAGTGGTGACCAAGGAAGCCTGGCTGCAGGACTCACTCAAGGCATCCAGTTTGTATGGGCAGCTTCCTGAGTTTCAGGGTAGAGATCTTATCCTGAGCCAATCCAATGCCATCTGAAAGCTGCTCCCTTGGGCTCTATGAGAAAGACCAGTGGGAGATGACTCTGGTGTATGTGGTGAAAGACGATGTGGAGGATCTTTGCTGCAAATACCTTGTTTTTATCTATACAACTATAAGGCAGGCAAGGAGAAGTATATAAAGGCATGACCAGAGCACATGAAGCTTTTTGAGATCCCACTGTCCCAGAACCAGGGGGACCAGGCCTTCATCTCGGGCAACCAGATGTCCTTCGCAGACTACAACCTGCTGAACTTGCTGATTCACCAGGTCCTGGTCCCCAGCTGCCTGGACTCCTTCCCCCTACTCTTGGCCTGTGTGGTGTCTGTCAGTGTCTGGCCCAAGCTCAGGCCTTCCCCTTCTCCTGGCACACAAAGTTCCCCATCAACTGCACCAGGAAGAAGTGAGAACATGGGACACTCTCTGTACAGGGTGAGGGCTACCTGCCTTCCTGTCTCCAGGAACAATAAAATTTACAAGTGAGGCGGAAAAACAAATGAAGAAGAAGACTGAAGAAAAATCCTCAGAAACACATTTTAGATAGGACATAAAAACAGAAGCCCATGAAGCAAAGTGAGGGTGTGGTCACTGAATGAGAGGTAATAAAAGAAGGCTTACATTCTGTATCTTGGAAAGTTTGACCAGGTATATTTTCAAATTCTGTGACCATCCCAAAATCAAACTTAAAAGTCATGATAATTTAGAAACGTATCAAAGTGATAAAAATAAATCATTGTTAAAAATCATTACTTGGAGATAAGTACAAGACTTTTTTTTATGGTGCATTCCATCTAGCTGGAAACAAAGTAGATATTAATATTAACAGAGATATTTGGAAGTGGAGAATCTTATTCAGTGGATAATTTCAGTAGGTCTGCAGTTATTTGGCCTTGGTAGTAGGTATTTGGTTTAGGGAGGACTTCAGTTTTATTTAAACTTATTCAAAAATGGTTCTGGTTAGGGGGCACCTAGGTGGCTCAGTTGGTTAAGCATCTGACTTTGGCTCAGGTCATGAACTCACAGTTTGTGGGTTCGAGCCCCCTGTCAGGCTCTGTACTGACAGCTCAGAGCCTGGAGCCTGCTTTGGATTCTGTGTCTCCTTCTCTCTACCCTTCCCCTGCTCACACACTCTCTTAAAAATATACATTAAAATTTTTTTTTAAATGATTCTGGTTAGGAGTGGGGGTGAAAATTATATAATGTCCATAAGCAGGAATTGAATTCCATTTTATGGGATAATAGTTTCTCAGACCCTACTCTTCAGATTACTAAAAAAAAAAAAAAAAAAGAAAAAGAAAAAAAAAGAAAAATGCAGCTAGTTTGTGTTCTGTAGTTCTTTGTTAGTGGAGTATTGCTTGTCTTGATTTTACCACCTGACTATAAACCATGCCAATGTAGCCTATGTCCTCTGCCTGGCCTCCTTTATGCTTCCTGAACTCTCTGGGAACTCTAGAAATAGAATACTTGTTACCAAAGCATCTGATTACTTATTTTCTTGTATGTCTCTTCCAAGGAAACCTCATGTTTAGTAGAGTGCCTAATAAGTAGTATTACTTCATAAATTTTGAATAAGCGTAACCATTATAAGATGAAGTATTTTTAGATTTTACCTACCATGAAGATTTGCAAATACATACATATCAAATGAGTTTATAAACTCACATAAGAAAAACATGCCATCAGTGTCTACAAAATTAAATTGCCACATAAATGAATGCCTAGGATATTGATAAAAAGTAGCACTAAGAACTATGAATACAGGCAATTATTATAACAATCCTCAAGATTGCATTACAATGATGGCCGTAGAAAAGCTGAGAATACTTAGTTTTCTTTTACCTAAACCTATGTTTTAGCTTTGCAGAGCTCAGCAAATAAGGACTTAGAGTACATTAAAGGCCCATATATATATTTTAATTTGACTTCTTGGCAGAGACTTAAGAAACATTTCTATTTATGTGCACATGGTAAATGCCAAACAGGTGAGCTTCCATCTACCATTATTGTTCTGTATCTGAGAGACAAATGATCTATTTGAACACAATGACCCTATGCCCAATCGTGGAGAAAACTAACATGGAACCCACAGTGAAACAACTCCAGCGTACGATCTTTCCGGGAAAACATCTGCTACCAACTGAGTGTGTTTACATTTTGGCAGCACTGACAGATGTGCTCATAGACAGCACATCTGTGTGGTGTTGGGGGGGTAGAGGTAGGGAAGTTGGGCCGGACAGACAGCAGAGAGCTTACTATAATACACTGAGTGTTTCTAGAAAATGCAAATTAGCACCTCATAGCATTTGTTTCTTCTTGTGCTGTTAATGCCTTCATGCTAACTAATTTGTTCCCATTGCCCAGAATGAGCAATAAAGTTAGGTCTGAGACTGCTCTTAAAAAATGTAGCCATGATCTGATTAATATTTTAGGGAAAAAAAAGAATAATTGTTAATGTAAAAATTAATATAGAAACTTTGTAGAATGTTTCAAATATTTTTATATTTGAAAATATTATTAGATAATATTTTGATCTATGAGAAAAAGAACACTGAATAAATTAATTATCAACCTTTCTGCCTGCTGTTACATGTTTTCTTTTCTGCACTGTTATGTTCTGAAGTATTATCCAAAGTGTGCTGTGTAGAACATAATTTCACACTTAATAGAAGTTATATGTAAAATTACCAGTGTCTTTTCACATAGAAATTCCTTTCTTTACTGTAAGATTTCTCAGATCCTTTACTATGTTGGTATATTTTCTGAATCTCCAAGAGAGAGATACACAAAATTCTTATCTAAAGACCATATTTTTGTGGAACATGTCCTGGACTAGTATTCTCTGTGTTTACTTGAGAACTTCTGCTTTGGTAATTGAGTCAGAAATCAGCAATCTGGAAACAAAAAAGTAAAAAAAAAAAAAAGAGAGAGAGAGAGAGAGAGAGAGAGAGCGTGAGCTCTATATTGGCATTCAATTATTTCACATAACTTGTTTATTGAAGTTTCAGAACCTAAGCAACTAAGTAACTGAGATATATGTTTTAAGAATGAATCAAACATTGGGGTTCCTGGGTGACTCAGTGGTTAAGCATTGACTCTTGATTTCAGCTCAGGTCATGATCTCATGGTTCGTAAGATCCAGCCCAGGGTCTGGCTCTGTGATGACAGCATGGAACCTGTTTGGGATTCTCTTTCTCCTCTCTCTCTGCCCCTCCCTCACCCATGCTGTCTGTCTGTCTGTCTCTTTCTCTCTCTCTCAAAATAAAGAAATAAATGTTAAAAATAAAAGAATGAATCAAACAATTTTATTCTTACATCCAAGATTGTTTTTCTTTCATGGGCTTGTGCATATTGAAACTAGTGAATAGGGGAAATCATTAAGCTGCCCCCTTAATTTGGAGTTTAATTACTCCTATTCTTATAAAGAGGACACTAGTAAAAAAGTTTTTAAAATATAGGAAATGCATGAACTTTGCCATCTGCAGAACTTCAACCTTAAGATATTTCAGTAGTTGCTAATAGAGATGAATGAAACACCCAAATTCAGTCAAATGTTTGCATAGGAATCTCATAATGAGAGTTTTATATAGCTGTAATGTAGTAGATTTTGTGATACATAAAGTCAGATTCTAACATAAAAGTAATCAAACTTGCATGAAAAAAATATAGGAAGAGTTTGGACCAAGAATTGGCAATGTTTATCCAGCACCATCTAGGAGAGAGCTGCTGACTTGGAAGACACAGAGGATGATTGCTCTATCTTGGGACAGGGATAGTTTATCAGACAGTCCTAACGTCTAAATTATATACCCCTCCTATATACTTACTTATGCTTTTGATTTGTGTTCATTAAATAATAATTTCGTTAAATAAAAAGAGGCAGCATCAAAATGTGATGGGTAAGAATGTGGACACTGAAGTCAGACCACTTGGATTCAAATCCTGATTCTTTCACTTCTAAGCTGGGTGACCCTCAGCAAATCACATAACCTCTCAATCTCATCTGTAAAACTGAAATATTGCCATATCCATCTTACAGCTTCACATCAGGTCTTATTTTATCCCAAGAATCAATAAGGATTACCCACGACATATGGATCCTTATAAATAAAAAGTAATCATGTAAATACAAATAAGGTCTATATTCATTATCCATTGTTAATGGTTCTCTAGCAAATGCTTTACAAGTGCAGAATAGTATAAAAGGGACCTCATGAGGAGCACCTAGGTGGCCCAGTCAGTTAAGCATCCAACTCTTGATTTCAGTTCAGGTCATGATCCCAGGGTTGTGGGATTGCACCCACATGTCAGGCTTGCCTCTGGCCGTGGAGCCTATTTGGGATGCGCGCTCTCTCTCTCTCTCTCTCTCTGTCTCTCTCTCTCTCTCCCCCTTTACCCCTCTCCCCCACTCATGCACTTTCTTATATATAAAAATAATAAAAATAAAAACAAAAAGCCCCCAAAACCCCTGTTCCTTATAATGACAGATAAAGTGGAACTGAGGGCTTAAATGTAAGAGATAAGAGAAAAATTGGAAAAAAAAGGGGGGGATTTAATTTATTTTACAATTTTACAAATGATAAAACAATTACACCCAATTGCTATACATAAACAATAGGAAACAGTGTTGAACAGAATGAACTTGACAGAATAAATCTCATCTTTCAATTCCACAAATGATTTAAGAAATACTCAGTAGCAATTATCCTGTGCAGCAGTGCTATCTCTGTAAACTCTTTTTTTTTTTCTCCTGCTATATACATTTGAAACACTTGTGCTTTTTGCCTACACAAAGAAACAGTATTTATTAAAAGGTGCTACTTAAATGGAGACACAGGGCCCGGAGCCACAATCTGAAAAGTCTAAGTCAAATACATTGCCAGCTTCAAAACTTTTTTTAATTTTTAATTTTTCTTTTTTTTTCTTTTTTTAAGATTTGGCCATACTAGACCCTTACTAACACTCTAAGTATGAACAATAGAATTCAGTTATAAAGTAGATCCCTCTTCAGGTTAGTAACTGAAGTCTCAAAAGAACTTCTTTATTCTAAAGTGGTCTTATCTCCAGAGTGCTTAACAGCACAGCCTCTGAAGATGTTAGCATAACACAAATCTAGTGCGTGTATATTACAGACTCTGTGTATATAACACAGACACACATATATAACATTGTATATATGCATCACACATGTCTATTTGTACTATATAGATATATCTATAGCACATATATAATAAAATATCTATTTCTAGGTGGGCTTTATTTGGATTTTCTTTTGTCAGATATGCACAATAACCCTCTCTCACTCAATTTTCAAAACATTGGTAACTTGATAAGGTCTAATGAGGAAACTTTCAAACTTGTAGAGGTAACAACTAACAATACGTAACTCTTCCTACACCTCTTCCACAATTATAGATACCCCCAACAATAAGCACGTGAAAACAACTCTTATGAACCAAATACCACATTGTGTGCATTATGACTAACTGGCTCAATTAGAAATAAATTACTTTGTTCACCCTTTTCCTGTGGAGAAGTTTAATAACTAGTTGGTATGTACACTACCCATAGCATTTACATAAATTTCTTATGTAAGCATATATGTAGAAATTCCCATTAGCGATTGATATACATTTCATATGATATACAATGCAGAAAGACATTTGAATGCCCAGCACCTTCTTTGAGACTCAAAAACTTCCACAGTAATTTCATCAGTCCCATGGGCAGAATGACTAGATTTGCCCGGAAAATCTGTTACTGATTCTTTTTTTTTTTTTTTTATTCGACCAACATAATATTAAATATAGAACAGGCTGGGTAATGGTGAAAATGTTTCCATGGCCTATTCATGTCAACAGCACAGTAACAACCATGTTCTCTAAAGGACAAGAATCTTTCACAATCAGCTGCCTGACCATTGCCAGGTACAGGGGTAAATTGTGAAAAAGAAAAAAATTAAAGCTGTGAACATATGATAGATAGTCTCAAAAGAAAAAAAAAAACTCAGATGTTTCAAGTACGTATGTATAATTTTATTTTATCATGATCCCTTTTGGCCCTTATTGGTTAAACGGAATTCTTCTTCTTCTTGCTGTTAGTGATCTCCTTGCCTTATCCCTGTAAGAAGGCCACAGTAGATTGTGGAGGTGGTGGGGTGAATGGAAAGGTATACAATAGGGAATGAAATGGTCTTGTACAGTTTGTTTTCTTTGAACACTAAATACCTTTAATTGAATTCATTCTTGAGTATTGAAAGTTCCCTGAGATGAACAAAAGTAGTCTCAGTCGATACTGAAGCCCTTTTTATATGCTGAACATTTTCAGAACTGGGCAATTTATTTAGAGAACACAAAGTATAGGGTAACAAAGCAATGCAAAGCTAAAAAGGCACTACTCAATGCATCTATGAGATAAACATTAATGCACAAAACGATGAGTGGCTGGATGCTTTTGCTGTGGCCTTAAAATTGTTGAAATACATTTGTTGATAATGCAGTAAAAATGGCAAGGTTCCTTGCTGCTGCTTTGTAAGACATACTTTTAATGAGCTCTGAGATGGATAGTACCTACCAGAATTTACTTGTGACTTCAAATTTTCTATCGAATTCAAATTAAAGACTACTCCAACAACTTACCCACAAATAGAAAAATTAAGGTTCTATAAGTTACCTACTTTGGATTTGTTACATAAATCAGACTTTTCAACTTTACATTCAAAACATGTGCCTAATTCTTTTAAGATTTCCATTAGGTAATAAGAGGTTAATGATAAAAGTGCATCATGTTCATAGCATTTTTAGCTATGTATCTCCTTTATGCATTCTATTTTGTTTTCTTAGAGACACATGAATTCTAAAAAATAGGATTTTGAAACCCAAGGTTCTCTTATATTTTTAAAAATAATACCATGTATTATTAATATATTAAGAACTGTACTACTGTGGACATCCTTTTCTATGATTTTATATATATATATATATATATATAAAATATATATATATATATATATATTTTATATATATATATATAAAATCTCCATGCTATTTATTCTTTTTTCAGACTGTCTTCCCTAAGAAACAAAACATATATGTTCCCCACACTATTTCTTCTTTTCTTACACTGCCTTCCCTAAGAAACAAGAGGTCATCTAAGGGTTTCAATCCAAGAGTAGAAGTGGGAACACAGGACTTCTGCTTTCTAAACAATTCACTGTCAGAATTACCTGCCGCTGAAGTAGAAGTTAACAGAAAACTGGCCCATTGGTCAATTCTATCACATGTTAAAACTTTTTGAATCACTTTATTAATAATTTCATGTGCTTCTTTGAAAACACATTAATGTAGTACTGTGAATAAATTTAACCACAGAGAAAATATTGGTCAACTTCATTCACTTGAAGTGCAAAATGCTGACACAGTTTCATTATTGAACCTCTTAAAAGTAATCATCCCTGTTTTGGAAACAGCATTCTATTAATCACGTTATTTCTGCACTAAGAAAACTTAACAGTAATGTAAAGAGAATGCCAATCTTTCCATTTGAGTAATAAGGGGAATATCAAAAAACTGGAAGTCAGATTTCAGCCCTATCAGTCTGACATTTATCCTAAAGGGCAAAATGCTTCCAGAAAATTATTATGAAATGTAAAAGTTATGGAAGTCTTCTTCAAATAAAAATAAAGTTTGAGTTTGAAAAATTCAACATATTTAAAGACAACTTCTGTATTAGTAGCATCATAATATATTAATATATTATTTTCATGAAAGGAGAATGGTTTGTTGTGTAGAAACATCAGTATAATCTTTGGTACCAAAAGTACTTTTTTTTCCTGCTAATTTTACCATCTCAGATGACATTGAACATCTTTCCTTTAGAATGGCTCAAGATTACTGAGTGGCACAGTTTAGCTGGTACCTTCTACACCACTGGGAAAAACTCTGGAGGTTTAGAGTTGTGCAAAATAAAACGTTTTTACAAAGTCATTGTGTGATTGCTCTTTAAAAATATAAGAACTTTAAAAATGATTTCTTAAAGGTTATTTATCTCATTCATCTTTATCTCAGAAAGGATTTCTAAGCACCCAATACCCAAACCAAAAGAGATTCCAGAAGACAAAAACAAAAACAAAAACAAAAACATAAAATTCATGATCAGACTCAGAGTCCTGACTGAAGGCATTTACTTGAGTTGTTTAATCTTATGGATTTCACTGCTCCAACTATTTCCATCTTGATTTCTTCTGACAAGGATGGTTTAATCCCCAGGGCTGGGTTACTCTTCTAATGTGCTTGGCATTGCCGTGGCAGCCCAACAGTGATGAACATATTTGCCTCATTAACTAATGACAAGTGCATTGTTGGATCTTGTAAACACTACTGATTATACATTCAAACTGTGTTCTTAGTGGAAGTGGCACTTACTAGGACCCTTGAAGTCGAAATATGTTTTTTAGAGCACTTTGCAGGTATTTCATCAGCTGGTAGCGGATTTCTCATAAATGTCCTTTATCACCTTTCAGATAATTGGTGGATACTGAAACTCAGTCTTGTTCTGGATCCTATTTTCAAATCTTAGGAAGCATCTTCAGAAAAGAAGTGCATATTCAGTTTGTTTGTATGTTTTCAAATGTGCTTTATTGCTTTACACACTTTCCTGTTGTTAGTTTCAGGGCTCCTCTATTATGCAGCACATTCAATGTTTTGAATTCTAATGGCATTCTGTGAGGACTTGCATTGGAAAAGTACCTATATTTTAAGTCATCGTAGTAATGATATTTGACGGCTTTTCCATTCAAATCCTTAGGGAATGGCCAGAATCCATACAGGTGAATTTCATCACAGAATCTTGTGGCAAGTGTATACATGAGGAGACCTGTGCTGGGTCTTTTGATGGGAACTTTGTTTGTCAGCCAGTAACTGGAAAAGAAAACACACACACACACACACAGAAGAGAAGAATTTAGAGGAACACACAACATACCCTACAGCAAAGTGTACTATGTGGAATTAAAGTAAATCAAATTTGAAAAGTATGCTTATGAATAACAATCAAAAGATTCCTGAAGAAATATTTCTTAAGCATTTAGAAATTTAATCTCTTTATATTATTTTCTCTTATCCTTTATTTCCTTATTTTTGAGGTCATATAAATAAACAGGGGACCCAGAAAGTATGTAAATATTACTGTAGAATCTCATCTTCAAAATGAATTAGCACCAAATACATAATATACAGAATAGAATCTTCTCAGAAAGTGTTAAATACGACTATAAAAGACACAGTAATTGGGCAAAGATTGAGTAATTCTCCTAGAAAAAGAAAATTTGAAACTTTGCCCCTGGGTTTTTCAAAATCTCTGATATTTCAATTAAAAATCCAAACAAATGCTTCACTTGCATTATACTGACTTATTTCATTTCAATTGTCCAAATCCCATTTTACTAAAGCTAATTAAAAATGTTGCCTCAACCCACAGAACAACAACATAAAACAAATAACATATGAACATAAACAGTTCACCACTTATTCAGTTTAACACTTTGTTAAATAAGCAAAATAAATTTAATGCTGATAAGTATTTTATACTGTTCATTTTCAAAGGTGATAAAATACTCCAAAATGTTCAGATCCATCATTGTCGTCAAACTTTGTTCACCTGAAAAGCATGCAAATTCACAAGTTAATCATCACCCCTGGCAAAGAAGGGGGTTTCCAGTATTTCTTGGCATATTCATTATCTCATGTGGAAACAGCTAAAAGAGGAAGGGTATAGATTTTCTTTAACTTTCAAAGTTGTCCAATTATAAATAAAATAAAGTTAATAATTATTTTTTTTTAATTTTTGTTTTTACTATTGTCTCTTATTTGGGGAAATATATACCCTGCCATCCAAATGTAAGGGCAAGATTATATAAAATTTTGGTCATTGCTGTGTTTAAACACTTGCCTTGGATTTACACAGTATTCTTTGTTTTTTTTTTTTGTTTGTTTTGTTTTTTTTTTTACCAATTTATGACGTTTTCCAGGGGACATCAAATACATCTAGACTACTGAATGCTGATCAAGAAATATTGGACTTTGAAACCTCCCTACAAACATCCAAAACAGGGAAAAGATACTTATCCATTATTGTTCCTCTTTTCTCCCCCTTCATTTCTCCCTCTCTGAACCAGGATTGACCTTTCACATTTTTTAGTTTTCTAATTGGGTAAAGGCCACGTGCTAAATGTTTTGAGCCATATGAAATGCACTATAGATCTTTTGTAACAAAAGTTTTTTAAGAAAGCCTATTCTCAGTAAAGAACATTTGGAAGGAGTCTTCAAAGAAGATTATATAAGAATTTTCTCATAACACAAAGGTAGCTAATGAACAAAAACCATAGCGCATGCATTATTGACATCATGAAGAAACCCAGATATTGATTCTGTGTGAGAAGTTTAGTTAAATTATGGTTTGAAGGTTTTGAAGAGACTGATAGAGACCAAAGCTGTCTCAGCTTTGAGAAAGCAGATGTTCTAGCATAGAATGATTCTTATTGGAAAATTTTGTAATGTGATCTGTGTGTGATTACAGATGTCAGTTGATGAAGTTGGTTAGTTTTAAAAAATGCATTTATTTATAAATTTTTAAAACAGGTGAAGCAAGTTCAAACTCAGTCAAAAAATGATTATTTCCACCAATGAATGTCAATGATTAGGAATAGTCTGACAATATGAAGTTTGTGCTGAATTATGTTATTTCTAAAGTGAGAAAAAAAAGCTATCAGGAAATAGTATAATGCCATATTATTTATATGGGACTCCAAGTCACATTGTATGTGACTTCAAGAACACATTATAAATAAACACTTTGCATTTTCTAATTCTGGAAAGATTTCCTGAATATTCATTCAACTCTGATCATTCATAGACAAAATACCAAAGCAACTTTTTTATGAATACAAATAAGCAATTATAGTGTTAGGGAAAAAAAAAAAAACGTTGATGGCAAAATTATTGGCCTAAATGTTTTAAAATAGTATCACAGATACATAGTAACTCAACCTTTTTTGATCCAGGGCACCCCATGTGATACCACAACAGAAAATCAGTGAAGTCATCTCCTTACCCTCAAACGCCTGACATCTAAAAGCTAGCAGGCAAAAGAGCATAGTGGAGACATCAGTACATCCAGAAGAAAACAATAGAAACATGTAATTTTGGGGACAATTCTCAAGTACGTGATGTGACTTCAGTGAGGTTTTTATGGAGGAAATAAATTTGTGAATTTTGGAACAGGAAAGATATACCTAGAATATTAATCAATTAATATTAATAAAAATTGTGTTTTGAAAACTAAACTCAGATCACAAAGCATCCTATTTGAAAGTAATGGGTAGAGAGGCTCTAGAAACTTGTTACTTTAATCCATGCAGTTCAAACACTGGTGTAAATACACTTTGCTTTAGAAATTCTAAAACTGTCTGATGTTTGGTTTGAAACAATTTGAATAATTTCAAAGAAAATTAACTACCCATTTTCAGGATATTTTTGGAGAAAAAGAACAAAATAAATGCCATTTATCAAACAGACCTTACTAAATGGTATCAACATGTAACAGATAAGTTGAAACAAAACCTTAAAGCAGTTGAGAACTAAGGCCACAGTTAATAACATTCTGTGAAATTAAAAAACACAGGAGCCGATCCAAATATAGTCAGTAAGAATTTCCTATGTGCTTATTATAAATCTAATGTTGGGCCTGACATTGTATAGGCCAACATAAATTACCGATATTCAGTATTTGCCCAGGAGCACATTCCATATATGAAGAGGACAAAAATGGATATTCTTTTTAAACTTTATTAGCACAATCAGTTAGATAATATCTGCCAACTTTACAAGCCAAAATCCAGAGAACAATTTTAAAATCCATATCGCTCAGTATCTACTTATGTACAAGCTGGAATTTAAAGACCACAAATTTCTTATAAAGAGTTAATCAAAAATAGAATGTTAACTTAAATTTTAAATCCTAATTAGGAAGAAATTGAACTGAAAATAATGCATTTATAAAATAATGAACTATTTATATTCTAATTCAGGATAAGCTGTTCTAATTTTTATCTCAAATTCATTTCTCTTGTAATTTCAAATTTGGCAATATTTTCAATTCAGCAAATAATCTAGTTTCTCTGTATGTATTTCTTTTTATAGAAATTGATATTTTTCATCACAAAATCAATGCAGCTTCCCTGTAGAAAATATGAAGAAAAAAATGAGGAATAAAATATTACTTATAAGTCAACTACATGCAGATAACTACTGTTATAATGTGCTGCATCGTCTTGTTTCTCTGACTGTTTTAGTCTTAATATATCATTCATAGACATACATAGAATATTTTTTCACCAGCTAGGCTAAGTTTTATTTCAGATACTATTAATTCCCTCTCTCCTTTCCTCCTTCTCTTCCTTTCTGCTTTAATGTTGTAATACTCTGTCTTGTTGTATGAAACAAACTCACCCTAGATTTTATTGAACATTTCTAAGTTTTTATTTTTTTAAGTTTATTTATTTTGAGAGAGAGAGGGAGAGCAAGTGGGGGAGGGGCAGAGCCAGAGGGGGAAAGAGAGAATCTCAAGCTGACAGAGCAGAGTCCCACATGGGTCTCATTCCCATTAACCATGAAATCATGACCTGAACCAAAACTGAGTCAGACGCTTAACCAACTGAGCCATGCAGGTGCCCTGAACATTTCTAACTTTTTATACATGCAGTAGCCTCCATAGGTCTCACTACTTCCCACCCTGGAAGCTCAGTTCTTGCTAAGCCAGGTGTCTTACCTACTCTTCCTCCAACATATCCATTGTTCTTATTTCAAACAAACTTAGCAGTTGCAATGTCTCTATCCACCAAATCTGTGTCACAAGAAGTGCGTATGAATCTGTGATATCATATATCAATGCCTGAGCCCTTGGGCAAGCTACTACTTCTCTTCCTTGGGCCTTGATTAATAATATTAAGCCTGTAAGGTTGTCATGATAATGTAAGAGAGATAGTATGTGTGGAAATCATAGCCGAAAGCTTAACACATAGTAAGTAATACTAGTTGAATTTTAACATCTTTCAGAAAAACCCACTCTTTATTCCAACTCACACTTCTCTCTTGATGCCTTCTGTAACTATATGTTCCCTGTGGTTATGTCATTTAACCTTAGTGGGCATGTTTCCTTAGTTGAGAAACAAAAGCATTTGATTGTGTGGCTTTGGAGTTTCCTTCATCTGTAAGATTCCATTGGTGTTTCACATCTTCTGTCTCCATGAAACTGCACACTGCCTGAAACTGTGTGAAACACTCTTGGTCCTGCTGTGCTACCTGCTCCTCATTCTGTTCTCCTTCGCTTTTTTCAGGTTTGAATATACTGAAAAGCAAAGAAAGTACTTATAGTAGTTTTGACATTAAAGCCAGCAATAGGTTAGATTTTTATCTCATATTAAAATTGGGTAATGATCACCTGATAAGCCAAAATATATTATTTCAAGCAATCAACATTTTCTAAATAAAAGAAAAAAACCTTATCTTCAACAGCATTCCACATTTGATACACTCATGACAGTTCACACTCAACATTTTGGCAAACAAGGAATATTAATTAGCGTTTATATTTAAACAAAAAAGTGTAGAAGTTTAGAAGTAATAGGTATTTTTTCCTCTTAAGATATTATTCTTTCAAAAATCAAAAAATGGAAATTTCTATATAAATATAAAATAGAATATAAAAATATATAATAAAAATATGCATAAAATATAGATAATATATATTATATATGATATAATATATATATTAAAATATCCTAGAATATAAAGTATGGAATCCCACTGTTCCAGTTTTAATGTTATATTATATGCAAAGTTTCCATTCATGAGCCCAGTGATTCTTTTATCTGGAATGCAATATTGAAGTATATAGCATGAGGTGCTTGTTCACACTACTTCTCCTCTCATATTTATCTTCCCACAACTGAGCTTTGTGCTTGTTTCCCAGAAAGATTCTGTTAAGGGTAAATAATATGGCTTCTGGGTCTGATGTCTACAGAAATTTGAGATATTGTTTAAAAATTATCTTTCCAGGGGTGCCTGGGTGGCTCAATCGGTTGAGTGTCTGACTTCGGCTCAGGTCATGATCTCACAGTTGGTGAGTTCGAGCCCTGTGTAGGGCTCTGTGCTGGCAGCTCAGAGCCTGGAGCCAGCTTCTGATTCTGTGTCTCCCTTTCACTCTGCCCCTCCCCTGCTCATGCTCTGTTTCTCTCTCTCAAAAATAAATAAACATTAAAAAAATTTAAAAATTAGCTTTCCATAATTCATCTTTGCAGAAGATGTTGGCATTGCCCCAATTCTGTACTCCATGTCTCCAAACTAATTTTTAATAATATCTGAATATTGTATATGAGTTTTTGAATATTCTGTCCTTCATACTTGTTAATATGTTGGTTCATTCTTAGAAAAAGTACATGTGTATAGGCTGGCTAATATAACACTTAAAGCAATCATCCTTGGCATATTGCAATGGCATATCTCTGCTGTTTTGTTTTCAACTGTTCAAATTATCCTTCCATCATATTCCCAGTCTGCAATATGCTCCATCATGTGAATTTACTTTTTAAAGTATAGAAAACTTAATTTTGTTTTAAAGTTGTTTTGGTTAAGTTCATAATACCTCTTAAGATTATGAAATAGCCCATCTTTCTATAAAAGCAGGGTGGATGATCATTTCTTAAAAGAAAAGAAAAACAAAACAACACACAAAAAACCCACAAATAACAACAACAAAAAACTTCCAGCACTATACTCACAGAGAATAATTCAGTCCACCATAATTAATCCTTATGTTATTCCATTGAAAGAAAAAGTAATAGATGCTTAAATCTACCTTGATATGAAGCATATTTCAAGTTCTTAGGCAAGCTAGGAATAAAGTCAGGAATATAGACATAAGCAGTGGCATAAAAGGTAGCAATGGTAACACTAATTAATTGAGAGTGTATAAAGGACCAGAGACCACGTTAAGTACTCTACCTATGTTGTTTTTCTCCTTTAATCCTCATCACAAACCCATGAATGGATGTTATTTCACAGATGGGGATATCGAAGCTTCACAGGTTAAATAACCAGTTTAAGGTCATGGAGATTGTAGGTGACAGACTGGGTTTTAAACCACCCCTATCTGGCTATGGTGATTTCAATTTAAACTAAAAATGAATGGGATTCTTTAGCTTCTCAAGAGAATTCAGCTTGGAACAGTAATTCCCCAGAACATTTTCAACATAGGGTTCATATGGGAAAAAATAAAGTTCTGTATGGTGTTTTGGTGATTAATAGTCTGGTGTCAATGGTGATGTATTTTACACATGTAGCTTTTTTGGCTTTTTTGTTTCTTTCAAAGGCAAATAAGAGCTGACCAGTATATAGGACCCACTTTTCCCATGAACACTCTCAAAAGTGTTCCACGTCAGAAGACGATTTTGTAGTTTCAATATATAACTTACTTAACCACACTGCAAATGTCAAAGGCAATGACATTGTATCAAAGGGTAGGGATTTCCATGCAGATATGAATAAGCTTCTTAAAGTATTTTGACGTGTTATTAAAATGCAGGAATTCATAACCTCAATGGGTCAGTTTGTCAGTATTTTTTCTAGGTGCCCTTTGCATGCAGAGCTCTACATTATTATACTGACCTTCATAAACCTGACTCATCAGAGGCATAGAGTTTTCATGGCATGGAAAAAGGAATAGGGATACTAATTTAGGCCCAATAATCTCTATATTCTATTTGGTACCTATTTATGTTATTTGGTGTCCAACACAAGAATCAGGCTTTGACCTTAATTCTGAATTTCAGCCCTCTTTTTACCTGGCCACATATGTAGTCTGGTTGAGCACAGATAGTGACACAAAACTCAAGATCTCCTCTTATTATATTGGTTTTGCCAAGTGTCTTATATTTTATCAGTGAACATATAACTCTTGTTATTGTAATATTAGTAATTATATTTTATACTCAGAGTTTTAAAGTACTTTCACATGCTGCTCATAAAATCCTGTTATATATGCTGCAGTATATGTTATCATTTCTACTGCACAGAAGGTGCAGTGAAAAGCTCAGGAAGTAAATAATTTGTCTGATTTTGCTCAGCCAATATGCTATACATGGTGTGTTGGTAATTGTTTAACAGCCAGCAGTCACTAACCAGGGGGAAAGAGTTGCTGAGAAAGAGTTGCCTTTGCCAATTTCTGTGGTGTAAATACTCCCATCACAGTTGATTTCAAGCTACTGACCTGACATCAGTGAACACTGAGTTGGGAACACAATCCACTCTTGCCAGCCATTACCAGCTAGCTCCAGTATACCACTGGCTGGAGAACACATAGAAAATATTCTTCCCAACCTGTCTCCCCATAAGGTCTGCACAAAAAAATTCAACATTAAGGAAGCTTACCTTAGAAAAATTTCCAGGTAATTGTTTATTTATACCTCACTTGTAAAGAGAGAAGATGAGGGTATAGGTTGCATCTTTTTAAAAAAAATTTACTTACTTATTTTGAAAGAGAGAGAGGGAGGGAGACAGCAAGCAGGAGTGGGGGGGCGGGGCAGAGAGAGAGGGAGAGAGAATCTCAAGCAGGATCTGCACTGTCAGCACAGAGCCTGATGCAGGGCTCAAACTCACCAACCATGAGATCATGACCTGAGCCAAAATCAAGTCAGACTGCTTAACTGACTGAGCCACCCAGGTGCCCCTAATTTGCATTCAATAATGTAAGATAATAGAGAAATTTAACATTATTATATGATGAAAACAGAGATGAATGAGTCTTCTATTTTTATCTCTTAAATATGATATTTAGCACCGTCCTGGATATACAGCAGATACTTAATGAGTGCATATTTAATTTATTCTTGCTGGTGTTTTAGAGATTTGTAGTGTTAATAAAATGGAACATACTCATGGTCTGGCAATCTCGGAGTAACAATATTTAATAGTGGGAAAAGCACTGGAAAAGTTGGAGTGCTGCCTTTGCTTTACCTTAAACTAACTACATGATCTTGGGCAAACAACTTAAATTTATTCAGCTTCAGTTTAGTCAACAATAAAATGAGATTTTTAATATGGTTCCTACTACATCTAAAACTCTCATTTTTAAAAGGTCACAATTTCTGAATTCAGATTGAGGAGCATGAGAGTTAATCTATTTGTAGCTGGAGTCTATGTTTTGCTTGTGGTGATTAACTACTCCTACTTTTATAATGTGTAATCTGATATCACATGCAGCTCATCTCTTCAATAATGTTATAGAGCCCTTTGATAAAATCACCCTGTTAAAAACTTTAATATCATTTCTAGTTCCCTATATTACTCGTATCTAGAGGTCAAAAATTTTTCTCTCCATAAAAATTAATAAATTGTTTTTTGATTACTTAAAAATTATAAAATTATCCATCACAATTTCAGAGATAAAGCTAATGGGAGAATAGTGTCCAAGAAAATGGAATCTTGCTGAGACGTGAGAAAAATTAAAAATAAACAAAGGGGATCCTTTAGAATTTATTCACCACGAAAGAAATGCAAATAGAATTTAAATGGATCACTCCAAAACTATATCACATGTCGATCTGATTTTGGTGAAGGAGAATTTAAAAAACAATTATAATATACAGATTAATTCTATATTAAATATATAAAAGATGGGGGTTCCTGGCTGGCTTAGTTGGTGGAGCATGTGATTCTTGATCTCAGGGTTTTGAGTTTGAGCCCCACATTGGATGTACTTAAAGTCTTTAAAAAGCCTAAAAAAAGAGTACTTAAAATCTTTTAAAAGAAGTTATTAAAGATAATATATTTTGGAATTTCTCAAAGATAATGCTTAAAAACTTGAATTGGTGCATGGGGGCTGTGCCAAAAAAAAAAAAAAAAAAGTAGATGTAAAGCCACAGGTTTTAATGACCCTTCTTTTTTTAACACAATTGAAGTCTGAAAGATAAACTGAAATTTATAATCTGAACTTGCAGAATGAGGAAGTAGTGGCATCCAAAAGGTGAAATACTGGAAACAGAAGGGGGATGGTCTTTTGAAACATGATGGAGTTAAATAAGGTTAATGCTAAACAGCCTTATGTAGGATCCTCCTTATGCGATCACATTGCTTTTTGAAAAGCAAAAATTATGGAAACTTTTCATTTTTCCTATTAATATGAAAAGGAAACAATGAAATCATTTATCATAGGACATGGGGTCCTACAAGAAAAGAAAAAAATTAATTAAAAGCAAGTGGGGGTAGGTAATCTTAAAGCATATCAAAAATGGGTTAGATATTGAAAGATAAAAATGATAGCAGTATTTTATTCATGGAAATTTTTTCTCTACATAAACAACTTCCAAGAAGGCACTTAGAGATTGTATTTCCACATTCCCTAGGTAACATAAGACAACTTCCTAATAAAAATCCCTTTTACTATGATAAAATGTAAACAACTCTTCTAATGGTCTGATGTCCTTATTTTAGCTTGATTTGGACAATTTACAAATGGGTATGCCCAGTTTTCATCAATAAGTCAGGTTACATTAACCTTCCAAATAGGGATTGTGCTAAAATCTATTTCAAGAGCGGTCAAGACTAACTAATGTGATCCATAATCCATTCGATAATGTAAAATGCTTGCTAGCTAAGTATACAAACTAAACATCAGCCAAAGATCAGACTTCTCAAAGCCCAGTGAAGGAACAGAATCAAGATAGCCATAAGCAAGTTCTAAGAAGTTCTTTAAAGCTTTCCCAGCAAGTATCAAAATAATCACATGTGGGGAGGTTAGTCAAATGTAGATCATTATTCTCTATATTTATTCCTGCCATAAAGTGTGCAATAGTGAAGGGACTGCCCATTTAGACAATTGCTTTGTCCGTGACATAAATTTATCACTCAATAAACAGCTTTCTATGAGCATATAAGTTGATAAAGGGGCTTCCAGCTGAGGGAAAAGCCCCATAAAGGAATATCACCAAGGCAACACCACTGATGCAGGCTTTGGGGTCTGCATTATATTCCAGAGCTGGCTTCACTAGAAATACTACCGTTGTAATTCTCCTCCACCAGATTAATTAGGGGAAATTTTATATTCCTATCCCTGAAACTTTGAAGGGCTATAGGTGGTACATAATGTTTTCATTAAGTCAAAATATTAATGAAGGCTTGTGTATTTTTCCCTCCAGATGCCATCTCTTTTTGATGAAACTCCAATCTGATGGAGTCAATGCTAATTATCCTCCTTTTACTCTCTTTCAGCCTCACTGAATGCCAATCCCTTCAATACATTTTTAAGTAGAATAATTTAATTTATAAATCACATTTATAAACTAGTTGTTAAATGAAAGTCCACTAGTAAAAATAAAAACAAAACAAAACAATGTTCTTGCACTTCTGAGGAAATAAAACAATCAAATACAGCCGTAAAGACAACTACATTATGCAATATGCTATTCTTTGCAATGGAAAAGTATAAAAGTGAAAACAGTACTACAAAATCAAGCTACTGTGTAACTAACTGTACTTTAACTGAGATGTGCACTGTTGAAAGAATGAAATTGGACGCCTTCATCATACCATATGAAAAGAAGAACTCAAAATAGATCATAGACCTCAATCCAAGAATTAAAACTCTAAAACTCTTAGAAGGAAATACAGGAATAAAGTACGATGACCTTAGGCAAAGCTTTTTTTCAGATAGCAACCAAAGAAAAATTAAATTGGATTTCATCAAAATTATAAATTTTTGTGCTCCAAAAGATACCATCAAAATAGTGAAAAACTCATGGAAGAGAATATTTGTGAATCAGATATCTGATAAGAGACTTGCATCAAAATTAATAAACTCCTATGAGTCAGTAATAAAAATACAAAAACAAAACAAAACAAAAAACCCCTAAAATTTAAAATGAGCAAAGGCATAGGTATTTTTCTAAAGAAGATATACAAATGACCAATATGGATGGACAACATCATTAGCTATCACGGAAATGTGAGTCAAAACCACAATGAGATACTTTTTCATACCAACTAGGGTGGTTATAATAAAAAAGACAAATAATAGTAAGTATTGTCAAGGATATTATGGAATTGGACACTCATACATTGTTGGTGCCTGTACATGAGAGTAAAGTGGTATAGACCCTTTGGAAAACAGTCTGCAAGATCCTCAAAAGGTTAAACATGAAGTTATCATATATGTAGCAATTGTACTCTTAGCTAGAAGCTTCTTGTCTCAACCAAATTGAGTTACGCTTCTCTGAGCTCTCTTTTCAAGTAGGCCTCTCCTTTGGCCTTCTGTGTTCCTCCTTAATGATTCTAGTGTTTAGCAAGAATCCTATTCAGTTAGTTCAGGTGAGAATCCCTCCACCCTTAATATCTGATTATCTGTGTTTCAGTTTCCTGATCTGTAAATTTGAGGCAAAACATCTTACCTTCTGGAATATTGGAGAAATTGGATGATCTCATACAAATAACAGTTCACTATAAATTATGAATTTTATGTACAAATGCATGTATATCATGTTGATGCATATTAAGAAAGTCAGACACAGTACCTATGCACATACCTATAGAATATTCACTCAACTAGTGAATTTGAGTTTAGTTTAGTTCTTGTTTTTTTGTTTTTGTTTTTTTTTTTTAAAGAACTTGATGGATTATTGCCTGCATTATATACTAGGGCCAAATCATCTAACATAACAAAACAAAACAAAACAAAACAAAACAAAACAAAACAAAACAAAAAGCCTAATAGTTACTTCTTTTAAATTTGATAAATTTTAACAAGCAGGGAGAAATGATCATAAGGTTTCCATCTAGAATGTGAACTATGCAGTTTAAATGAATATAGCAATCATGAAATTCACAGAAGTTTAGAGGCA